>NW_015386293.1:2079870-2098063 GCF_001527695.2 Protobothrops mucrosquamatus
TTGTCCATACAAAAGCCAAGAAAAATTTGGATTATTTTGCTTTAACTCATCCATTGATTTTAAGCACCAGCTACCACCACCACTCTGGTATAACAAATCTTTGTAAGTAGGTCCCTCTATCACCACTCCTCTAGTTATAACTTGAAAAATATGCGACGGGATCACCCAGAGTGGTAGCCTAACATCAAACTTGGAAAAATATTTTTGCCAGACTCTTAACAATGCGGACCTTATTATATGGTTTCTAAAAGTTTTATCAATTTTTTTCTGCATAAAAAGATAAGCATGCCACCCAAAATACATCCAAGTTAATGCACAAGAGTCATAATAAAGCGTCAAATTTGGTACTTTAAGTCCTCCACGTTCTCTAGTGTCTTGAATAATCTTAAATTTAACTCTCGCCTTCTTGCCTTCCCAAATAAAACGATTCAAATCTCGTTGCCATTCTTTCAAGTTAATTTCATTCTTTAAAATAGGTATCGTCTGAAATAAGAAAAGGAACTTAGGCAAAATAGTCATTTTAATGGCCGCTATACGACCCAGCAACGAGAGCTGTAGTTTTTTCCACGATGATAAGTCCTTTTGTACCAATTTCCACAATCTTTCATAATTATTCTGGTAAAGTTTCGCATTGGATGATGACAAAGAAATTCCCAAATATTTAACTTTATTAACCACTTCAAATCCTGACATCTGCATAAGTTGATCTTTATCCCTAACAATCATATTCTTTGTAAGAATTTTAGTCTTGTTCACATTAATTTTAAATCCAGCCACTTTGCCATATTGGTGTAACTCTTGTAACAGAAGTTCCAATGATTTAATTGGTTGTGTTAATGTGAAAACTAAATCATCAGCAAAAGCTTTAAGTTTGTATTCTTTAGTAAAAATCTTTAAGCCTTTAATCATTGGTGATTCTCTAATTCTGGACAACAAAATTTCTAAAGACAATACAAATAGTAATGGAGAAAGTGGACAACCTTGTCTAGTACCTTTTTGTATTTCTATAGGTTCTGTCAAGTCTCCATTAATAATTATTTGAGCAGATTGTTTTTGATATATTGCTTTTATGGCTGTCTTAAATTGATCTCCAAAATTCATATAGTCCAGTATTTTGTTTAAAAACTGCCAGTCCAATTTGTCAAAGGCCTTCTCCGCATCTAGAAAAATAAAGGCCGATGGCACTTGATNTATCTCCCAGATATAAAACCAGTCTGATCATCATGTATATAATATTGCAATATCTGCATCAATCTATTAGCCAAAATTTTTGCAAAAATTTTATAATCCACATTCAACAATGAGATAGGTCTATAATCCTTAAGTTCCAAAATATCTTTCTCATCCTTCGGTATCAAAGATATAAAAGCTCCTGTCCATGACTGTGGTATTTGTTCTCCCAACATAATCCTGTTAAATAAGACTTTTAAAGGTTGAATCAATTCAGCTGACAAAGACTTATAATAAGTTGCTGTCAAACCATCCGTACCAGGGGCTTTGCCAGTTTTCAATTGTTTAATTGCATTTAAAATTTCCTCTGCAGTGATCTCATCATTCATCAATTTCTGTTGTTCCGATGTAAGTTTATATATAGATGAAGATTGCATATATTTATCAATGTCCTCAATTTTTGTAGACCCAGCAGCATATAGGTGTGAGTAGAATTCTGTAAACGCTTTCTTAATCATTTCATGTTGATGAACCTCGCGGCCTTTAACCACAACTTTGGATATAAGTCTAGCTTTCTGTCTCTTGCGTAATTGGTAGGCCAACCATCTCCCAGGTTTATTTGCATTAGCAAATGTATTATGTTTAATATACTTCAAATTGGTGGCCACCTGATCAGCAATTAACATATTAAATTGATCCTTAAGTAGTTTAATAGAAGCTTTCAAGTTAATATCTGTTGGCCGCTGAGATAATAATTTTTCTTTAATCCCAATTTCTTTTTCCAAGTTTATTCTACTCTGTATTTGCTTACGTTTATATGCATTGTAAGTTGTAATGCCGTAATTCACCACTAGATGTCATCAATGGCGTTTTTCAGTTTTTACATCCAGATCTTATGTTGTAAACTTTTAAAGTCTTTTTTTTAAAAAAAAAGATCTTAAAAATACTTTTAGTCCCCAAATTTCCAAGCTGCTGAAGTTGTCAAAGTATAAGCCAGGATGTGGGAATGCTCATCCTTATAGTCTTTGGGAAGCTTAAGATTTAGACAATGAGCGTATATAGGTCTGTCTATCCCCCATGAACCTACAATTGGCTGTATCAATCTTGTTTCTGCTGTGCTAACCGACACAGCAGAAAAACGCCTTCGGACAAGGGTCCATGAGCATGAACTAGCTGTCAAGTGCAACGAATAACGATCCCAGGTGTGGGCGCATACGACTGAGCATAACCATACATTCAACTTTGCAAGGGCCAAAGTTATTGCCCACGATTCGACGAAAGGCAGCCGCCTGCTGAAGGAAGCCTGGCTATCTAATCAACACTCTATTAACCAACACATCGAACTGTTGCCAGCTTACCAGGTGTTGCGGCAACATGAATCAACACGCAGGGGGCCAGAACAGATGAATCAACGATCACTTCTCTCACTTATAAACAGAAGAGCGAAAGACCACGATCACATACCAATTGACATATTGGCGTGGCAAGGGACTACGATGATTGGACGCACAGAAGAGCAAACCAGACTTACAAACTCCAGGAAAGGACATCGAACTAACATGACCAACAATGCTGGCACAGCGGAGAGATTGTGAGCTAGAACAACAGCACTGCATGTGGGGGATACACCTAAGCAAGACAGTGGGGAGAATAGTCAGGCGGTGATGTCAAACGACCATGCTCCGCAAGATGAACGTTCTAGATGGGCGGGGCATGCGGAGAGAGCAATAAAATTCAAACAGATGTCGGTTAGCACAGCAGAAACAAGATTGATGCAGCCAATTGTAGGTGTGCGGGGGATGGACAGATCTATGATACGCTCATTGTCTAAATCTTAAGCTTCCCAAAGACTATAAGGATGAGCATTCCCAGATCCTGGCTTATACTTTGAGAATGTCAGCAGCTGCTGACGAAAGCTTAGTTCTTAATAAATTTTTTAGTCTCGGAGATCAACATTTTTAGTAGTTTTTTCTATTATGAATATATCCGGGACTCGCATTTGCTGCTTTTTTCCCCTGAGGGAATGGAGCAGAAGTTCCCTTTCCCTCTCTCATTGGGGAGAGTGCTTTGGGCAGATTTTTAGAAAGAGGCCTTAAAATCATCATAAAGAGAGGATCAGGTCTCACCCAGTTTCATCTACATTGCTGTAAGATTGCTTGATAGTGCTTGTTGTCTTCCATTGTCAGCAGCTTTGGACTGGCTACACGAATGTGGCCAGTCTTTTCCCTGCCGGTTTGGAGGGCTTCCTCAGATCAAACGGGAGGGTTACTCCCCCACAATCAACAAGGACCTCCTTGCTTACGCCTCTACAAGGCGATTTTGAACCCTTTCCAGGGTCCCCCGCAAGGCGAAATCAAACGCAAAAGACGGAGCTCCGTCTTCCTGCGTCTGCATTGCTGCGACATCAAAACAGGAAGCCTAACTGTGGACTTGTTAAATGACCGGTCATAATTTGAGAATTAGCTGTACTTATTTATATGCCAGTGATTTCATGATTGAGTGACTCTGGATGGCTTACAACATCATAAAAACAAGGATAAATATTACAAAATTAAAAAACATTATACCATTTAATTAACAGGAAATTGGGTAAGCTAGGAACCACTATTTGAATGAGATAGGGATGTTCTTAATATAATAATAATAATCTATAACCTATATAAATAAAAATGTAAATGTTCGTTTGTTCAAAATCTTAAATCTCCGAAAGTTCTTCACCGATTACTTTGAAATTTTGACACAACGTTGCATTCGAATACTCGCGTGTTTTTATATACCTACTATTATATAGATGTCACACCTGTGACAGGTAAAACATGCTTTTTTTGAAAAACAGCACCATCTGTTGGACGTAAAAGCAACACACGCTACGATCTCAATTTAAGAGATTGCAATTCCCAATTCGATTGGCGTTTGCAATCACCATCAACAAAGCTCAGGGGCAATCTTTAGAATTGTGCGGTTTAGATCTAGACACGGATTGCTTCTCACATGGACAATTATATGTTGCGTGTTCTAGAGTCGGCAAACCAGACAATCTCTATATCTGCACAGACAATGGAACAACAAAAAATATTGTATACCCACAAGCATTGTGAAATTAAACATATTACAAACGTGCGCTTTCTCTTTTCTTTCTTTTCCATTTAACCAGACTGAGCCACAGCAACGCATGGCCGGGTACAGCTAGTAGTAGTAGTAGTAGTAGTAGTAGTAGTAGTAGTAGTAGTAGTAGTAATAATAGTAATAATAATAATAATAATAATAATAATAATAATAATAATAATAATAATAAAATTGTATGGGACCTTGGAGGTCATCTATTCCAACCCCCTGCTCAGGCAGTAAACCCTATACCATTTCAGACAAATGGCTGTCCAGTCTCTTCTTAAAAACCTCCAGTGTTGGAGCATTCACCGCTTCTGGAGCAAGTTCTTCCACTAGTTAATTGTTCTAACTGTCAGGAAGTTTCTCCTTAGTTCTAGGTTGCTTCTCTCCTTGATTAGTTTCCATCCATTGTTTCTTGTCCTGCCTTAAGGCACCTTGGAAAATAGGTTGACTCCCTCTTCTATGTGGCAGCCCCTGAGACATTGGAACACTGCTATCATGTCCCCCCTCTTCCTTCTCTTCATTAAACTAGACATACCCAATTCCAGCAACCGTTCCTTATATGTTTTAGCCTCCAGTCCCCTAATCATCTTTGTTGCTGCACTTGGTGCAGAGTTTGTCTCCATTGATGTCAGGGTAATTAAAGTCCTCATTACTATTGGGATGTGCTTCCTACATACCTTAGTTAACTGACTAGCAAAAAGTTCATCTATTACCTCTGTTTGGTTGGGTGGCCTATAGTATAGACCTATGGCAATGTCATTCCCCCCCCTTTTATCTTGACCCAAATGCATTCAAGACAGTTTTCATCATTGTTGTGCTATATTTCTGTAGAGATGTAGTTATTTCTTATATAGAGAGCAACTCTACCTCCTTTTTTATTTGGTCTGTTTCTTTTAAAGAATTTAAATTCCTCTAACTGTGTTCCATTAGTGAGTTTCATCCCACCAAGTTTTCATAATGGCAGCAATATCATATCTGTCCTCATTTACCTGAATTTCTAATTCACCCTGTTTGTTGCTCATGCTCTGTGTGTTGGTGTAAGCAATACACTAATCAAGAAACTGCTAAATAGTTGTTAGTAAACAGCCCAACCAAAGAATCCCTAAGACTTCTCCCACCCATACAGACAGGCAAGATACCAGAATATGAACAGACAGTAAACAGCATTTCTTATTAGCACTGGTGATGTTAGTTACCTAGTTAAGGTAATGAAATGTCTGCAAGAAAACAAGCTCAGAGAGCACCAAGGACCCCTCATTTCAACCCTGAGCTACAAATATTTTCCTTCATTGGTACCACATATGGGTGTGACACAAATGGGAAAAATTTGCCAGCAGGCACCCTTCCACCAAAGAACAACTTTTCTTCCTGCATGAATGCCTACAACAGCATGCGCTACCTACCAATGTCAGGTACAAACCTCCAATCAACTGCACAGCTGGATGGAAAATAGCCCAAGAAAATGGGCAAAAAATGATACGGTTCATGATTACAGACACACACCTCAGATTAAACACATATCTGCACACCATAGCAAACCTTAAAGAACAATTGGAACAGACAATCACACCAGAGCATATGGAGAAACTGGCCACTACCATAATGAATTACGTCCCAGAGATAGGCTGGGAAAAGAAAAACCAAATTCCAAAGCATATTCCAGAAACTGAATTCCAGAACCAAAGAAACATCAGAACCTGAATGTGTGGTCAACATGTCCAGCTGCCCACTATCCAGGATTCTACAAAAAATACTCAATTATACAGGTGATGCCAATCACCTAGATTTTTTTTTTGCAGCCCTAGAAGGGGCATTTAAAACTACCAATCTCTCCACAGAGATGCAAGAAAACATTAGACAAAACATCATTCCACAGATCAGAATACAACAGGAACAGAATCAACTTACAACAGAAGACAGAACAACCCTCAGAAACCTAAAAAAGGACCAGACTATCATCATCCTATCGAATCACAGTGATTATGGACAAAGCACAATACCAACAAAAAGCAAAAGAAATACTAGAGGACAAAGAAACCTACATCCCTGTGAACATCAATAGAATACAAAAACTAGACAACCAGATGAAGAGAATCCTTAGTGACCTCACTAAGAAAGGCCAAATTACCAAAGAAGAACAGTGGCGGATGAGAAGCAGTGGACCTATCGTCCCACACTTCTACGGATACCCAAAATACACAAACCTAGCATACCCCTCTGTCCAATCATATCTCTACGAGGAACCCTTCCAAGTGTGGCCTTACCAAGGCATTGTAAAGTGGTATTAATACTTCACGTGATCTTGATTTTATCCCTCTGTTAATGCAGCCTAGCACTGTGTTGGCCTTTTTGGTAGCAGCAGTACACTGCTGGCTCATATTTAAGTGATTGTCCACTAGGACTCCGAGATCCCTCTCACAGTTACTACTATTGAGCAAGGTGCCCCCTATACTATAACTGTACATTTGGTTTTTCTTGCCTAAATATAGAACCTTACTTTTTTCACCATTAAATTTCATTTTGTTAGATAGCGCTCAGTGTTCAAGTCTGTCCAGATCCTCCTGTATCTTAAGCCTATCTTCTGGAGTGTTGGGTATTCCTGCCAGCTTGGTGTCGTCTGCAAATTTGATGAGTTCCCCATCTATCCCCTCATCCAAATCGTTGATGAAGATGTTGAAGAGCACTGGGCCTAGAACAGAGCCCTGGGGCACCCCACTACACACTTCCCTCCATGTAGATGCAGTTCCATTGAGGACCACATGTTGAATACGGCCGGTCAGCCAGCTACGGATCCATCTGGTGGTGATGCTGTCTAACCCACATTTTTCTATCTTATCAAGAAGTAGGTTGTGGTCTACTTTATCAAATGCCTTACTGAAGTCCAAGTAAATTATATCCATAGCATTCCTCTTATCCACAAATTTTGTCACTTAGTCAAAGAATGCAATAAGATTTGTCCGGCATGATCTGTTTTTGACAAACCTGTATTGGCTTTTACTAATGACTTTGTTTGCCTCTAGGTGTTCTCTGATTCATTGTTTGATTATCTTTTCCAGAATCTTCCCAGGTGTTGAGGTCAGGCTGATAGGTCTATAATTTCCTGGTTCCATTTTTTTTCCTTTTTTGAAGATGGGAACTACATCAGCTCTTTTCCAGTCCTCTGGTAGTTCCCCAGTGCTCCAGGATCTTTGAAAAATATAGTTCAGTGGTTCTGAGATCACATCTGCCACTTCCTTGAGAACCTTGGGGTGTAATCCATCTGGTCCTGGTGATTTGAACTCATCTAGGCTAGACTGGTGCTCACTTACCATTTTCTTGCCTATCTTAACTTGTGTTTCTAATATGTTTTTATAGCACTATTTTTGATAGGTTGGGCTGTTTTTTCCCTTTGCGTAAAGACTGATGCAAAAAACAAGTTAAATAGTTCTGCTTTCTCCCTGTTGCTTATCACCTTCTTGCCACTTTCCCCCACTAACAGACCAATTGTTTCCTTCACCTTTTTCTTGTTTTTACATGTTGAAAGAAGATTTTTTTTGTTATTTTTTTTCTTTGGTCGCAAGTCTTAGTTCATTTTGAGCCTTAGCTTTCTTCATTTCATCTTTGCAGGCTTGGGCTATTTGCTGATATTCTGCCTTAGTTATGTGTCTTTCTTCCACTTTTTATATTTGTCCTTTTTATTTTTCAATTGATCAGAGAGTTCTTTATGCAGCCATGCTGGTTTTGTAAGAACCCACTTCAATCCCACATCTTAAGAAAGCAGAACTCTTGGAGACGGTTTCCTCCAACAGGAACCTTTATTAAACGTAGTTGATAGCAGGCATAATAGACAGGATCTGAGGGATTCCTTTGCAGATCGATACTTTAAAGTGTCCCCAAGCAAACCCCAGCCCAGAGTTCATCCGGACAGCTCAAACTGGCCAATCCCCAGGTGTTAAGTCCATTGTGGGAAAGGGCAGATAACATCGGTCTGGCTCCGGTCGTAGCGTGATGTTCAAGCAGCTCTTCACACTTCCTTTTGAGAATGGAGAAATAAGCCAGGCTCCGGAGGTTGTATTTCTTCTCCCCGCCGCCTTTTCCTAGCTGACAGGTTAGGGAGAAGAAAGTTCAGAGAGAAATACAGTGTAGGAAGCAAATTGTTACATTGTAGCGAATAGAGGAAGGGACAGCAATAACCCCGTAGGCACATCCCCCTCCCCCTTGGGAGTATGGCAGAACCCAGGGGAAGGTGAGGTTTGTTTTTAGGTCAGAGGGGATAGGTAGAAATGAAATAGGAATGGGTTCTGACAGGTTTCTTTTGAGAGCTGTTATTTTTCTTCTTTGTTGATATTGTGCTAGACTGGGCTTTTATTATCTCACTTTTCAAAATTTCCCAAGCTTCTTGAGTTGTTTTCCCCTTGAGGATTTTCACCCATGGAATCCTTCCCAAGCCCTCTCTAAGTTTATTGAAATTAGCTCTCTTAAAGTCCAAGACTCTAGTTTGACTGTGTTCTATTGCTTGTGCTTCCATAATGTTGAATTCCAATATTGCATGATCACTTCCTCCCAAGGTTCCTGTGGCTTCAACACCTTCTATCATTTCATCTCTGTTAGTGAGAATTAGATCCAATATGGGTAATCCCCTAGTTCAGTTCTCTACTTTTTGGGAGACAAAGTTGTCTGCTAGGTTTGTCAGGAATCTGTTTGATCTTCCACTTGGTGCAGAGTTTGTCTCCCAGATGATGTCAGGGTAATTAAAGTCCCCCATTACTATTGTGATGTGCTTCCTACATATCTGTCAACGCTGCTAACATTGGATGTTCTTGCTTTGACAACATATGAAGATGCAGCCTTTTTCTTTCTTATGCTTTACTCTTATAATTAAATGATGCTGGGGGAGGAGGAATGTGGTGGGAGTTAGACATAACAATATTGTACTAGTGTGTGAATTCAGAGCTTGAAATAAGAGATGATAAGAATTGGCGGGTTGGAGAACAGGAGGGAAAGCCTGCATTTCAAACTAATTGAAGAATGTGATTTATGACTGTTATTTAGAGGAGGGAATTGTGTTTGATACTATGTACTAAGGGGAGGGGAATCCAGAGTTTGGCTTCAACTATGTAAGTGCCGAAGCTATGCTACTCCAATAAAGATTCTATAAAGTAAAGAAAAAAAAAGACAAAACTCAGCAGCACTTTTTCGTGCGGCTGCTGATAAAAACAGGATCGCCAGCATGTTCACCAACGTCCGATAACGGATATGGCACAAGAAGAAGAAGAAACAATGCCTCGAAGTTCTTTGAAGAGTTTCATCTGTCGGAACCATGACAATACCTTAGTTAGCTGACTAGCAAAAAGTTCATCTATTTCCTCTGTTTGGTTGGGTGGCCTATAGTATACACCTATGGCAATGTCATCCCCCCCTTTTATATTGACTCAAATGCATTCAAGATAGTTTTCATCATTGTTGTGCTCTATTTCTGTAGAGATGTAGTTATTTCTTATATAGAGAGCAACTCCGCCTCCTCTTTTATTTGGTCTGTTTCTTTTAAATAATTTAAATCCCTCTAGCTGTGTGTTCCATTTGTGGGTTTCATCCCACCATGTTTCCGTAATGGCAACAATATCATATCTGCCCCCATTAACCTGAATTTCTTGTTCGCCCTGTTTGCTGTTCATACTCTGTGCATTGGTGTATAGACATTTGAGTCCTTTATGACTGACCTTATGTTTACTTTCTACATAACCTGTGTGGTGCCTGAGTTCCCCTATTTTCTTTGTTGTTGTTGCAAAGTCGTGTCCGACCCATCGCGACCCCATGGACAACGTTCCTCCAGGTCATCCTGTCTTCTTTCTTACCACCTGTTTGGTTAGTGCACTTTGTGTGGCACTCACTATTAAAAGCTTGATTTTGCTTGACAGCAAGGTTGATATTCTTGTCTGAACACACATCTATGTTACACGCACTGATAGCCCTATAATTTTTAGATAGCTGGGGACATGGATGTTCTGTATCAATGAACTCACTGTCCCCGTTGTTTAGTTTAAATATTCCTCCAGAAAATCTGTGAATTTATTACGAAGTAACTCAGTCTTTGATGGATGCAAACCATCTCTTTTGTACATTTTTTCATTGGACCAGCTATAGACATCATGACTAATATAACCAAAGCCTTCCCCTTTACACCACTCTTTAGCCACATATTGAATTCTGCTGTACGCTAGCCTTTTCCATTTTGCTTCTTATATACTGGTAAAACCTCTGAAAAAATAAGCCTACAGCCTATCCTGCTAAGTTCCTGCCCCAAGCTCTGGAAATCATTCTGCACAGAGTGTACATCTTTTTGGGACAGACCGTTAGTGCCAAGATGTACAATAGCCTCCACATCACAATCCTTTCTGACATTCTTGACTATTTTAGAAATACACGTCTCGTCCCTACTGGCAGAGCACCTGGAAGATGCCTGACCTCTTTTGAAACCTCTATGTCCTTTCCTAAATTTACATCCCTTATAATTGAATCACCAACCAGAAGGTGGTTTCTCTTTTCTGTACTAGCTAACTCCAGTGTGGAAGGCCCTCGCTGGGGCCCAAGCCAGTTGATAGAGCCAAATTTTGAGACCCTTCTGGAAGGCCAAGGGGTACAGTTGACCTCATCTCCAATGATGTTCCAGAGGGCAGGAGCCATGACAAAAAAGCTCTTCTGGACCCAATGTATTTCTTTCCTGTTCTGGTTTTAAGACATTAGAATTATTTCATTTTAAGATGATGAATGTTTTGATTTTAATATTATTGTATTTCCCTGATTTGATATTAATTGATAATTATAAGAAAGCAAATGTTAACAATTATTATTAATAACACTTATTTGCTTCTTATTTATAAAACGTTGTTGAAAATAACACAGAGATTTTTGTACTGGTGAATTAGTGAATATATGTGTGTTATTATTCTGTCTCTGTCAAATGTGGACTAGAGCAATATGCTCCTGGCTTTTATAAAGAACTGATGGTTTTGTGGTTAGTGAATCTTGGAAATGATCACTCTAGGAGGGGTGGCTTTGAAAGACATTCTAATGTGTTTCGCCAGAAGCCCTGCTTAGATTCAGCTGTAATCTTCCCTTTTTTAAAAGAAACACTTTTTTTAAAGAAACACTTTAGGAGAAATGCATTATTTGGATCTTTTTTTAAACAGGAGTACATGACAAATGCTTTAGCTCCGTGGTGGCAAACCTATGGCACGCGTGCCACAGGCGGCACGTAGTGCCATCGCCCTGGAGGGAGGCGGGGCCAGACTGCTCCCCTCCACCTCTCCACATGCGCCTATGCTCTCAGTTCTCTTTCTCTCTGCACTGAGAGCCAGGGAGCAACTGCAAGAGCTGGGCGGATCCGGGCTGGATGGTGGAGGTAGCTGCTAGCACGAGTCCAGGTAAGCTTCCAGAGCGATTTTTGCGGCGCCCCATCGGCCCGATCCGGGTTCCAGAGGCCTGAAAAAAGCCTCTGCCACCTGGATTGGCTGTGGGGGGGGCACAAAATCCCCTGCCCACTGCGCGGATCACTGCGCAGATCACCACGTGGATTGCGCTGCCGCTGCCACTGTTCCCACCCACCCACTGTGCGGATTGTACTGCTGCTGCTGTTTCCCCCCACCTGCCACGCAGATCGTGCTACCGCCGTTCCCCCGCTGCATTTTCCAGGCCTCCGGCGCCCGGATCGGGCTGCTGGCGCGCCGTAAAATCGCCCCGCAGCCATGGATGTGAGCTCCAGAGTCTTTGAAAACGCTTCTACCGCTTGGATCGGCCGTGCGGGGGGGGGGAGAGAAATCGCTCTGCAGCCCTAGATCCGGGTGGCAGAAGCATTTTCCAGGCTTCAGGTGCCCGGATTGGGCCGCTGGCCGTAAAATCGCCCCACGGCCATGGATGCGAGCTCCAGAGGCTTCGAAAACGCTTCTGCAGCTTGGATTGGCTGAGAGAAAGAGAGATTGAGCCAGCAGGGAAGCAAAAGCAAAAGGGAAAGGAAAGTGTTGCAGAGTAAGCAAACTTACAAAAAGGGGATTTCTCTGTGTCACACACACACACACACACACACACACACACACTTTCCCCACCACCTTCAATATCACCTCTTACCCCACCCCTTCAATATCATCTCTTCCCCCACCCCCTTCAATATCTCTTCCCCACCCCCTTCAATATCATCTCATCTCTCCCCTTCAGCAGGACCCAGGCAATGTCTCTCGCAGCTCCAGCTGAATCTCTGCCTGAAGGCTGCGCGAGGCTGCCTGCCATCCCCAATCAGTTGGAGCTGCACGTGCTGATCATGGGCTCTCAGCAGGACCCAGGCAACATGCAATTCCAGCTGACTTTCCCACAAGCCTGTGCGACACTGCTGCCACTTCACTTCATCCACTTTTACACTTTTTTTACACTTTTTTTTACAGTGCTGTTCAACCCATTGTATGCGTACCACCTGCCAGGTGCCAATGTACCACTGGTTGAAAAGCCCTTTCATTGACCACAGTTCCCATAATACTGTGGCTATGCTGGCTAGAAATGCAATGCCTTATTTTCTCTGCAGTATGCACCTAGGAGGCAGTAGGTCTATGCTATTTAGATGTATTTAAACATTTGTTTCTTCTGCCTAATTTATTAAATCAACATCTAATTCGAAATTAAATGTTTTTGAGAAATCCAGAATGGTTTACAAAAAAACTCTCAAAGACAGCTCTTGTAAAGCATCACCAGCACTGCTTAAAACAATATTAAAAGTATGTATTTTAAGAAAGAAAATATTAGTAGTAATTTACTTAGTGCTGTTTGACCATAAAATGTGGTGTTGTTGTTCTACATATGCCTGGCTGAACAGTGTTTGGAGTTGCCTCTAAACGGGTGAGGGTTGCGCTGTTCATATTTTCCTTGGAAGAAAGTTCTATAATTGGGATGCTGTCTCTGAGAAGGCTCTGCTCATGGCCACTGTTCTATAAACCAAACCAGGGGGGCTATCTGGTCTAAATGGATGGTAAACATAGATGATTAGGGGGCTGGAGGCTAAAACATGTGAGAAATGTTTGTGGAAATTGGGTGTGTCTAGCTTAGTGAAAAGGACTAGGGGTGGTGACATGATAGCAATGTTCTAATATTTGATGGCTGCCACAGAGAAGAAGGGGTCAACCTATTTTCTAAAGCATCAGAAGGCAATAATAGATGGAAACTAATCAAGAAGAAAACCAGCCTAGAACTAAGGACTTGTGAAAACAACTAAACAGTGAAAAGGGTTGCCTTCAGAAGTTGTGGATGCTCCATCACTGGAGGCTTTTAAGTAGAGATTGGATATTCCAATTGTCTGGAATGGTATAGGTCCCCTGCTTGAGCAGGGGCTTGGATAAAAGACCTCAAAGGTCTCTTCCAACTCTCTTACTCTTTGAGAGAAGCGCTGCCAACCTCTCCCCCTCCCTTCGTCCCTTCCTGGGTACAGAGGGAGGGAAAAAAGGAAAGAAGGAAGGAAGGAAGGAGGAGAGGGAATCAGGAAGAAAGAAAGGGAAGGAAAGAAGGAAGGAGATGGGAATGAAAAGGAGGGAGGCAGGGAAGGAGGGAGGGAGGAAGGAAGGAAGGAAGGAAGAAAGGAAGGAAGGGAGATTAGAATAAGAGGGAGGGAGGGTCTGAGGGAAGTCCTGCCTTAGCACTTGGCCACCAGCAGCCCTGTTGCCCTTTCGCCATCCCCTGGTGGTCTCCCATCCTATTGCTGAGGATGCTTTGGTTACAAAGCCAGGTCTCCTTGCATGGAGAGGGAGTGGGCGTCCCTCTGACCCACACACACTTTGCCGTCCTGCACCCACCATGAGCAACCTGACCAAGGAGAGCGAGCACAGAAGCAGTAGCCTCGAGGAGGAGGTAAATGCAGCTGGCCACCCCTTCAGGGAAATGCAGCTAGGGTAGGCAGGGCTGGGGGGTCCTGGTGCTGTGGGAGCTCAAGGGCCAGGTTGGGCACTTGACCTCTGCTGCCCAGGGCTCCAGGCAGTCTGGGCCCCCCTGCATGGCCTGAGGCTCAGTGAGGTTCCTCCAGTGGACCATGCCCCAGCGCTCACCCCGGTCCCAGCCCCCTTCTATTGGAGACCCTCAGATCTGCCCCAGGCCTGCCCAGGCCTGCACAAGTTCCCCTGATGTGAGTGACATTGAGCTGGCCACACCCACCCAGTAGGCCATGCCCATGCCCACCCAGTAGGCCATGCCCAGTAGGCCACGCCCATCCAGCACCTGACGATAAATAAGTGAGGTTTGGGTTTCAGTTAAGACACTCGGTCTCTAAATGGTTCATCTCATCTTTAGCTGAAGATGAGATGAAAGCAAAAAGAAATTTACCAGGAGTGGTACGAGCTAGGCTGAAAGTTGGTAAAAAAGAAAAGAAAATTGTTGACAGAAACTCCCAAAGTTCTCGTGGAAGCCATAAATCCTGACTTTTGTAATACAGGCCAGTATTTTTTACACATGCGTTTAGAGATTTAGCTAAATGGTAACCTTTTTATGTTCTTTCTTCTTGTTAGCAATTACTTTTTAAATAAAAATCTTCTTTACTAAGATGCACAAAAAGTATGATTTGAACTTCTTCCACAGATTCAATTTTTTTTAATCTGATCAGAATCAAAACTGAATATGGTGAAGTAAGAAAAATTATGTTTGAAAAGAATCTCTTGACTTCTGTGAGGTCAGGAGAAAAAAGTATCCAGGGATAGAAAAAATTATTGTAGCAATGGTTCTGCATTTTTTCTCAGATGATTTAATGGTTACTTAACTACATACCAGACATTAGCCCAGTTCTATATTACAATAGAATCTAGGATTGGACTAGATTAGGCAAAAAGATTTTCTTTTTTAATCACAGCCTTATTGTTTTGCAAAGCCTTGGATTAAACCAAAAGAATCTGTTCTGAGAATTGTGAATTAGAAAATTTGCTTTTAATTGGAAGAAATACTACCAAACCTTTTGATGAATTTTAATTTAAATTTTTGCAATAAATAGACTTTTGCTACTACAGATAGTCCACAACTTATAACTGCTTGCTTAATAACCATTGGAAGTTAAAATACAGATATTCCTCGACTTATAATCGTTCTTTTGGTGACTGTTTGAAATGATAAAAGCACTGAAAAAAGTGTCTTATGATCGTTTTTCATACTTACAATCGCTGCAGCATCCCTGTGGTCATGTAATCAAAATTCAGATGCTTGGCAACTAGCATGTATTTATGACATTTGCAGTGTCCCAGGGTTATGTGATCACTTTTTGCAAATGTCTGACAAGTAAAGTCAATGGAAAGTCAGATTTACTTAACCATTCACGTAAGAACTGTGGCAAGAAAGGGCATAAAATAGGCTAAAATTCACTTTACAACAGTTTGCTTAGCAACTGAAATTTTGGGCTCAATTGTGATAGTATGTCAAAGTCTAGTTATAGTATACTTGGGCTTTCTAAAGGCATTTGACAAATTAGACCACAACCTACTTTTTGGTAAGATAGAATAATGTGCGATAAACAGCATCACCATCAGATGGATTTACAATTGACTGTCTAACTGCACCTGCAATGGAACTTCATTTACATGCTGAGTTCTGTCTTGAACCCAGTATTCTTGAACATCTTCATAAATGATCTAATGAGGGAACAGAAGAGGAACTCATCAAATTTGCAGATAACAGCAAATTGGGGGGAATTGGTAACACTATTGAAGATAAGGTCAAGATCCAAAAGGAGCTTGACAGACTTTAAATACTGGGCCCTATCAAACAAGATGCAGTTCAGTGGTGAGAAAAGTAAGGTCCTGCACTTAGACAGGTAATACCAAATGCACATATGTAGAATATGTGGTAGTAACTGTGAGAGAGATCTAGGTGTTTTAGTGGATCACAATTTAAGTATGAACCAGCAGTACACTGCAACTGCCAAAAAGGCCAATGCAGTTTT
Organism: Protobothrops mucrosquamatus; assembly: GCF_001527695.2. Classification (NCBI taxonomy): domain Eukaryota; kingdom Metazoa; phylum Chordata; class Lepidosauria; order Squamata; family Viperidae; genus Protobothrops; species Protobothrops mucrosquamatus. The sequence continues at coordinate 2,096,084 of NW_015386293.1, forward strand.
AGAGTGCTTCTACAGAGGAACAACATCAAGTGATTGTGCCACTTTATATCACTCCAGTGAGATTACACTTGGAATAATGCATTTAGTTTTGGTCATCGTGTTACAAAAAAGATGTTGAGAACCTTGAAAAATGTACCAGAGAAGAGCAACAAAGATGATCAAGGGTCTGGGGCTAAATTGAAAATTATGCTCATTTCAACCCGAAACAACCTGGAATTGGAAATTTCCAATAATTTGGAAATGAGAAATTTCCTGACAGTGAGAAGGGGCGTTGTCTTATCTGAACGCCTTTTCTCAGCATGACGATGGAGAATTCACAATAGAATGGGGTTGATCCTTGTCTTCCTGCCCAGAGACCAAGTCAATCAACCCTTTGCCATGCCTCTTCCCCTGGGCCAGGATCCCCAGGCTTTTTTTTTATTATTAAATTTTTATTAATTTTTCATTTAAAAACAAAAACATAGATCTTTTATCACAATATCAACCAAAAGACATAACACTAATCAATACATTCATGGAAGTGTCCGGTGTCCCCCTCCCGCACTGCCCTCTTCCACTTACCACACCTTCCTCCTCCCAACCTACCACCACTCCTCCTTCCTCCCTCTTTCCTACCTCCCTCACTCAACCACCCCACCCGTCTTGTGCAGTTGGGGCACCACCGGACACCTCATTAAAAAATCATACATATAAATCTATAACACAAACCTACCTCTTTCCCCCCTCCCCCCCCGGACTTCCCAAAGCTAATCTAGGAAATAAACACACAATAATCCAATTCTATTCAAAACTACTCATTATTACTACACACTAGTATAAACTTACTGTGACTCTAAAATAACATTAAAATACATACAATTTTTTTTTTTAATATATCAATATTTGATATACATATTTTTGTTCAGAATTTTTAATCAAAAGCTACATAATAATTTTTCAATTCATACTTTCTCTGAATATAATCTATCCATCTTCTCCACATTGAGATAAATTTCTCCTGAGAATGGTCCTTCAGGTACGCGGATATTTTTGCCATCTCTGCAAAATACGATACTTTCTGTCTCCAATCATCCATAGTTGGTAACATCTTTTTTTTCCAATTTTGAGCAACTAAGGTCCTTGCTGCTGTTATACAATACAACATCAGTTTCATTTCTTTTTGATCCAAATTGTCCATAATACCCAATAAAAATAACTGCGGTGTAAATTTTATCTTTTTCTTAAAAATCTGTTGAATATTCCACCAAATCTTAATCCAAAAGGCTTTAACATCCCTACATGTCCACCAAATATGATAATAAGTTGCATCCATATTATCACATCTCCAACATTTTGGTTGCAAATTCGGATACATGCAAGACAATTTTTGAGGGTCCAAGTGCCATCTATAAAACATTTTATAAAAATTTTCCCTTAGATTCTGTGCTTGAGTGAACTTGACATTCCTTACCCAAATTTTTTCCCAAGTTTCTAACTTTATTAGTTCTTGAATATTTTGAGCCCATTTAATCATACAATCTTTAACCAGTTCTGTTTCCGAATCAAGTTCTATCAAAACACTATATATTCTCCTAATATGGGCTCTACTTTGATCTTTAATCTGTTTTATCAAGTTCACATCTTCTACCATTAAACCCAATTTTTGATCTATATGCCATCTCTCAACCAATTGAAAATATAAAAGCCAGGACTGGAGCACATTATCCTGTCTTAACTCTTCCAATGATTTAATTTGCCAGACCTGTCCTCTTAACATAAGTAAATCTTTATAAACAATACCATCTAATTTTGCACCCCTTACTATTCCTTGTATTGCATGTTCCGGAATAGCCCACATTGGAATTTTTAAATTTACCTTGTATGAATACTTTTTCCAAACTCTCAAAAGTGCAACCCTTAAAATATGAGATTTAAAAACCCGATCAATTTTCTTATCAAAAAATAAATAAGCATGCCACCCATAATATAAATCCCAACCTT
>NW_015386293.1:2099403-2100606 GCF_001527695.2 Protobothrops mucrosquamatus
AAGCCCTTTTAATCAATTCCTGTTGAAAAACTTCTTTACCCTTGTAGTTCATTTTCTCAATAAGTCTTTGTTTTTGTTTCTTACGTAATTGGTACGCTAACCATCTTCCAGGTTTATCTGCATTGCAAAATGTATTATGTTTCATATATTTCAAATTAATAGCAATTTGATCAGAAAGCAACATATTATACTGTTCTTTAAGCATTACAATAGATGCCTTTAAACTCTTATCCATTGGATTTAAGGAGAAAGCTTTTTCCTTTATTTTTATCTCTTGCTCCATATCTTTATACTTTTGTTGCTGTTTTCGCTTATAAGCAGAGTTCATTGAAATTAAGGCACCCCTCATAACTGCTTTGCTTGCGTCCCAAACCATTGATATAGAGGTGCCTTTATTCATATTCAACGCAAAAAATTCTTTTAAATAGTCTTTAAGTTTCTGCACATTTGTTTCATAATTCAATAAATTCTCATTCAGACTCCAAGTCCTTCTACTACCTCCATCAATTGAAATCTCCATCCAGACAGGACTATGGTCCGACAATATCTTAGGAAAAATCTTCACCTTCTTTTCTTTTTTTTTTTTTTGTAAAAGAATTTTTAATATTTTCAAATAAAACAAAATATAAACATAAACTTGATGCATATAAATACAAAACATCAGTACACAAAAGAAAAGATACTTTACGGGTGATCCTGGCTGTCCCCTCCCCGCTTCCCCCTCTTTCACATACCACTTCCTCCCACTATACTCTCAACCATTCCACCTTCCTCCTTCCACTCCCTACTTCCCAACCTCTTTCTCAAGCACCAGCCGGAAACGGTTTGGGGTAACAGCCAGGGTCATCCTCATAAATATACTTCCAAAATAATTAATAAACACATCAAATCTTATATATTTTTATCCTTTTCCCCCCTCCCCCCCCGGACTTCCCAGAGCTAAACCCAGGAATAAGTACAAAATAATTTTAATCTATCCAAAGCTATCCATTCATACAATAAATAGATATAAAATTACCCTAACTCTAAAATACAATAATAAACTTATAAAAATTTAGTAATCAATCAAAAGCAGAATGATAGTTTCTCAGTTCATATTTTTTCTGAATATAGTCTATCCATCTTCTCCATACCAGGATAAATGTCTCCTGTGAATGATCCTTCAGGTATGCGGATATTTTAGCCATTTCTGCAAAATGTGAG
>NW_015386293.1:2103534-2105284 GCF_001527695.2 Protobothrops mucrosquamatus
AACCTTGAAAGATTTGAGATAAATTCTCACACAATTCATCATTTTTCTTTACAAGAAGTTCCTCAGTTTCCACTCTCATTTGCTGTATAATTTGCTGTGTTTGTTGTGTCATTTGTTTTGAGAGCTGTGCCAAAGAATCTTGTAAGTCCTTAAGAGTAATATAAGGAGGAGGAGAGGGTGGGGGGTTTTTAGCTTTCTGGTGTGATATTTGTACAGCTGGAGATGAAGCAAGAGCTTTAGGTGCTGCAGAAGTTCCACGTTTAGAAGCCATTATAACTTTAAAATAGTTATAAAATTTTCTTTAAAAGTATCAAAAATCAATGCAGAACAGCAGTCATTTAGTTAGAATTTTTCTAGATTTTTCCTTCAATTTTTCTATATTTTTTACAGTCTGTTACAATGTAGCAATCCACAACCGGAAGAGAAGTGAAAGTTTTCCTTTAGAACAAAGAAGCGGTTTGACCGCAGCCATTTTTTATTTTTTTTTAAGTTTCACTTTCAACTTAAACTTTACAGAAGATGTCTTTAAGAAGAGAGTTAGAGTTGAAATTTTATCCAAAAAAATCCGACGTTCCTGGTAAGCTCTGTCTATTAGAGCTTTACTCACAGTTCAAATCTTTAGCATTAGAGGTGGAAACGGCGTCTTGCTTCATTAGAACGAAGACGTCCCGATCTATGGAGATGGCTGTGAGCTCCGGTGGAGTTCACACCTACATCTCCCCGAGAGCCCTCAGGGGAGACTAGGGAACTCTACGCCTACTCACCAGCAGCTCACCTTCTTCCCTTCGCCTAAGAAGAAGGCTGAAGCCGGCAAACAGCTGATACGCGCTGTTTTGCCGGCTTTTACATAGAACGCTGACGGGAGGCTGTCAGATTGCCTCCATCGGCCGCCGGCAGCCACCGGAAGTCAATCTTCACCTTAACCCTAGGAATTAGGTCAGTAGTAATCAAAATAAAGTCAATTCTGGAGTAAGATTGATGCCTATCCGAAAAAAAGGTGAAATCACTTTCTTCCATATTCCTTTCACGCCATATATCTCTTAACTCAAGGTCTTCCTGTAATGCAAAAAAACTTTTAGGCAATTTAATTTACATTGAAGTTTTAGCTGAAGTCTTTTTATCTCTTTTTGGATCTATTACACCATTCCAATCTCCCATCATGATAACAGATTTGTAATCCAATTGCATTATCTTTTGATGCAATAGAGTAAAAAATTGCTTTTGTTGTTGATATAAATTGGGTGTATATAAGCCCACAAGAAGACATTTTTTCCCATTCAAAGTAGTTTCAACAAATACAAATCTTCCTTCTGCATCAGCATCTATTAACTTTGGCATCAATTCCTTCTTAACATAAAGAACTACACCCGCTTTTTTCTTTTGAGCAGAGGCTGCAAAATATAAACCCAATTTAGGATTAAATAGATACTTTTGGTCTTTTAATATAATATGTGTCTCTTGTAAACATATAATATCATTCTTATGCTGCTTCAAATAGTAAAATATTTTTCTCCTTTTTTGTGGTGAGTTCAGTCCATTAACATTTAAAGTTTCCCTCCCATAGACCGGTACGCTCCCACAGAGCGGGCCTCCTCAGGGTGCCGTCGGCCAAGCAATGTAGGCTGGCGACCCCCAGGGGGAGGGCCTACTCTGTGGGTGCCCCCACCCTCTGGAATGAACTACCCCCCGAGATCCGGATGATTCCAGATCTCCTTACTTTCCGCCGCGCCCTCAAGACATGGCTTTTTCA
>NW_015386293.1:2106408-2110857 GCF_001527695.2 Protobothrops mucrosquamatus
CCATCCCTTCCATTTTTTCCCCCACTTCCTCCACACGAGTCTCTATACGCTCCATATGAAAAGCAAAGCCCTGAAAGATTTGAGACATGCTCTCACACAATTCATCATTCTTTTTAGCAAGAAGCTCTTCTGTCTCCACTCTCATTTGTTGCACAATTTGTTTAGACATCTGCATCTGCATCAAAGAATCCTGCAAATCTTTTAAAGTAATATAAGGTGGTGAGGAGGGTGGAGGAGTTTTTGCTCTCTGATGCGTAGTCTGTACAGCTGGAGAAGAAGCAGCTGGCTTAGGTGCTGCAGCAGCTGCACCTCGTTTAGAAGCCATTCTTGAGTTTAAAAAAAGTCTTAATATATAATCCAAAGTAGCTAAAGATCAAACAAATTTTCCTTTAATTTTTCCTTATTTTTTGAAAATTCTTTACAGTCTTAACAATGTGGCAATCCACAACTGGAAGGAAAGTGAAAGTGTCTCTTTAGAACAAAGAAGCGGCTAAGCCGCAGCCATTTTTTTTTCCCCTGAAAGTTAACTTTCGATTTCAGTCATTTGAGAAGAGTACTTTAATCTTCTGAGTCAAAGTTTTAATTTCATCATAAAAAGTCCAAGTTTCCTAGTCAGCTCCGTCTGTTAATATTACTCATAGTTAAGTTCGAAAAAAAGATCAGAGGTGGAGACGGCGTCTGGCTTCGCTAAATAGCGAAGACGTCCCGATCTGCGGAGAAACTCTGAGCTCCGGAGGAGTTCACACCTTCGCCTTGCTGGGAGCCCCCAGGGAGGCTAGGGAACTCGACTCCTACTCTAGAGTAAGCTCTCCTTCTCTCCTTTGCCCGGAGAGAAGTTTCAAATCGCCGAACAGCTGATGCGCGCTGTTTTGGCGATTTTTACACAGTCCCGGACGGGAGGCTGTCAAAAAGCCTCCTTCGGCAGCCGCCAAACCACTGGAAGTCAGGATCCCCAGTCTTGATGAAGGCGTAGCTGTTGATGACTTTACAGTGTGGTGACTCAAAGAAAAAAGTCCCCTCACAGAGGACCTGACGGACCTAAACGGAGGGGGGGAGTGCATTCTCCATCGTCATGCTGAGAAAAGGCATTCAGGTAAGACAACGCCCCTTCTCCAGCATGACCGATGGAGAATCCACAATAGAATGGGACATACCAAAGCCTTACTGTCCCTGGGGTGGGAAGTAGTCTGGGCCTGTGTCCCACTATCTGGTACTACTCTCTGGAGAACTCTCCTTCCAAATGACGCATCTGCTGAGGCAAATCAATCTAGTTTATAATGCCTCACAAAAGGTGAAGGCAATGACCACGTCGCTGCACTACAAATTTCCTTGATCGACGCTTGCGTCGCCCACGCCGCTGAGGTCGCCACACTGCGAGTTGAGTGCGTGGTGATCTGACTAGGAACTGGCGAGGATTGTGTCTGATATGCCTCCGCTATACATGCCCTAATCCAGTGATGGTGAACCTTTTAGAGACCGAGTGCCCAAACTGCAACCCAAAACCCACTGATGCATCGTCGAGTGCCAGATGGGTGTGGCCCATTGGGTGGGCGTGGCCAGTTGGGTGGGCATGACTGCGGTGGTAATGGCAGACTGGGTGGGACTAAAAAGTTCAATCAATTAATTCCAACTTTGCAAGATCTTTTTTTTCCCGTGAGAAGTTGAAATTGACTGATTGAACCTCTTTTTTTTTTTGCACACAGCGATGGAGGCCTAAAGCAAAAAGGTTTTATAAAACCCAGCTGAAGGCCTAGGACTGGGGTGAGGGCACGTGTGCCCACAGAGAGGGCTCTGAGTGCCGCCTCTTGCACCCATGCCATAGGTTCACCACCACTGCCCTAATCCATCTGCCAATGGTAGAGGCAGACACCTTCTGGCCCATTGAAGAGGGTTGGAATGAAACGAAGAGGGCCTCAGATTTGCGGAAAGGAGCAGTTCGCTTAATGTAGTGACATAAAGCTCTGCAGACATCCAGGGTGTGCCATTTACGTTCCAAGTTGTGAGACGGCTGAGGGCAAAAATCTGGCAGCACAACTTCCTGTGCCCTGTGAAACAAGGAATTGACCTTGGGAATGAAGGAGGGATCCAACCGCAGGACCACCCTGTCGACATGAAAGATGCATAAGTCGTCTCTGATAGACAGGGCTGCCAGTTCAGAGATACGCCTAGCTGATGTGACGGCCACTAGGAAGGCCATCTTAAGTGTCAGGAACCTCAGGGAACAGGTGCTGATGGGCTTGAAGGGAAGAGAAGTGAGAGCCTGTAGGACTTTGGACAGATCCCAAGAGGGATATCTGTGAACCACGGGCGGCCTGATGTTGATCACTCCCTTAACGAAGGAGCGCACCATGGGATGCTGAGCCAAGGGCTCTGAATTGCCATATGTAAGCACTGTGGAGAGAGCAGCCACTTGTCTGCGGATCGTATTGGGCAACAAGCCCTTTCTGAGTCCCTCCATCAAATAGTCCAAAATCTTTGGGCTAGTGATCAACACTGGGCTTAGCTGTTGCTTTCTACACCAGGTACAGAATTCTTTTCACATGGAATCATAAATCCTGTTAGTAGAGGGTCTCCGTGAAGCCTGCATCACGGTAATGACATCTGCTGAGTAGGACTCCTGCGACAGGAGTCGCTGTTCAAATGCCAGGCGGTTAACTGGAGCCACTGGGGCTTTGGGTGTTGTAGAATCCCCTGGCTGAGTGATATTTGGTCTGGAGGAATCCTCCATGGAGGGGAGATCAAGAGGCCCATGAGGTCGGCAAACCACGGCCGTCTTGGCCAATGTGTGGAGCAACTAGTATTACCTCTGCTTGTTCCTGCAGTATCTTTCGGATAACTGCCTGGATCGGGGGAGGGGAGGAAAGGCATACAGCAGGCCTCCAGGCCACGGGCTGCGGAGAGCATCAGCTCTTTCCACCCCTGGAGATGGGAACCGGGAGAAGAACCTCAGAAGCTGGGAATTTGCTGGAGTAGCGAATAAGTCCAGTACTGGATGACCCAACCTCTCCAATATCTTTTTGAAGAGATCTGGATGCAGGCGCCACTCGGAGTGATGCACTGTCGCTCTGTTCAAGAAATCCGCCTGCTGATTCGCCTGTCCCGAGATATGCTCAGCCTTGAGGGAGGAGAGGTTGGTCTCTGCCCAATTCCCAACAACTGAGCCTCGGCCATAAGGGACCTGGAACGGGTACCCCCTTGCCGGTTTACATGGGCTTTCGCCACCACGTTGTCCATGAGGACTAGAACATGTTGTCTCACCACTGTGCAGCGGAAATGGCGTAGAGCCAGATGTATAGCTCTGAGCTCCAACAAATTTATGTTGTGCTTCAGATTTGACCTGGACCTGAGCCAACTGTGATTGTAGGTGCGCTCCCCAGGCGAACAGGCTGGCGTCTGAAGTCAGGATGAGCCTGATGGGTTCCTTGAACAAGGTCACCTTGGCTATCGCTGGGGAAATCCACCACTGGAGGGATGTTAGGGTCTGTGATGGAACTCGCACCCTCTGGTTGGAAGAACTGGTACCCAGTCTCTGGAATGGAAGCAGGAACCATTGGAAGGTCCTGGAGTGCAGTCTGGCCCAAGGTACTACTGCTATGCAGGAAATCATCTTGCCCAAAAGTTGGGAAAGCAACGCCAGGGCAACTACACGTTTCCTTTGGACCTGGAGAACCAGGGACCGGATGCTGTCCTGACATTCCCGAGAGAGGTAAACCTCGCATTTCCTTGTATCTATTACCGTCCCCAAGTGAAGGAGGTGGGTGGAGGGAACTGTCTGGCTCTTTTTGAAATTTACAGAAAACCCGTGGTCTTGAAGGGTTTGGACAGCCAAATCCAGGTCTGAATGAGCCAACTGAACTGAGGAGGATTGAATGAGGATGTCATCCAGATAACACTAGATACGCACTGGAACGGATCTCAGATGTGCAGCTATCGCTGCCAGGATCTTTGTGAACACCCTGGGAGCCAATGATAGACCGAAGGATAGGGCCCTGTACTGAAAATGGCAGCATGCGTACAGAACCTGAGGAATTTTCGGTGACCGGGGAGGATGGGAATGTGTAAATATGCCTCTGTGAGATCGATGGATGTCAGGAGGTCTCCCTTCCTGATGCCGGCCAATATGGATCGGAGCATTTGCATCTTTTTTTTTTTTTTTTTTTTTTTTCCATATAAAATTTTTTATTATTTTCATCGTAAAAAAAAAACATCACAAATATTACACAATACAAAATAACAAAAAAAAAAAAAACCCCCCACCCGGACTTCCCGAACCTAATCCCAGGATAATATTCAAATATAAGTAAGCAAGAATTAATATCTCTAACTCCACAAAGTATATCATTCCACATGAGTCCACCACTCTATGCTTTTTAAATATAAACAACATCTTCTCCTTATTAATAAAAAATTATTCATTTAAATAGTTCTTCAAATAGGCCAAAATTTTTA
>NW_015386293.1:2112196-2174074 GCF_001527695.2 Protobothrops mucrosquamatus
TTCTCACCTACATCGTCCACCTGGGACGACTCGGGAACTCAACTCCTACCCCGGGCAGCTCACCCATCCCCCTATGCCCAGGGGAAAGGTTTCAAGCCGTTTGACAGCAGATGCAAGCTGTCAAAACGGCTTTTACGCAGAAACAGGCGGGAGGCAGCAACAGCTGCGTCCAACGGAGTAGCCTGCCACCGGAAGTCTGAGCATTTGCATCTTGAACCTCCGGTGTGCCAAGTGTGTGTTAAACCCCTTTAAATCGAGGATTGCCCTCCATCCTACCGAGGTCTTGGGAACTACGAACAGAATTGAATAGAACCCCCTTCTCTTTTGCCCCGCTGGTACCAGTTCTATGGCCCGGATGTCCAGAAGATGTCGGATGGCCTCCTTCATGAGGCCTTTTTTGACCGGATTTTTGGTCAATGGGCAAGAGACGAAATGTCTTGGGGGGTTGGATATGAATTCCAGAGACAGGCCGAATCTAATGGTGTTGAGGACCCAGAGGTCCGTGGTGGTGGTCTCCCATATGTGTGTGAAGAGGGCCAATCTGCCACCTATGGGAGAGCCCTCCTTGTGGTCACTTGAACTGCCAGAAGGGACGGCCTGCCGCGCCTCAAAAGGGCCGCTTGGTCTGAAATTGCTGTCTAGGCCTGTCCCTATTGCCGGATCTGCCAATTTGACGCTCTGGCCTGTGATGAAAGGGACGGGAGGACTGGCCAAACACAGGCCCGGGCCCTGATTGAAAGGGGTGCCCACGGGTATAGGGGGTAGTCCTCCTATCCGCTCGTCTGAAAAGGTGGGAGATTACCTTGTATTTCTCCCTGCTTTCCGTCAGATAAGGATTCAGCGCCTCAGCGAATAGCTGTCCGCTAAACGGGGCAGCCACTAAACGCCACTTGGACCGGATATCAGCCTGCCAATGTTTAGCCACAAGATTCTGTGAGCAGTGACATTGGGTGCCATGGATCGAGATGAAAATCTGGCAGCATGTAGTGACGTGTCCGCTGTGTATTCTGAGGCAGCCACTAACTTGCTCAAATCGTGGTGTATTCGTACCTCCTTCAGTGGGATTCTAGCCTGCAGTTGATGGAGCCAGAGAATAGAGGATCTGGTGAAAAAGGAGGCGGAAGTAGCCGCTCTTATGGCCCATGCTGTGGCCTGGTGAGTTCTGCAGAAGGTAAGCTCCGATTTCTTGTCTTCCACCTTCAGAGCCTCTGCCATATCTCCTGATACCGTGGAGGAAGAGAATAATGGTGTTAAGGGTTCATCCACAACAGGAACATCTAACACCGCTGAAAGCGTGGGATCCACGTTAAACAACCTCTTATCTGTTCCCCCCAGTGGGGAGAAGGTGCCTGGTGTCCCCCATTGAGCCTGTATTGTGTCCAGGAATAAGGGGGGCAGGGAATGTGTTGTTGGGTAAAGGTGGGTTGTGAGAACACCGTACTGGTGTCCTGATCAGTGGAGGGCCTTTCTTGGGGAGCTTGACTAGAGCCAATTTTTACGATACTACTGGCCTTGTGGAGCATTGATTTAAAGAGAGATGGATTAAAGAGTCCTATGAAGGGAGGAGGATCAGGCGACAGGTCCTCATCCTCCGAAAAACCTTGTTCCATCTGTTCATACTCTCCTGTGAGCTAGAGTCTGCTCCTGGAAGATCTAAAAGGGAGATCGACCCCTGGGAGCCAGCAACTTCTGCCTGGGAGAGGAAGGAAGGGGCCTCTGATATTACCAACCCAGGGCCAGTTCCATGGTGAATTGAGGAAGCTATGCCCTGAATCAGGACCTGCAATTGCTCTTGCGACAACAAGACATGAGGTTCTGAGGGCCAAGGCCCAGTCGCTGTGGGCGTGAATGTCGCCTCAGGTCTGAGGTGTGTGACCTTCGTTGTCGATGGGAGGAGCTGGAGGCCAGGCGTCTCACCACGAGGAATCATTTCCACTTGTGCTGCCCTGGGAAATGGAGAGTATCCTGACTCTCCTTCTAGGGACAGGGCCCCTGGGGCAGTTGAAGTAGAAGGAGCCTGCTGTGGTCCAAAGACCAAGGCCTCCATGGGAGCAGGAGATGGCAGTCTAGTTGCAGCTACACCTTATCGCCTTTGCGCCCTGGAGAATTGTTTCTCTAAGGCCTGGTGCCTCCTGCTGGCCTCCCTCTCAACTGCCTTAGAGGATTTCTTAGCAGAAATAGCCTTGGCCTTAAGTTTACCGGCTGTCTCCTGTTTGGAGGATTTAGACTTTCTTTTCTTGGAAGTGCTGGGGGCATCTTGTGAAGTCTGAGATGCCAGGTTGTCTGCCATTGCAATCAGAGATATCTCAATGGTATGCTGAGAGGGATCTCAAAACAGATACTGTATATCTCAGTGGTGTACTGAGAAGAATCTCAATAGTAAGGAGCAGAGTACTGATAGTGGCAGGGCCACTCAATGTAAGAAACAGTGTACTTGAGGATCAATCGTGGCTGCAGAACCAAATTAATGGTACTGCCCTCACACATGCAATGATCCTGATGGCAGCACGACCAAATAGTTTACTTAGTGACGGCAAGACCAACTCAATGGTGACAGCCACCTCACATGTGTTTCACTTAGTGATGTGTTTCACTTAGTGACAGTCAGACCAAGGCAATATTAACAGTCAATGCACATGTAGTTCACTTAGTGATGGCAAGACCAATTCAATGATAACGTTCAGTCACATGTAGTATGGTAACGTTCAGTCAGATGTAGTTCGCTTAGTAACGTAAGACTAATTCAATGGTAACAGCCAGGTCACATGTGTCTCACTTAGCGGTGGCCAGATCAATGCAATGGTCAGGGAATATTTTGAGGCCTTGTGTGGGCTCAAAAAATAAATAAATAAATAAATAAATATTGAATCAGGCACTTATGCACTATTGGCCCCAAGTGCAAGGCAATGAACCTGCAGTGTGGCATGCGGCTGTGATGTAAAATTAGGTCCGATTGTTGGCTGCTTCCCAGCCTCCAAAAGACCTGCCGCTCTGAATTAATGAGATCTAGGACCTTGTTCTGATTTACAGCCGGAATGAGAAGCCCGTTGCTGCCTTTCACTAGTGCCTGATAACCTTAAGTCCTAATTGAGCAATCGAAGCCAAATCAGACGAGAAAGAGAAAAAACAATTGCTGCCTTCTGTGTAGCACAAACATGTGGCGTCCAAAATGGTGATCGCCGTCTGCGGAGCCGAAGGAGCTGCTCCAGCTGGCGTCCGGAAAAAGAAAGAAAAAAAAACAAGCTAAAACCTCTTGAAAGCCTGTAAATCAACAGGCTCTCACATGTTGCCAAAACACTTCCCAGAAATTTAAACAGCAAGAAAGGAACGAGTAGGGGGAAGATCGAGCCTCCACGTGGCGCTTAGCCGACTCCTGCTGAACTGGCCGGCTGAAGCTTTAAATCCCCTTAGCCGGCGATCTGACGCTGTGCTATTAGTGCAGCAGCTGGAAGAACCACAATAGATGGGAGAAGATAGGAAAATAAAAGGAAAAATACGACCTGATCGTTGTCTCTGCCTAAAGACTGAGCCAATCTTTACATGTCTCTTCTGGGCGAAGACCAAGTCAAGACTGGGGATCCTGGCCCAGGGGAAGAGGCGTGGCAAAGGGTTGATTAACTTGGTCTCTGGGCAGGAAGACAAGGATCAACCCCATTCTATTGTGGATTCTCCATCGGTCATGCTGGAGAACAGTTAATCAGTGGAGTAGCTTGCCTCCTGGAGTTGTGAGTGCTCCATCTCTGGAGGTTTCCAAAAATAGGCTGGACAACCATTGTTTAGGCTGGTATAAGGCTTCTGCGTTGAGCACGGAATTGGACAGGAAGATCTCCTAGATCCCTTCCAGCCCTATGGTTCTATGTTCTCTGGCCTAGTATGACAATTTCCTTCCACACATGGAGAGGAGGGGAAGGCCTGCTATAGGTGGTGAAACAAAAATCAGATCTTTGATAAAGGCCTGCAGTAGGTGGTAAAACAATAATCAAATATTCCTTTATTTGGCCCAGTGCAAGAGGTCTCTACTGCACAGGAGAGCTGCCTGCACTCTTTTGTCCCATCTTCTTAACCAAACACACAGTCACTTGATGACTGCAACTTTGTAAGCTACCCAGAATCATTGGTTTCATTGAGCAACTATAGAAATTAAATAAATGAATAACCTGGAAGAGGTGGAATTGCAGTTGTTGAAAGAAACAGTCACGGGCATCTTGCTTAATAATGGCAAAGACTTATGATCAAAATTCTGAGACTAACTATAGTTGTATATTGAGGACTAACTTTATTTTGATCAAGAAGTGCCTTCATTGATCAAGCATTAAGGAAACTGGTGCCTCTCAGTCGTGTGGAGGATGGAATATTTTCATATTTATGGCATACTGGTAGTCCTTGACATATGACTACAATTAGGATCAGAATTTTGATTGGTAAAGCATGATGTCACTGATTGTATCATTTAGCAACTACAATTCTTTTTGGCATTATTAAACAAATTTTCCAGTTTTAGCCAAAGATTCACCCTAATATAGACTATTCTGGGTTTGTCCTCCTACCCCTAAATTTCAGTAAATTAAAGGACCTCCCATATTCACCAACTCTTCCCATCCATTTCTGTCTTTTCACATGCATTCTGCTTTGTCAGCAGTTTCAGAACCATATGGCTCTAGGATTGCTTGCCACACCCTGGGAATCCACAGTTGCCCTATGCCACTCCCAGTCACCCTCACCACCCCATATTCCTAGACCCATGCTATCCTGCAATTTGCTGTCCCAGTTGATTTTCTTTACTGTCTTCTTGCTCTCACTGTTTCTGAGGCATATTTGGCCTGGTTGCTAGATCATATGGGGCTGGTTTCACATGGCAAAAAAGAAAGCTCAAAGCAACTTACAGGGGCTGTAGTGCACCTGAAATCTCCTTTGCACCATCCCGTGGGCCATATTGGGGCTAATTTTATGTTGTGAAAAGGGGAAAAGAAAAAAATAAAGCAGATCGTCTGGAGCAGAAACATGCCAAAACACTCCTTTTTTTTTGTTTTGTTCCTGGGCCATATGGGGCTAGCTTTGCCCTGTGAAAAATGGAGCAGGAAGCCAAAAGCCTGCCCTCCTTTTTCGTAATGCAGTGTCAGTTTCAGCCTTGCCTTGAAATTCTTTGCAAAAAATGTCCTTTGTAATGTTTTATATCACTACAATCATCTGAATATGAGCTTTAGGTTTTGTTTATTGGATTTATTCTTGTCTTTCTGTTATACATTCCATGCATAGATCAGATATCAAATATCTAAATAGAAAAAGGAATTCATGGACAATTGAAAAAAAGGACAAACAGGGAGGAGGAGGAGGACATGCTAACATAGGGATGTCAAACTCAATTTCATTGAGGGCTGCATCAGCATTATGGTTGCCCTCAAAGGGCCAGTTGCATGTAAGATTATGTATCATATTAGTTCAGGAGTGCATTATGTCAAGACATGGGCCAAACAGGATTAACATTGCAAATATGAACAAACATTTCAAATAAATCTGCTAAAACAAATTTAAAACAAAGAAAACACATAAGCTATTTAGTTCTCTCTCTCATGCCTTTTTGTCCAAGCCGGATGTTTGGCATCTTTTTTTGTCTACAAGTTCATTGATGTTTGAAGTTAGGTTCTGAGCTGTGGAGACTCTCAGGATAGAGGAGGTATGTATCAGTGAGTGCAGGTGTGCATCAGTGTGTGCACTTTTGTTTATCTTCATCACAAAGAAAAGTTGCTCACACAGATATGTACTACTAAACATGCAGAGCATTCAAGCAGCTTGTAGGCGGAGTTGGGACATCGTTTTAGGGATGAACCTGATGAACTGTGCAGGCCCTACAGAATCATACTTTGCCTTAAGTGTGCTGTTACATTGGAGTTCTATCAGCTCCATCTGGATGTTTACAAGTGCTTTCTCCACATCAACTGCAAATTGAATTTCTGTGCTTCAAAGTTAACAAAGCGACGTGTAAAGCCCATGTGAAGTGTGCTCAGTTTATCAGCAAAATGATCATCTGAGAACACGGCAGTGGAGACTTGGTTTATGATTGTTTGGCAACAGGGGAAATGATTCATGTTTCCTTGCTGCAAACATTCAAAAATGCTTGCTTTTCATCTGGAACAAAATTTCGCACACTTTAATCATACAGCACTTCAAAAACTCCCCCTCTGTAAATGTCCAGGCCAATGCCCAGGTGTTAAGTCCATCGTGGGAAAGGGAAGATAATATCGGTCCGGCTCCGGTCGTAGCGCACTGTTCTAGCAGCTCTTCGCGCCTCCTTTTGAGAACGGAGAAATAAGCCAGGCTCTGGAGGCTGTATTTCTTTCTCCCCCCCTTTTCCTAGCTGACAGGTTAGGGAGAAGAAAGTTCAGAGAGAGATACAGTGCAAGAAGCAAATTGTTACATTGTAGAGGGCAGCGGACACAGAAGCAATAAACGAAGCAAAAGGTTACATTGTAGCAAATAGAGGAAGGGAAAGCAATAACCCCACAGGCACAACCCCCTCCCCCTTGGAAGTACGGCAGAACCCAGGGGAAGGTGAGATTTGTTTTTAGGTCAGAGGGGATAGGTAGAAATGAAATAGGAATGGGTTCTGGCATCCTGCCCCCCTTAAAAATAAAAGAGATCCACCTGTAGAGAAAACAAAACAGGTATAGAGGTTAGTCTGGTTTGTTGGGATATTCTGTATGAAATTTCTTTAGCAGTTTAGGTGCTCTGACGTGATGTTTATGGACCCATTCGTTTTGTGAAGGGAGAAGGTGTTTCCATGCTACTAGGTATTGAGTTGCCCCGTGATACTTCCTAGAATCTAGGATTTCTTTTATCTTAAAGTGTTGTTCTCCTTCAACCATGATTGGAGGTGTTGGTGGGGGATTTTTGGTCGTAAGGGTGACTGTTGTTCTCATTTCAGCAAGCTGCAGTGAAAAATTGGGTGTATTTGCCTGAGGTTTTTGGGTAGTTGTAATTCTACTGTTACTGTGTTTATGATTCTTTTAATTGGAAAAGGTCCTATATATTTTGGGTCCAGTTTTTTACAGGACTGTAGGGATTTTAGGTATTTTGTAGACAAATATACCACTTCTCCTACAGTGAATGGTATAGGTTCAACTCTTTTTTTATCCGCTTGTGCTTTGTATGCTTGCCCAGCTTCGTCTAACGCTTTCCTAACCACTGGCTAGATGTTTTGTAATTGTATCCATTCTTTCAGCGATGGGATTGCCGATTTGTTTGGGGTCAGTTCTGGCATAGGGTTAAAACTTTGACTAGTGGCTACTTGAAAGGGAGTGTAGCCTGTGCTGGAGTGGACTGCATTATTGTAAGCAATTTCTGCGAAAGGGAGTAGGTCCGTCCAATTCGTTTGCTGGAAATTAATAAAGCACCTTAAGTATTGCTCAAGTACTGAGTTCGAACGTTCCATCTGTCCATTGCATTGAGGATGATGACTAGATGACAGTTCCTGAGTGGTTCCTAAGAAGGATAAAAATTCCTTCCAAAGTTCTGATGTAAATTGCACTCGCCTATCAGATATGATGCGTTGGGGTACTCCATGCGTTGGGGTGCTCCATGTAGATGTGCTGCATGAATAGTTTCGCTAAGGGTTTTGCGGTGGGAATCTTTTGGCAAAAGATAAAGTGCACTTGTTTGGAAAACAGATGACAGTGTTTCCATTGCTTTCTGGTAATTCCACTATAAAATCCATGGATATTTCTTTCCAGGGGGCTGAGGGATTCGTCACTGGTTGTAACAGTCCGGGCGATTTCCCTTGCAGCTCTTAGCAGCTGCGCAGGTTGGGCAGCTGGCCACATAACTTTCTATGTCCTTTTTCATGGACTGCCACCAAAATTGCCTTTTAATTAAATATAATGTTTTTACAAATCCAAAATGCCCTGCTGATTTTGTATCATGGCATAGCTGCATGAACGTGACCCTCTGGGTGGTTCGTATATATAACTTCTCCCCCACGGATGGCAGTCCGTCCTTGATTGTGCACACATGTCTATTTCATCTGTTTCCAAAGTTTTCCGGAATTCGATTCCGGTTTGGCTACCCAGCTGCGGCTTTATTTTAGCTTGGGCTCTGGTGGTTACTGGCACTGCCAGTTGTGGTTCAGGCATGAGTGATTTAGAACTGGTGGCTCACGTATTGTTATATTGGGGCATGTGAGACAGTGCATCTGCGGGAAGTTCTTTCCCCCGGCAAGTGTTTGAGCGTAAAACGGAATAGGTGAAAATGTTGGGACCAGCGGGCTTGCTTGGGAGTGAGTTCCTGGGTGTTTTTAAGGCTTCCAAGTTTTTGTGGTCTGTCCAGACCTGAAAAGAGATTTTATTCCCTTCAAGGAAATGGCACCACGTAAGTAACAACCATCTCACAGTGTATGCCTCCTTTTCCCACACAGCCCAGCGCTGTTCAATTTCAGTGAGTTTCCTGGATGTGTATGCGTACGGTTGCAATACCCCTTCATCATTTTCTTGTAATAGTACAGCCCCCACTGCCACATCGCTTGCGTCTGCCTGTATTACGAAAGGTTTATCCGTGTCTGGATGCCTCAGCACAGGTTCAGCGGAAAAGAGTCTCTTTAACCTCTCAAACGCCGCTTGGCATTTCATTGTCCATTTTAGTGGCTGGCTGGGTTTCACTGAGGATTCTCCCTTCGTTTTTAATAAGTTCATGAGGGGCAGGGCTATTTGGGCGAATGAAGGGATGAATTGGTGGTAAAAGTTTGCGAAACCCAGGAAACTTTGCAAGTGCTTCCTTGTGCGAGGTTGTGCCCATTCTAGTACTGCCCTGACGTTCTCGGAGTCCATTTCGATGACCTGTGGGGATATGTGATAACCCAGGTAGTCTATTCTTTCCTGGTGGAATTCGCATTTCGATAATTTGGCATATAGGTGGGCAGCTCGTGGTTTCTTTAAAACCGCTCTGACATGCTCCTCTTTGGATTCAGTGAAGATAAGGATGTTGTCTAGATAAACCAGAACCCCCTTAAATAGGTGCTCCCTTATTACCTCATTGATTAATTGCATAAATACTGCGGGGGCCCCTTGTAGTCCAAACGGTAAAACTTTGAATTGGTAGCATCCTATTGGGCAATTAAATGTGGTTTTCCATTCATCCCCTTCCTTAATCTTAATGCGGTAATACGCTTCCCTTAGATCTATTTTAGTGAAAATTCTTCCTTTCGATAGGTGGCACAATCGTGGGTCGGTGAGCGGGAAGCTCATCTGCATGCTCCTCACTGAAAACTTCAGCAAGGTCTCGGTATTCCTCTGGTATTTTGGGTAACCCCTTTTCCGATGGTTTCTCCGCTCCTGGGTTTGGTAGGGCTCCTTGGGGGGGTTAAGTTCACACGATCCCCCTTCAAGAAATTGAGTTCTGCCATCCTCCAATTTACCCAGGGGTTCCATTTCTTTAACCACTCCAGTGCTAGGATCACTGGGCATTCCATGCCTGGGGTCACTACAAACGTTATGTCTTCCTCGTGGTTCCCCAGGTGGATTGGTAAAGTGGCTAGAGTAGCTGGCACCCCTCCTGTTATGGACCCATCTAACTGGCCAAACGAGATTGGTTTTTTCAGCCTCCTTACCGGGATGCCCAAGTTCCCCACTAGCGGGCTAATGAGGCAGCGGGTGTAGCCAGAGTCTATTAAGGCTTTCACATTGACAGCTTCGGGTATGGAGTGGCTAATATAGTCACTGTCTTGAGGATGGGTGCAATGGGTCCACTTCACCCTCTGAGCTGTCATCCGAGTTGTCCACTGCCCCTGCAGTGTAGGCCAGAGTTCCCTCCCCATGCTTTGCAAGGGGTGGGGACTCCACAGCCTCGGTCGCCCTCATGGGTTCTTGTGGCTTGGCTGGGGACTTCCCTGATTTCCTGGGCGGTGATCGGTCTGGGTTGCGCTGAGGGGCTTTCGAGCGGCATTCTATGGCATGATGCCCTCTCTCCCGCATTTGAAACAGCCCGTTGACTTCTTGGCCGTAGCCGGTGGTTTTGCTGGCTCGCGCGTCGGCTGGTTCCTCCGCCAGAAATGTACCATTCCTCTTCACGAAGGTGCAGGGATTTCTCCATCTCTTGCTTCCATTCGGGTTGGTGGCTGCCCCATCTCAGGGTCACCTTTCTCAACCTCTTTTCCCACTCGTCTTTCTTGCCAACGCCAATCAACCACCGAGATTTGTGGTTGTGCATTTCCACCACTTCTTCTGAGGAGTATGACGTCTCGGATCCCAACAACTGGCAGGATCCCTGCCGGAGGGAGGGCTCTCCTCTCATGGTAGGTTCTTCCTTCCCTGCCCCGTAGTCCGACATTGTAGTTTTTGCAAAGTCCCCCGGTAATTACTGCAGATCCTGTCTAATGTAAGGGCCCACTTCAATCCCACATTTTAAGAAAGCAGAACTCTTGGAGACGGTTTCCTCCCAACAGGAACTTTTATTAAAAGTAATTGATAGCAGGCATAATAAACAGGATCTGAGGGATTCCTTTGCAGATCGATACTTTAAAGTGTCCCCAAGCAAACCCCATCCCACAGTTCATCCGGATGTTTCAAACCAGCCAATCCCCAGGTGTTAAGTCCATCATGGGAAAGGGGAGATAACATCGGTCTGGCTCCGGTCGTAGCGCACTGTTCAAGCAGCTCTTCGCGCCTCCTTTTGAGAACGGAGAAATAAGCCAGGCTCTGGAGGCTGTATTTCTTTCTCCCCCCCTTTTCCTAGCTGACAGGTTAGGGAGAAGAAAGTTCAGAGAGAGATACAGTGCAGGAAGCAAATTGTTACATTGTAGCGGGCAGCGGACACAGAAGCAATAAACGAAGCAAAAGGTTACACTGTAGCGAATAGAGGAAGGGAAAGCAATAACCCCGCAGGCACAAACCCCCTTCCCCTTGGGAGTATGGCAGAACCCAGGGGAAGGTGAGATTTGTTTTTAGGTCAGAGGGGATAGGAATGGGTTCTGATACATACATACATATACGTATACATATACATAGTAACTCAAGTGACAAATATTTAATTTTTGAAACTGCAGTAAAAAAAGTTGCAACAAATTTTTATTTTATGATTCCAAGATACTTCATTCTATATCCCATCCTAATTTTCTTCGATAAGAGTCAATTTGGCCTAGTGATTAAAGTATCAGACTAGAAAGCAGAAGACTGTGAGTTCTAGTCTCTTTCTCAGCCCAACTCATCTCACAGGTTTGTTGCTCAGGGGAAAACAGGATGAAGGAGGTGCATTAGATACGTTCACCTGCTTGAGTTATTTATAAAAATAATAAAAGCGAGATGGGAGCAAATAAATGATTTTTGACCCTATAATATATTTTTGCCTAAATATTTTTTTTGTCCTGTAAAATGGATACTCACTAAAGTGTACATGATACATTCTAACTAGTTAAGTCCAATAAATTGAACTTAGAATGCTGATAATAGTTCAATTTCTGCTGAAAATACATTTTTGAAAGATAGAGCTTTTCTATTACTGAGGAGGTCATAATTCTGAATACTTGAGAACCACAGCTCTCAACTTAGAGCTTTACCTTTTCTAATTCTGTATTATACTACTCCTCTATTATGCTGTGTTTCCTTCTCTTTTCTGGATTCTGCATTACTATAGGAGATTCACCAATTTTTGTTGGAGAACAGAAAGAAAAGGTAAGAAAGTTTTCAAAATAGGAGTGAAATAATCATTTCTCATATTTTTTTTCTAATTCTTATTCTCTGTGTTTGCTTTTATTTTTATTATATGTCATTTCATTATTTTTCTCTTACCTTAATTAGAGTTACTTCAAAAATGTTCACAAATATAAAAAACAATAAACTTAACTATCTGGTATTTTTTCCCCATATTTGAACTGATATACCTATTCTTACATGTTTATATACTTCTATGTACCATAGCTATTGTTACATCTTAGGTCTGTTTATAAGTTTCATGATAAAATCATTACAGGGCAAACTGCCAGTACAGTTTTCTAGATTTGGGAATAAAATTATCAAACTATATATCAGTATCTCTTCATGTTGCTAGATAATCTTCAATAGAAATATTTTAAAATTAAGTACTATAGAGTGGAGTAAAATTTAGTCTGATGTGAAAGAGACTGAGTTTTTAAAATGTATTTTCTTTTAACTAGTGAGCGGATTATTATGATTTTGATTGAATTCATTAATAATTTCTTCTTGTAATACAAAAATTAGTGATTTAAAAGTCACTATACTTTTAAATACAGTTATGAATATGAGGACAGGTGTATATTTTTAGTAGTATCCATAGAGTGATGGATTAAATGGGAAACCGTCTATTAGATCCTTTATACTAGAATAAGACTCTTATAATCACACCTTTAGAACATACTATAAATAAAGTACATCTAATTAATGCCAGTTGGATAAAACTAGAAAAAGGAAATTAATAGACTTCAAAACAATCCTTCAACTAATGATTAGAACTAAAGAAAAAGGGATTATTATTGTTAATTAAACCATTGAATTTGTAAAACGGGTCTTTTTAATCCACTGGATTTACAACATTTCCTCTAATTTATATATCACAAAAAATCCTTCTTGAAAAAAATTCTTTCTGTGTATTTAAAATAGTTTTATGGAATAAAGGTATTTCAGCTGTCATTCTTGTTTTTTTCTAGCATTATTCACTTATAATTAATTGATGAATTTAAGGTATTGAATTAATCTTTTAAAATATTTTATTAACTTTGGGAATTTCGAATGGGCATCCATTCTTATTGTGAATACTAAGGATATATATATTTCAAAATTTGGATTGCTTTCTCCCATATTTGGGCCGACAGGGTGCACCAAACTCAAGATATATATATATATATAGCGGTTAGGGTCTTAAAAGACCAGCTGGAGAAGCAAGGAAGAGCCAGACATCAAGATTCCCTACAGGCCGAGGACCTAGTGCAACTTTTACAGCTATGCTTGACTACCTACTTCTCCTTTCAAGGGGTCATATATGAGCAGGTGAAGGGCACACCCATGGGCTCACCAATATCCAGCGTGGTGGCGGAAGCGGTCCTCCAACAGCTGGAGCGAGAGGCCATGACCCGGTATCGACCCAAATTTTGGGCTCGATACGTCAATGACACCTTCGTGGTTGTTAAATGGTGCCATCAGCATGACTTTATGGGAGTGTTAAATTCCATATACCTGGATATACAGTTTACTGTGGAGGAGGAGGTCAAGGGCTCGATAGCCTTTTTGGATGTTTTGGTCCAACGCTCATTGAATGGCACGCTAAACACCAAAGTCTATTGAAAGCCCACGCACACGGACCGCATCCTCCATTACCACAGTAACCATCCGACCTCCCATAAAGCCAGCTGCATTAGGACCCTATTCAAACGGGTACAGTCACATTGCAGCACGGCTGAGTCAAAGACGGAGGAGAGGAAACATCTGTTTAAGATTTGCCGGAGGAATGGCTACCCCCTTAGATTCATTAAACGGCATAGTACAATGCCAAAATTCCAGGAAGTACGGCAGAGTGAAGGGGGACCCGCAATACAAACTACGTGGGTGACTCTACCATATGTCAACAATGTATCGGAGGCCACGGCCAGGCTACTGGCGCCGTATGGCATAAAGGTGGCCCACAGACCTGACCAGACCTTGCGGGCAAAAGTAATGTGCCCCAAAGATCAACTCCCCAGTGCTGAGAGATCAGCGATTGTCTATAAGATCGACTGCATGGGATGCCAGAGTAATTACATAGGCGAAACATCTAAGAGACTGGGAACACGCCTTCAAGAACATAGACTGGCAGTCAGGAGAGGGGAGTCATACTCTCAGATTTGGGCCCACATGATGGAGCATGGACATCGCTTTGATTTTGAGAATGCCCAGGTCTTAGCTAATGACTCCACGAAGGGAGGCCGCCTGCTAAAAGAAGCATGGCTGTCAGGGGCGGACTCAATCAACCGCCATGTAGGCCTATGCTCAGCTCATTGAGCACTCAGGACATGGAACATCAATCGCTGTACGAACGACCTAGGAGGAGTGAGGAGGGAAATGCAAGACTGGAAAAAGAACATCCCTTGGAGCCCCCACCTGTCCCCACTCGATCGGACTAGCAAAGCCTGGAACAGTGGCCCCTTCCGTTGGACGTGCAGCCGTCAGCTGGCCCCCAACAAACGGGTCCCAGCAAACAACCGTCACAGCGATTTCAGAGGCGGTTACGACGTGCCTCCCCCTGGCAGGGGGAGACCGCTCATCCAACAAAGGATTGAGACCCAGGGGGCAGGTGAATGAGCGAGACATCACGAGACCAAAGGACTGGGGGGAGGACGAGCCACCCGCCGGCAGCACCGTCAGACATCCTATGACAACCCAGTCGAGACGAAGTGGGGGGAGGGTTTCCCCAGCACATCTAGCGACCTGCCGACAATGGATTGAACGACAAAATGCTAGACGTGGAGTAACGATCGAGGACGCCCAGATAGTGGGCAAGGGGGATGAGATTGGGACGTCTTGGGGGAGAGACAGAGCCGGAGAGGTTGACAGAGCGGAGGTGGCCTGCCGGGAAAAAAGTAGGGCGGGGGCGCCCTGCGAGAGAGACAGAGCCGAGGTGCATGGCACTAAAGTGCCTCACCAACCGCACAAGATCAGTGGTGGGGGAGGGAGGGAGAGGGAGGGGAATGGAAACAAAAAGGAGAAAGAACGACCTACGCCGGGGCGCAGGGAGAGCGGACACCGTGTTCATAAGAATTCAGGAAACAACTTACATTCCCCCCCACCTCTCAGAGACACACACACGTATAACAGCGGGGGAGCCGTATGCAGGGAAAGCAAGAATGCCTTACCATCGAATCTGCCTAACACCCTGGTTGGTAATGAATGTAATAGCACTCGAAAGGACGCGAACTCAGAAAAAGGAGCCGAACATCAAAGCAGGCAGCGCGCTCGAAGTGCGGCAGGATCAGCTGGGGCTGGTTACGCGCTCCAGGAGCCGGAAGCAGGCGTTGAATGGCTATATATAAGTCTTCAGCAGCATTTGCCTTTTTAGCCCTGGTGATGTCAAGTGCACTTGACGAAAGCTTGGCGGATTAAACTATATGAAATTTTTGTCTACTTACTAAGGACCCATGTAAGTACCATTTTTGTTTTCTTTCACTTGTGGTCCTTCTTAATTTTTGATATTTTCAAAATTATTCAATCTCAGGTTCGAAAGTGGTCGGTGACGACCGTAGTAGTCCCTAGATATATCCAATTACCCTCGCGGATAAATACCAGTTTGATGAAAACGTGGGCTGGGTAGGATGTTATCATGGGATTCCGTCAGCCAATCGGCGTTCTGATACTGTTTTTGTTTTATTAACCAACTTGCCTGCGCTGTTCCTATCCTCACACAACTTGCCACTCTTTCTCGTACTTCCCGTCTCCCCCCTTTTTTTCCTTCCTGCTGAGGCCACTTCGTTCGTCTGCAAGGCGGCTGCGCGAGAGCGTGTGACTGCTCCTAAAACGGGGCAGCATTGCCCTCCCTCCCCTCCTCTTCCCATAGCTCTCCCTCCCCTCTCCACCTTGACCTGCAGTTGCAATTCCCTGTCTACTCGGTCTTTCCCCCTCCCCTCTCTGAACAGCCTTTCTCGTATTTCCCGTCTCCCCCCTTTTTCTTCCTGCTGAGGCCACTTCATTCGTCTGCAAGGTGGCTACACGGGAGCGTGTGACTGCTCCTAAAATGGGGCAGCATTGCTCTCCCTCCCCTCCTCTTCCCATGGGAGGCACCGTGTTTGTTCGCAGGGCGGCCATCTGGGAGCGTGTGATTATCCCTGAGACACAACGGGGCCATTCACCTCCCCCTCCTCGTGTTTCCAGGCACGCCGGGGGTTTTGGGGATTCCGGAAGACGTGCTGACAGTTTCAAATCGTTTTTCCACACCGTTGCTTCCTTCTGTTGGCTTATCATCCGGGAGCGAGTGACCGCTCCCAGGGCAAACTTCGGAGGATGCATAGACAGTCTCAATTCATCCGGTGGTGCCACAGGGATACTCAAAGGTATGGGACCGACGGGGGTGTCGGGGGGTAAAGAAAAATGATCCTCCTGGTGGCAGCTGTGCCGTACGT
Organism: Protobothrops mucrosquamatus; assembly: GCF_001527695.2. Lineage (NCBI taxonomy): Eukaryota > Metazoa > Chordata > Lepidosauria > Squamata > Viperidae > Protobothrops > Protobothrops mucrosquamatus. The sequence goes on from NW_015386293.1 coordinate 2,128,281, forward strand.
TGGCATGCGTTCGCAGTAGGTCCTTCTCTTCCCCACATTCAGATGGGATGCTCAATCCGCTCGAGGCCGGAGCATTGCTGTCAATGGGTTCTTCTGTCCGTCGGGGGCACTGGTGCTCCATCCTGGGCAAGTGCCCAAGCCGGCTTCACCGTTGTTCAGGGGGTGTTGGGGAAGGGGTTTCCCCCCTCCTCCCACCTCTTCCGAGGTCTATGGACGCGGGTATTCCGTGCCCTTAATGCCAGATGTGCTTGGCATAGATCTACATGCCTATTAATGGAGCCCTCTCCCGACAGCCAGGCTTCCTTGAGGAGTCTACCGCCTTTAGTACTATCACTGGCAATCATCTGCACGCCATTCAGATCAAATTTGTGGCCAGTCTCCATCATGTGCGTCCACAGCTGGGAACGTTGCTCCCCCCTTTTTATGGCGAGCCTATGTTCATGGACCCTTGTTCCAACTCTTTTTGAGGTCTCTCCCACGTAGTTAGCAGAGCATTCGTTGCAGTTGTTTTTACTATATATATATATAGCTCCTTAACCAATCAGAACACACCTCCACCCAATCAGAACACAGCCAAGCTCCCACCCAATCAGCTCAAACCCCACTGGCAGTTAAAAGGAAGAAACAGCTGCGATCATACACACTACTCCCAGAAGCACGAAGCTGAAGACACCAGCCTGAAGATGACGAATGTGACTTCGTTGAAACGTCGCCAAGACACTTCTAATTCTACGTGGGAGAAAACCCGAATAACTAAAGACCTACACACACACACACACACACACACACACACACACACACACATATATATATATATATATGAGGAATAAAATTTAAAAGTTTAACAATTTAATGAGCCGAGCTTTCGTCAGAACCATCTGACATCATCAGGGCGTTAAAACAGCAGTCTGGGAGAAACCCTTATAAAGCGTTGATCGCCTGCATCCGGCTTCTGCTACGTGTTAATGGACCCAGCTGCTCCTGCTGTATTACGGGCGAGGTGCCTACTCCAGTGCAAGGGGTCCCTTTAAATGCTTTGCGCCTTCTATCGCTGACTTTCTCTACCCCCGCCCTCCAGGTGGGGGGAACCCAAATTCCTTTCCTCTCCCTTTTCTCACCGCTCAGATGTGATGTTTCCATCCCTCCCACGAGGGTTATCACTGACCCTCCATCCTCCCCCCTCTCACTCTCCCCCCACCCCCTCCCTCCCTATGTATATGTATTGCTAACAAAGAATTAAGGGAGAACTGGAATAGCTATTTCGAACTTTTTAGTTCTTATCAACCAGACATACCCTTCTGAGATTCAAACCTGGGCTGTCTGCATGTTAAGCAGCTGTGTTAACCTCTAGGCCACAGGGTCTTTCTCACTTTGTTAGGGAGGGAAGAGACAGGGGAGGAGAATTACCTTGAGTGCTTTTTGATGCACCCTGTCGACCCAAATATGTATGTATGTATGTATGTATGTATGTATGTATGTATAATTTATTTGGATTCTGTTGCTTATCAGGTACATATTCATGCAAATGTACCATTAATTTTTCACTATTAGCTGTTAATTATGCTTTTTGTTTTTATTTTTAGAACACCCTTTTTAGTTGTATTAATAGAAATGAAAGTAAGTATCTTATTTTATAAAAAAACTGAATTTTGACTTTTTATATTCTTGATTTCATTTTACCTTTTAAAAATAATTTTTCAAGAGGATATATCTGCGTCACATGTGTAAAACAGACTCAAGCAGAATAGATTGCATTTCTTCTAAATTTAATAGTCCTTTTTACGTATTTCAGTATGTTTCAAAATATAGAACCTTTTGGCCAAATATTTCTATGTAGTAGTAAGAACAATGGTAGTTAGTTCCTGAAATTCTAAACAGAATTGTATATTCAAGTTTATCAGCAAAGATGAATATACTTTTTAATAATAAAACCTCTTTTTTTCCTTAGTGGGATCAGTTTGTTGCAATTACGCTGGCCATCAAACAAATTGCTGGGAATACTGTCAAGCAATCTTTCGAACAGATACTTCTCCGGGCCCTTCCCAGATAAAGACTCTTGAAAATTACTGTGTTTCTGTGAGCCCAATGTTACTGAATTGTGTGAATAACTATACACAGTCATATCCAATGAGAAATTCAACAGATAGTAAGTATATGACAAAGAAACTTTGACATACAATAATATGATCAATTAATGCATGGAAATAACACAATAAGACTTTTATAGATTAAAGATTATTAATTCAATTATTGAGTGTGTTTTTTTAAAAAAAAATCCATATAATTCTGCATTCTAAAATTAAGGATAACTATATGTCCTGGTTATTCTACAGGGAAAAGCCATAAATATTTTAATAGAGGACATGCTATGCATGAATATCTCTGAAGTTATCTTCAGCATTAGGTTAGGAAAAACTCTTGCTTAATATCTGAGGGATCATTGTTAATCAAATTCAAATTTATTATAGCTGTTGTAGCCTGATAAAAACAAGATATTGAATAAAATAAGTATTATATTCTTCTATGCATACATACATACATACATACATACATACATACATACATACATATATATAAAACAGAAAAACAGTAAGCATAATGGAATAAAAAAATAATTAAGCAATTAAAATATTATTATGTAATAGTACAGTGTGTCATACAAATGGTAACATAGAACTGGGTCTTGAGTCCTTGTCTGAGAGTAGTAGCATTAAATAGAAATTGTATTCCCTACCTGGAAATTTCTTCAAGAGAGGCTATATAAGGGTCAGCTTAGAGTTCTTATATAGAGTACAGAATAACAGAGCTAGAAGTGACTTTGAAAGTCTTCTAGTCCAACACCATGCCCAAGCAGGAGACCCTATATCATTCCAGACAATGGCTGTCCAATCTCTTTTTAAAAGCCTCCAGTGATGGAGCACCTACAACTTCTGGAGGCAAGCTGGTCCACTGATTAATTGTTCTCACTGTCAGGAAATTTCTTCTAGTTCTAGGTTGGATCTCTCCTTGATAAGTTTTCATCCATTACTTTTTGCCCTCAGGTGTTTTGCAGAATAAGGTGATTTCCCTCCTTTTTTTCTCTGTGACAGCCTCTCAGATATTGGAAGACTACTATCATGTCACCATCGTCCTTCTTTTTGTTAAACTACACACACCTAGTTCCTACAACCATTTGTCATGTATTTTAGCCTCCAGTCCTATAATAAATTTTCTGGCTCTTTTCTGCACTCTTTCTAAACATTTTTGAATAGTGTCTATGGAGATTCTCAGTCATCCAGGTCATAGTTATCTCAAAGATGTTTTTTCATGAGGCAACTGGACTTTCTTGTTTTTTCTTTGAAGACATTTCGCTTCTCATCCAAGAAGCTTCTTCAGCTCTGACTGGATGGTGGGGAATGGAAAGATTTATACTCCTGCAGACAGCTGGTCATTTGCATTCTTTTAGCGACTCGTTAAAGCTACCTGGAGGGTTATCTGTGTCTTCAGGGACACCTGAGTAGTGCAAATGGAAGTGGAGCCTTCTTGGAACTGTTGAAAGGACTGTGTTGTAGACTGGAGATAGGTGATGTAAGATCCCTCTCCCTCTCTTGAGAAAGTCGGATCCCTCCCCCTCTGTTGAGAAAGTCCAGTTGCCTCATGAAAAAAACATCCTTGGGATTTTTGAATAGTGGTGACCACAATTGACTATAGTATTCCAAGTGTGTTCTTAATCAAAGCAGTATAATGCAGCACTAACACTTCACATGATCTTGGTTCATGAAGGTTGTTGATGTAGCCTAGGACTACATTTTTGGGGGGCAGGTGCAGCACACTGCTGGCTTGTATTTAAGTGGTTGTCCACTAGGACTCCTAGGTCCCTCTCACAGTTACTACTATTGAATCAATTACCACCTATTCTATACTTGTGCATATGGCCTAGAGATTCTGTTGAACCATCAACACATGGACATAACCAAAGATAAATAGGAGTACCCTTAAAATGTCCAAGAAGCACTGGTGAGAGCATAATATCCAACCTAGGTAAACCTAACCCTAACCCTTACAAAATTTTAAAATTGGAATTGATGATCTGTCAGGGCCCACTTCAAAACCTCATCCTAAGAAAGCAGAACTCATGGAAGCAGTTTCTTCCAAAATGAACTTTTATTAGGAGAAGCTGATAGAAGGCATAATAGACAGGATCTGAGGGTTTCCCACTCAGATCAATAGATTAAAAGAGTCCCTAGCAAACCCCACCCCAATGGTTCATCCGGTCAGTTCAAATGGGCCAATCTCCAGGTCTGTTGTGGGAAAGAGCTGATAATACCGGTCTGTCTCAGACTTGTAGCAATGTTTGTTGGGTCTTCACACCTTCCCTTCTGAAACAGGAGATAACCCAGATGCCCAGAGGTGCATTCCTTTCTCCCCCCTTTCGAGCTGACATCAAGGGAGAGAGTTCAAAGAGCATGTATGCGGAGACAGTGAAAGAGTTACATTGTAGTGATAGAGAAAAACAAAGCGGCAGCCCGCAGCATCTTCCCCCCTCCCTTCCAGAAGTATGGCAGAACCCAGAAGGATAGAAAGAATAGAATTAGAAAAGAGCCCCTTAAACAATATTCTGACATCCTGCCCCCCCTTAAAAAAAGAGAGATCCACCTGTGGGAAAACAGAGACAAATAAAGATATAGGTTAGTCTGGTTTGTTTGGGTATTTTGTGTGAAATTTCTTAAGCAGTTTAGGGGCTTTAATATGGCGTTTGTGGACCCACTCATTTTGGGAGGACAGAAGATGTTTCCATTGAGTGGAGCCATGGTATTTTCTGGAATCTAAGATTTCTTTAATTTCGAAATTTTGTTCCCCTTCTACCATAATGGGAGGAGGGGGAGGAGCAAAAGCTGGTCTTAACGGTGACTATTGCTCATGTTTTAGAAGGCTGCAGTAGAAAATTGGATGAATTTGTCTGACGGACATTGGGAGATCTAACTCTACTGTGACAGGGTTTATGATTCTGAGAATGGGGAATAGTCCTACATATTTGAGTCCCAGTTTCTTGGAGGGTTGTAAGGATTTTAGATATTTGGTAGATAGGTAAACCTTCTCCCCTGCACTAAACGGTTTGGGCTCAACTCTCTTTTTATCTGCTTGCATTTTATCTGCTTGCCGAGCCTCATCCAAGGTTTTTCTGACTACTGGCCAGGTATTCTTTAGTTGTGCAATCTTCTCTTTTAATGAAGGGATTGTAGGGTCTGTTGAGAGTTCAGGCATTGGGTTGAAACTCTGTCCCGTGGCTACTTGGAAAGAGTGTAGCCCATGCTGGAGTGGACGCATTGTTGTAAGCAAATTCTGCGAACGGAAGCAGGTCAGTCCAGTTGTCTTGCTGGTAATTAATAAAGCATCTTAAATATTGTTCCAGTACTGAGTTCGACTGTTTAGTCCCATCATTAGTTTGCGGATGATGACTGGATGACAGTCCCTGTGTGGTTTCTAACAGGCTTGGGGATGCTTTTCAGAACTCCGATGTGAATTGTACTCCTCTATCGGATATGATGCATTGAGGGGCTCCATGAAGTCGATATATGTGCTGTTATAGTTTTGTGAGTGTTTTTGCATCAGGAATTTTTGCACAATGAATAAAATGTACTTATTTGGAGAATAAGTCTGTTACAACCCAGATGACTTTGTTTCTGCTACTCTTGGGTAATTCCACAATAAAATCCATGGAGATCTCCTTCCAGAGTGCTGAGGGGGTCGCCACTGGTTGCAGTAATCCAGGTGACTTCCCTTGTAGTCTCTTTGCTGAGGCACAAATCGGGCAGCTGGCCACATAGCTTTCAATGTCCTTTTTTATCAACAGCCACCAGAATTGCCTTTTTACTAAGTGCAATGTTTTTACAAACCCAAAATGGCCTGCGGATTTCAAGTCGTGGCACAGCTGCATGAATGTTAATCTCTGGCTTTTGGGTATATATAATTTTCCTCCCACTCATGATAATCCATCAGTGATGGTGCATAGGTTCTTATGGCTTAGAAACCATTCATTGGTTTCTAGTGCCTTTTTGAACTCGATTCCTGCTTCATTTGCTAAAGGTTTTTGGAGTTTGGCTTGTGCTTGGGTAGTGACCTGTACTGCCAGCTTTTGTCCGGCATAAGTGGCTTTGTTACATCACTTTGAGTACTGTTATATTGAGGCATTCGGGACAATTCGTCTGCTAGAAAGTTTTTCTCTCCCAGGAGGTGTTTTAATGTGAAGTTAAATTGGTGGAAATGTCGTGACCATCTCGCTTGTTTGGGAGTTAATTTCTGGGGCGTTTTTAGTGCTTTCAGAGTTTTGTGGTTGGTCCACACCTGGAAAGGAATTTTGTTCCCTTCCAGGAAGTGCTGCCAAGTGAGGAGAGCCCATCGTACTGCGTATGCCTCTTTTTCCCAAACTGCCCACCTCTGTTCTGTTTCCGTGAGTTTCCTTGATGTGTATGCACAGGGCTGTAGTGTCCCCTCATCATTTTCCTGCAAAAGTTCAGCCCCCACAGCCACATCACTGGCATCCACCTGAATCACGAAAGGTTTATCAGTGTTGGGATGCCTTAGCACTGGTTCTCCAGCATGACAGATGTAGCCTCCACCAATGGGTTATCGAAGCCTTCCTGCTCAGTTTAGACTAAGACCAAACTTTGGCCACGCCTCCCTTGGGCGGTCCTTTCCCAGTTTTGTCTTAGTCTCGGCTCAGTAGGACACAACTTCGATAGCTCCTCAAGTTAGCAAATTAACTATTTAGCTTAGGATAGTTAGTTGGCAGGTTTCATTGTGTTTGTATTTTCTTTTTATATTATTTAGTTAAGTAGGCTACAGAGCAGTTGGTGTTTTTTTTCCAGCTCTTTAGGAGCAAGTCCCTGGGGACGGCAGGGACGCACTTTCCTGAGGCCTCGCCTTTGCCGTGGGGCCGCTTTTTCGCTCCGGCTGTTTGGCGCTGCGACGGGGTTTCCCTGAGTGCTTGAGTGCCTTTTTTTCTTTGGCTTGGCTGCTTGGCGCTGCGAAGGGGTTTCCCTGAGTGTTTGGGAGCTTTCTCTTCGGCTCTATTGTTTGGCGCGGAGAGGGGGATTTCCCGAGCGCCGTGAGCAAGCCGTTTATCAAGCCGGAGGATCGGGCGAAAGGAATTTCTTCTCCTCGTGGCCACGAGGCTCCAGAGGCGAGCGGAGGGCTGTTTGCCCATTCTACCAAACACAAGTTTTGTTTGCCTTATTCAATAAGGGAGTGAAGACTGGGTGGCAGGGACCCGTGGGATCCCTGAACGCCTTGTAGAGCCTTTGCTCATTGCTCCCCTTTCCTCGAGCGTCGCCAGTTAGATGGCAAGGAGGCCTGTGGCCGCCATTTTGATTTCGTGCTGGGTGTGGTCACCATTTTGGTGAGGCCTTCACACCATACGGATATTGGGCCTGCTTACAATTTACAGCCTGCTGTGTTGGGCTTTCAAGGGGGTGTCACAAAACTTCATTCTTCTCCTTTTACAAGGATTGCATTGAAAAGAAGGGGTCTCCCTTTCTAATTTATATTGCATCACTCAAATCACTTTATTCCTGGTAACACTTATAGGGAGAATTTGTCACACCTGTTCTAATTAGCTCGCGGCGCTGTGCCTGCAGGGCCTATACAGACAGTTTTAGAAATCTGTCTGGCTGTTTGTCATTGTGGTTGTTTAGGGCGTGGGAAGCTTCCCTCCCGGACAACTTGATCTGCGTGTTTACCCCCATTACAGGGCTTCTCCTATCTGGAAGGTCCGTTGCACAATGGAAGATGGTGATACTCCTCAGACTTCGCAGGGTTCTGATGCCCCCCCTGCACAATCCAAACACAGATCTTCTGATATGGGCGTGGGGGGAAAGAAAAAGGGCAAAACCAAGCATTTGTCTACAGAACCCTCCGAGGCTGCTGAGCGAGAGGCCTCGAGGAGACATCAGGCACTGGAGAAAGAATTCTCCAGAGCACAAAGGCTCAGGTCCAGTGAAACTGAAGTGGTTCCCCCTGCTTCTCTGGGCAGTTCACCATTTGAACCTCCACCAGTGCCTTCTTATCAAGCCCCCAGGGCTTGGTCTCCTCAAGGGGGAACTGAACAGGTTGGTCTCCCTCCTTCCCTTCCCGGTTCTCCTCTTTTTCCTTCTGGTCCTTCAGTTCCGGCTGCTTCAATCACCCCACAGGCTTCTGAGGCCTCTACTTCTGGGGTTGCCCCTGCAAAGCAAACTTTCTGGGCACAACAGTTTAACTCTTTTATGCAACAGGCCTTCACCCAATTTATGGCGTCCTCTATGGGTCAGGGATCTTCACAGGTCCCATCCCCTTCTCCTCCACCCTTGCCAGCAGGTCGCACTGGATACCTTCAGTCTGCAGGCTCTGGTGTTTCTGAGACTTCTTCTCAACTTGGTGAGGCCGAGTCTGTTGACTTGGAAACAACTGACTTACCTATGTCAGAGGATGAGGAGGTGGCATCTGATCCGACTCCAACATCTGGCCTCTTTGATCCTTCTCTATTTCGATCACTTTTATTAAAGGCCTGTACCACGGCCAATTTGGTCGCAGAACAAGAACCTGAACCATCTACATCTGCTGCGCAAGAGTCAAATCCCTTATTTGCGGTAAAGGTTATTGAGGAAAAGCAAGTTCCTTGCCCCGCGGTGTTCCGCACCACGGTGGAAAAACAGTGGGCTTCATTGTCCACTCTACCTCAACCCAGCAGCACGGAAAAGAAACTATTTAATGTTTCACCTAATTTTTCTTCCTTCCTTGAGTTACCTACGGTAGATGCCCCCTTGACATCTTTATTCTCCACGTCCACAGTTCCTGGTGAAATGGCAGAGAACCTCAAGGCGGAGGATAAAAGATTCGAGTTTTCTCTCCGCAGAGCTCATCAGGCCTCAGCCTGGGCCATCAAGGCGGCAACGTCCTTGTCCTTTTTCGCAAGGACTTCCATCATGTGGCTCCGTGAGTTACAGGCCTTAATTCCTCCAGATCAGGTGCATGCGCAACAGACTCTGGGTAAACTAGTAGCTGCTGCGGAGTATATGGCAGATGCATCCCTCCACTCGGTCGAGTATTCCGCCAGATCTATCGCGGCCACGATAGCATCTCGCAGATTATTGTGGCTCAAGCAGTGGAGGGCAGATCTCAAATCAAGATGGCATCTGGCCACAGACACATACAGGGGTACTCAATTATTCGGGGCGGTCTTGGAACCGTACCTGGTTGAAGGGAAGGACAAAAGGAAAACATTGGCTCACCCCTCCAAAAAGGCGGATAGGAGACCTCAACAAGAATTTCGCAGACAGTCCTTTCGGCCCGGGGGTTCCTGGGATTGGCGGCAGCCCTTTCAATCAGGACAGTCCTGGGATTGGCCAGAGGTTCCCGATCCTTTCCCCCCAGACAGGATCGACAACAGGACCGCCAGAGTTCAGGAACCAGGGGGCAGTTCCAGAGCAAGCGTCCCTTTAGGGGAGCTGGGGGACATCCATTCAGGAGGTCCAAGTGACACCAATATGGATCCTCCCATAGGAGGTCGCTTGGCTCTGTTCAGCGACGTTTGGGAGGTCACCACCAACGACTCCTGGGTGAGGGAGACCATGAAACTCGGTCTAGCCATGGAATTCAATTCCACTCCCCCAGACCGCTTCATACAGTGTCCAGTCTCAAGGCACGCAAGCAAGGCTGGGCTAGTTCCCACGGCCATTGCCCATCTGTTAGATATAAAGGCCATAGAACCGGTTCCTCTGGACCAAAGGGGAAAGGGGTTTTACTCCGTCCTCTTCGTGGTTCCCAAAACCTCGGGGGGTTGGAGAGCGATCTTGGATCTGAAGGGGCTAAACCACTTCATAGCTTACAGGAGGTTCAAAATGCAGTCTCTCAAGTCCATTCTGGCCAGTATCAGGAAGGGAGATTATCTCTCTTCCATAGATCTGACAGAGGCTTATCTTCATGTCCCAATCCGGCCCCATCACCGCAGGTTCCTCCGTTTTTGTCATGCTCACAGGAATTATCAATACAGAGCCCTCCCCTTTGGCCTATCCTCGGCTCCTCGGGTTTTCACAAAGCTACTGGCGGTATTAGCGGCTCATCTCAGGCTAATTCCGGTAAGAGTACAATGCTACCTGGACGATATAATTATCCAGTCCAGTTCGTTCCGTTCTGCGCAGATAGATCTGCAGACCACAATACAGACTCTTCAGAGGCACGGGTTCTCCGTGAACTTCAAAAAGAGTTACACCACTCCGACCAATCGGATCTTACACTTAGGCGCGGTGATAGATTCAAACCTGTGCAAGGTTTATCTATCCCAGGAACGCAAGGACAGCATCAAATCTCTAGTTCACAAAATTCAGAAGGGCAAGGTGGTTCCACTGGTTCACCTGTCTCAGATGTTGGGAAAGATGATATCATGCCTGGGTATAGTGCCTTGGGCACGACTTCAGGCATCTCCAGTGGTTCCTACTCCCCTTCCAGAAGAGGAACATGAGTGCCTCCATACGGAAGGTGAGAGTTCCCCATCACACACTACTGTCACTCCACTGGTGGGTGTCGGCAGCTATACACAAGGGATCACTTTTCAAGGAGCCTCACAGACTCGTCCTGACCACGGACGCCAGTATGTTTGGATGGGGCGCGCACATACAGACACACATGGCACAGGGCCAGTGGTCTCAGTCCGATCTCGCTCACAATATAAATTGGCTAGAACTCAGGGCAGTGCACCTGGCACTACACCAATTTACCCACATAGTATCGGGCAAACATGTCCTGGTAATGACGGACAACATAGCAGCCAAGGCTCACGTCAACAGGCAAGGGGGGACCAGGTCTTGGTCTCTCATGCAGGAAGCCCTGTCCCTGGGTCTGTGGGCAGAGCACAATCTGGCATCCATTTGTGCAGAACACATTTCCGGAGAGGTGAATCGTCAGGCCGATTCTCTGAGCAGGGCGACGACAGACCACTCAGAGTGGCGCCTGGACCCAGCTCTCTTCAGGAGAATAGTGGAGAGGTTCGGTCAACCTCAGGTGGACTTGTTTGCCTCACCGACAAACACTCAGCTGCCCAGATTCTTCACGAGGTTTCCGTCACGGGGGCGGAGGGAACAGACGCACTCCGCAGTCCTTGGCCCAGGGGTCTCCTGTATGCATTCCCTCCTCTTCCACTGATTCCGGCCATCATCAGAAAGCTTCTTTTGGAACAGGCGGAGTTAATCTTGCTGGTCGCTCACTGGCCAAGGAGACCTTGGTTTGCAGACCTTGTGGATCTGTCGATCTCTCCACCTTGGAAGATCCCACCAGACCTCATTTCTCTCAGTCAAGGCCAGCTCCAACACCCGGATCCACAGTGGCTTCAATTAGCCGCTTGGCACTTGAGCGGGAGAGTTTAGCCAGGCAGTCATATTCCCCGGGTGTCATTAAGGTAATTCAAGCCTCCAGGCGCCCATCAACTAATAGAATTTATGATGCCATGTGAAGGCATTTCTGCGCATGGTGTACCTCCCGGAATCTGGATCCGTTGAAGGTCACCATTCCAATCATCTTAGATTTCCTCTTAGGGGGCCTGAACAAAGGTCTGTCTTATAACACCATTCGTAGGGAGATTGCTGCCTTGTCCTCAGTTCTCACTTGTGAGAATCAGGCACAACTATCACATCACCCAGCAGTTAGGGCATTCCTTAAAGGAGCTGTTAACGCTGCTCCTCCTGTGGTACATCGATATCCCATGTGGGACTTGCCCAAGGTGTTGCAAGTTCTTACGGGATCGCCCTTTGAACCAATCAGATCTTGTTCCTTATACTTTCTTTCTCTGAAGGTTGCATTTCTGGTCGCCATTACATCGGCAAGGCATATCTCTGAGCTGGCTGTGCTTTTGGTCAGGGGTGATCTATGTAACTTCCTGGATGACAGGGTGGTCCTCAAGTTGGGCTCGTCCTTCATTCCTAAGGTTAATACCTCGTTCCATAGGTCTCAGGATCTAGTTCTCCCTGATTTTTGTCCTCGACCGTCTCATCATCTGAAGAGGTTATGGCACACACTGGACGTGCGTAGGGCCTTGCACCACTATGTGAAGCGTACTGAGCCTTTTCGCAGAACAGAGGCACTGTTCGTGTCTTTCCAGCCTTCTTCCAGGGGTCTGAAGGTGTCATCTTCAACCATTGGAAGGTGGATCAGGACATGCATCGCTTATGCTTACAGAGCTCAGTCTCTTCCAGTTCCGGCAAACATCACAGCTCATTCAATGCGCAGTGCAGCCACGTCTGCGGCCTGGTCTACCCAGGCTTCGGTTGAGGAGATTTGCAGGGTAGCCACCTGGTCTTCCCCCTCTTCTTTTATAAGGCATTACAAACTTGATCAGTTCGCTGTAGCAGACGCTTCCTTCGGCAGGAGGGTTTTGCAGCAGGTGGTTTCTACTCATGAATCACAGGCCTAGACTTCCCTCCCGAAGGGGACATGGGGGGCTTGGGTATGTCCCATTGGTGAAGGCTACATCTGTCATGCTGGAGAAGGGGCGTTGTCTTACCTGAACGCCTTTTCTCATCATGAAGATGTAGCCTCCACACCCGCCCTTGTTAGTGGGTCTAGGCTGAATCTTTTTTCAGGAGTTGTGACGATGCTTCGCCTCGTCAAGCAAAACTGGGAAAGGACCGCCCAAGGGAGGCGTGGCCAAAGTTTGGTCTTAGTCTAAACCAGCGGTTCTCAACCTGTGGGTCGTGATCCTTTTGGGGGTCGAATGACTCTTTTACAGGGGTCACCTAAGACCATCGGAAAACACATATTTCCGATGGTCTTACTGAGACACCGCTTATAAAGCTTTCGGCAAGCCGTTTCCAAAGCTAGGGAGAAAGCTAGAATTCAGAAATAATCGCCTATTCAAAGCCAAACAAGAAATGGGTGGAGGGGGGGAGAAAAAGAAGAAAGAACGCGTGGAATTAAAAGCGCTTCTCCTCCTCTCCCCCACCGAGGGGGCTTTTTCCTGCGTCCCATGCGCATTTTGCAAGGGAGTGGGGCGTTGGCGCTGGACACGTTCCATTCCGCGCGGTCCCTTTGTGAAACCCCCAAAATGGCGAGGGTGGCATTTACCTTTCCCAGGCAAATGTGGCTAGTGATGGGCAGTGTGAGAGACAATGTAACACTCTGAACGTTCTGAGCCATTGTGGCATTTCGAATCCCGCGAGCGTGAAAGTACCAACCCACAAAGCTGCAAGCCCTGCAGCAGGGATGGAAAGGCGAACCCCTCGTTCTTCCAACTCTCATGCTGCTTAAGGCTTCGCGTACGGCGAGCCACCGAGGCCAATTTCCTCCGTGAGAAGAGAACGCTTTCTCTCTGCTCCCCCCCACCCAAACTCTCCTCCTCGAAAGGGGCGGGGCTGAGAGACAGGAACTCCTCAAGCGCCACGGCGGGCGGTTCTTAGGGAAATTACCCTCCTCTCTGACTGTTTTGAAATAAAATAATAAAATATACTAAGGGCAATTTGGGATTCATTTCACTCCAAATGCAAAGCTGGGAGATGTAGAGAATGATCGGAAAGTTGTCATTTCTATAACTGAATCTTGTTCGAATAACCAGGAAGAAGATGATCCTAAATTGTCTAATTAGAATAGAATAGAATATAAAGCAGAACAGAGCAGAGTAGAGTAGAGTAGAAAATATAGAATGGAATGGAACGGAAAGGAACGGAATGGAACAGAATAGAATATAGAGCAGAGCAGAGCAGAGTAGAAAATATGGAATAGAATGGAATGGAACAGAAAGGAACGGAACGGAACAGAATAGAATAGAATATAGAGCAGAGCAGAGTAGAAAATATGGAATGGAACGGAACGGAACAGAATAGAATATAGAGCAGAGCAGAATAGAAAATATGGAATGGAATGGAATAGAATAGGACAGAACAGAACAGAATATAGAGCAGAGTAGAGCAGGGCAGAGCAGAGTAGAGTAGAGTAGAAAATATGGAATGGAATAGAATGGAATAGAATGGAATGAAATGGAATGAAATGGAATAGAATAGAATAGAATAGAATAGAATAGACAATATGGAAGAGAGAATAGAATAGACAATATGGAATAGAGTAGAGTAGAGTAGAATAGAATAGAATAGAATAGAATAGAATAGAATAGACAATATGGAAGAGAGAATAGAATAGACAATATGAAAGAGAGTAGAGTAGAGTAGAATAGAATAGAATAGAATTTAATTATGTTCAATTTGTAACAATGAAAATATATCCTGCATATCAGATATTTACATTACGATTCATAACAGTAGCAAAATTACAGTTATGAAGTAGCAACGAAAATAATTTTATGGTTGGGGTCACCACAACATGAGGAACTGTATTAAAGGGTCGCGGCATTAGGAAGGTTGAGAACCACTGGTCTAAACTGAGCAGGAAGGCTTTGATAACCCATTGGTGGAGGCTACATCTTCATGCTGAGAAAAGGCGTTCAGGTAAGACAACGCCCCTTCTACAGAAAAAAGTTTTTTAAGTCTCGAATGCGGCTTGGCATTCCACTGTCCATTTTAACAGTTGGCTTGGCTTGGCTTTTCCCCCCCCCCCTAGTTTTTAGTAAATTCATAATTGGTAACGCTATTTGGCAAAGGAAGGAATGAACTGCCGATAAAAGTTGGCAAAACCAAGGAAACTCTGCAATTGCTTCCTGATGCAGGGCAGAGCCCATTCTTATACATCTCGGACCTTCTCGGGGTCCATTTCTATGCTATTTGGTGATATGCGATACCCCAGATAGTCAATTTTATCATTATGGAATTTGCACTTGGACAATTTGGCATAAAGGTGAGCTGCCCGCAGTTTGTTTAGGACTGCTCTAACCAGTTTGATATGTTCATCCATGGTTTCAGTGAATATAAGGATGTCATCTAGGTAAACAAGCACCCTTTTGTACAGGTGCTCCCATTGTACCTCATTTATCAATGGCATAAACACTGCGGGTGCTCCTTGTAGCCCAAAAGGTAGAACCCAAAATTGGTAACACTGTAAGGGGCAATTGAATGCTGTCTTCCACTCATCCCCCTTCTTTATTCTGATTCGGTAGTAAGCTTCCCTTAAGTCCAGTTTTGTGAAAATCTTCCCTTTCGATAGGTGGGACAGAAAATCTTCCCTTTCGATAGTTGGGACAGCATGTCTTTCATGAGGGGGAGAGGGTACAGATTGCTTTCGCTTATTGCATTTAAAGTTCTATAGTCTATGCAGAGGTGAAGAGTCCCATCTTTTTTCTCTCGGAACAGCACAGGAGTGGCTGTTTTTGGCTTTGCCGGCTGAATAAAACCCCTTTCTAAGTTTTTATCTATGAACTTCTGCATTTCATCCAATTCTTGCAGGCTCATGGAGTACAATCTAGGCTTAGGGAGTTTCATGCCTGGTTGGATTTCTATCATGCAGTCCGTGGGCCAGTGAGGCTGCAGTTCATCGGACCTTTCCTTGCTGAACACTTCAGCCAGGTCTCTATATTCCTCCGGTATTTCAGGTAGTTTCCCCCTCCCCCACTGCAGCTTTCTCAGCCTCCTCACTGGAAATTCCCCACTAACATTGGGCTTATGAGGCAGCGGGTGCAGCCAGAGTCAATTAATGCCCCGACTTCTACTGCTTTGGGCATGCCAGGGGCTAACAGTTCTACTGTCCAGGTGAGGAGTGCAATGGGTCCACTTATCGTGTCTACTTACCAGGGGTTTGTCTTCGGAGTTGTCGTCGGATGAGTTGGACGTTCCTCCCGGGTTGGTCGGAGTTCCCTTTCCTCGTTGGGCTGAGGCAGGGAACTTGATGACTTCCATGCCTTTCATGGCCGTCTCCTTCGGTTTCACTGGGGTCTTCCCAGGTTTTCCACTGGTCAGGTTTTCTGGTAGGGTGCGTGAGTGGCATTTGGCAGCATGGTGCCCCTTCTTCCCACATTTGAAACATCCTTAGTGGCTGATGGTTTTGCAGATTCGTGGGTTGATTCTAATGGCAACTTCCCCCATGATCTTCCGCCTTGACATTGCCTCTTGGCCAGGTCGATCTCTGCTTCTTTTTTTTGAAATTATTTTATTGATTTTCTAATTTCACATTTAAGTATTTGAAAAGCAACGTGGCAGCTGAGTTGGTCGATAAATCAATAACATACAAATATCTTTAGTACAGATCTCAAACTATTACATTAAATATTTCCTCTCTTTTCCCTTTGGTATTTACTGTCTCGTATTTAAATTAATACAATTCTTATATCAATTAAATAAAAATAACTTTCTTACATTTATCAATAATTTTTGTTTATCCATATCCTAGTTGTTTTAACATTCAATCTTTTTAGACAATCAATGTTCTGGTTAGTTTTTCCCAATTTTTAGTTTCCCATTAATATTTAAATTTAACTTTTAGTATTTATAATTTCCAAATTTTAAACAATCCCAATTCCCTTTATCACAATTCATCACAAGATGTAATGTTCAGGATACACGTCTTATCTATTTGAATTCTCACCATCTTACATCAACCAATTAATAATACAATATAATATTCTTATTTTCTGATAATTTCCAAATATCTTAAATTTAGTAACCAAAATTTCCTTGTTTCAACATTTAATACTTCCTCTCTTCTTCTCTTAATGTCAACTATCTCATATTTAAGCTAGTATTTTTTATTGCTGCTAAATAACATATTTATTACATTCAACGATAAATTTTTAGTTTATATATATCTTAGTTACCTTTACAATTAACTTTTTTAAGCAAATCAGTGTTCAAATTCAACTGTTAATATTTCTAATTCCAAGTTTTAGATAACTGAAGTTTTCTTTATCACTCATAACAATATCTAGTATTCAAAATACACATCTTATCTATTTGAGTCTTCTATTTTATTTCTCACTAGTAAGTCAAAACCCCAATTTTCTTCAGTCTTATTCTAGCTTTCTTTCTTTGGCAAATCGTCTTCCATGACCGTGCTTTTGAATCATCAAATAAATCTTCCTGAGTTATGTGTATTTTTTGATGTGGAAAGAACCATCCGGTTGCCATTTTTTTGAGAGGACTAACAAATCGTCTCTCTATTTTTCCATCTTGATGTGACTGTCCTGAACTATTATCTTCTCTTCAATCTGTTCTTCTTCTTGATCCTCAGGTTTCTTCTGATTTATGTAGAAAGTCTTTTCCCTTTTCCATATTGTTAGTCCCTTTTCTGGATTTTCCATTGACTGTATTTGTTGATCAGTTGAATCTTCTGTCATAATATTTAATTGTTCCACTTTTTCTGTTATATTCTGCATAGTTAATTTTTTAGCTGTAGTCAAAATTTGAGTTTGTATCTCTGGGCTGGCATCTTGTTCTTTTCTGTAACCTCTTATTTCAGGGGTGTCAAACTCAATTTCATTGAGGGCCACATCAGCATTGTGGTTGCCCTCTGGGGGCAGGGCGGGTGTGGCCGGGATGGGTGTGGCCTACTGGGTGGGTGTGGCCAGGGTGGGCGTGGCCTGCTGGGTGGGCGATCGACATCACTTGCTTCAGGGATGCCTGGGCAGGACTGGGGCAGATCTGAGTATCTCCGGCGGAGGAGGGTGGGACCGGGGTGAGCACCAGGACATGGTCCCTCCCATCCTCCCTTCCTTCCTTCCTCTGTTCCTTTTTTCCTTCCTCCCTACCATCCTCCATTTCTTCCTCTGTTCTTTCTTTCCTCCCTTCCTTCCTTCCACTGTTCCTTCCTTCCTCCTTCCCTCCCACCCTCCGTTCCTTCCTTCCTCCCTGTTCTTTCTTTCTTTCTTTCTTTCTTTCTTTCTTTCTTTCTTTCTTTCTTTCTTTTTAATACAAGTTTTATTGAGTTTTTTCAGTTTTTACATCAAGGTGCTTAGGAAACAGCGTGGTGATGGGGTAATCAATTATCCCAAAACAAAGTCATTTGTATATAGCTCAGTTTAACTCGTTAAAAATTCCCTCTCTAGTTCCCTCAAATAATATACCATATTCAGATTAATACATTTCTAGTGAAATTCAATCAATCAATAAAATTATCAATAACATTTTAACTATACAAATCCCAATCCTGTATTTAAGCTTTACAAAATTCCAATTGCCATATTTCAATTTAGCCGTAAATGAATATATTGTTTATACTTCGGGTATCCCTAATTTATTTCTTTTCATAACATAATAATTATAGTATCTAAAAATAAACATTGTTCCAACAATTACATTGTATATTTCCTAAACATATTCTATTCTTATTCTGCTAGCTCCTCATTTACTAATACCATGTCTTCTATTATCACAATCCATTTTCTTATTCTCATTCCATTACAAGGTGGTTATCATACATAAAATAAGGATATTATTTCAAAAAAATACATTTACTCTATTTCACATATATATTCTATTAACCAACAATTTTCCTCTCGCTTATAAGTCTGAGTCTTAAACCTTAAGTCAATCCGTGCCTCTGAAAGGCCTTTTTAACCCATTACATACAATTTTAAGTCTCATTTTTAAGTCTTATTCTAGCTTTCTTTTTGTGCCAAGCAGGTTTCCATAACAGAGCCTCTATATCAACAAATAAGTCTCCCTTTATTCCTCGTGATATCATTTGGGTCAAGGGAGAACGTCCCATCCTTTGTTTTAGGACCCTGACTCCTTTGTGACTAATCCCTTGTTGCTTTAAAAATTCAAATCTCGATGTTTGATTCAGCTGAGTAGCACACTCAGTTGTGTCCAATGTTGTGATTAATGGTTGGTTATCAAAGTTGTCGTAGTTCTCAATAAATCGTATTTGTACATCAATTCCTGTTGCTTTTGGAGTTGTATATGGTTTAGTTAAAATTACTTTTTGATCATCAAAAATCTCAGTGGGTTGTATATTGGATGGTATAAAATCCTCTTTGTGTTGATTGGTTCCTCTTCTGTTGTTTTTTGGCCTGTAAAGTAGTCAGTTGAAATCTGGAGGTCAGTTTGCAGATTTGAAGTAGGGTTTTTGACTTTTATTTCTATAATAGTCTCTTTTATTTTGGCACATACTTGCTCAATGGCTTCATGAATTTTTTCCAGTATAAGTTTACAGTTAAGTTGTAAATAGGATTTCTCCATTTCAGTAGTAGTTAAAAGCAGTCCTTTAATCTTTTAGTGGAGGCTATAGTTAATAACAGTTAGCCAATGTCCACCCCCACAATGTCTAGCAGCTGTTTCAACTTCTTTATCTTTTCCCTTTTATGATAATTTGATAATTTCCTCCCTGTTCTTTCTTTGCTCCCTTCCTTCCTTTCTCTGTTCCTTCCTTCCTCCTTCCCTCCCACCCTCCGTTCCTTCCTCCCTCTCTTCTTTCCTTCCTCCCTTCCTCTTCCTTCCTTCTTCCATACCACCCTCCATTCCTTCCTTCCTCCTTCCCACCCTCCCTTCCTTCCTCTGTTCCTTCCTTCCTTCCTCCCGCCCTCCTACCCTCCGTTCCTCCCTCCCTGTTCTTTCCTTCCTCCCTTACTTCCTTCTTCTGTTCCTCCCTCCCTCCCTCCTACCCTCTGTTCCTTCCTCCCTCTGTTCCTTCCTTCTTTCCTTTCTCCCTC
Organism: Protobothrops mucrosquamatus; assembly: GCF_001527695.2. NCBI lineage: Eukaryota > Metazoa > Chordata > Lepidosauria > Squamata > Viperidae > Protobothrops > Protobothrops mucrosquamatus. Next base: position 2,147,809 of record NW_015386293.1, read on the forward strand.
CATTCCTTCCTTCCTCTGTTACTTCGTCTCCCTTTTTTCCCTCCGTTCCTCCCACCCTCCGTTCCTCCCACTCTCCGTTGCTCCATTGCTTCCTCCATTCCTTCCTTCCTTCCTCCCTCCATTCCATCCTTCACCTTCTTATCTTTCCTTCCCCCACACTCAGGAAGGGGTGATGGGAGGGGGAGAGATTGTCAGCACTAACATGCTGCTGCTGGCCATTCCTATACCATGTGGGCGGGCAGGGGCAGTCCCGTTGAAAGGGATGCCTCATGGCTGCAAGGCTGGAAGTACTGGTGGGGGTGTGTGTGGCGCTGATCTACAACCTGGTTCCATCAAAGCCAGAACGTGCTCAGCCTAAGATCCACTGGAACCAGCAAGCAGCTGCCCCGCCGCCTCTGTCCTGCCCCCCAAGTGTGCACACAGGAGACGCCAGCGCCGGCGTCCTGGGTGAAGTCAGCCTGCAGGGCAAGACAGCCAGCAGGGATGCCGGACTCCACTTGCGCGCACACCAGGGGGCAGGGCGGGGCTGCCCCGTGAATTTAAGGCTGAGCGCGTTCTGGCTTTGATGGACGCAACCAGGTTGTAGATCAGCGCCCAGTCGGCCTGGGCTGGGCCGAGATGCGGCACGCCAGTTCTTCGCTCTTTCCAGAGCAGGTCCCTGGGCCGGACGGAACCACATATCGGGCCGGATCCGGCCCGCAGGCCTTGTGTTTGACATGTCTGTCTTATTTCATTTGTAGCTGTTAGAATAGTTTAATGAATTGCTTTCAACATAAAGAGACTCTGTTCCTGGTCTTCATCCATATTATCTTAGTAGTGTATTAAGTTAAAAGCTTTACAATCAGAGAATGCAGGGAAAATTTTTTTGGTCACTGAGTATGGAACGCAGCTGGGCTTCTCACAGCTAATGTCTCAAGGTTACATAGGTCTTATCTATTTTTTTTATATATATAAGATTTTATTGATTTTTTCTTACATACATGTAATAATTTTTCAACCAACGTGCTATCTGGGTTTAAAAACGCTAATACATATTTAATTCCTAATCCTTCATTCTTTCCTCTAGCCATTGATAGAATAAGTCCCAAATGTGATAATGTTCTGTTTCTTCTTTTTCTTTCAACCTCATAGTCAATCTGTCCATCTTTGCACATTCCAGTATTTTTTTAATTATTTCTTCCTCTGGTGGTATACCTTCATTTTTCCAATATTGCGCAAACATTATTCTTGCAGCTGTTGTGACGTGTAAAATCAAATATAGGCTTTGTTTGTTAATATTTTCTGGCATTATACCTAGTAAGAAAAGTTCAGGTTTAAAGTCTACATGTTCTCCCAATATCTTTTCTAACCAAGTATGTATCTTTTTTCAATAGCTCTTTGCTTTATCACATGTCCACCAGACATGATAATACGTGCCTGAATTATGTTTATATTTCCAACATCTATCTGACATATTTTAGAACATTTTTGCTAATCTTACTGGTGGCAAGTACCATCTATAAAACATTTTATATAAATTTTCTTTATACGAAGTTGATATTGTCAGTTTGTAATTTCTTTCTCATAACTTTTGCCATTTTTCTAGTTCTCTATTATACCCAAAATTTTTCGGCCATCTTATAATTGTTTCTTTAACTTGTTCGCTTTCCATTTCCAGAATTAACAAGAAATTATACATTTTCTTGATTAGTTTCTCATCTGAAGTTAACAAAAATCTTATCAAATACAGTTTGTTCTTTGTGAAAACCAAATAGTTTAACGTCTTTTTCATATCTACTTTGCATTTTTAAATGTGCCCACAATACATAGGTCTTATCTATTGTCTGGGCTGCTGGCCAAGTCTCTTTTAAACAATAACAAATTGTAATATCAGGTTTAGCCACAAGATGTTGCCTCTAATTTAAAGTTTTCTTTTGAATCCAATGTTTTCATAATCTTTTCAGTTTGGTTCTTTTTTATAAGTAAAAACCCAGATCTTCACAAACTTTAAGAAATAAAATTCCAATTAGTATCTTCTAAAACTATATCTTTTAAAGTGCTCTTCAGAATCAAAAATTCAGTACTGACAAACTCAAGAAACGTGTGGATTTCAGGAAGGCATCTGAAAAAAAATCCTTTATATTTGAAATTCAAAGCAGTAATTCAAGACCAAAGAACTTTATGTTTTGCCAGCATTGCAGTTTCTAATGCCTGCACCCATCCTGAAGTTTGTTGACTTCATTTCTCCTTCATTGCAACAACTGACTGAAGATAGGAAATAGATTTCTGAGTAGGCTTCAGAGTCTACTTGAGAAAAAAAAACTTTCAGTAAAGACAATAGAAATTATTTCTGCTCAGAAGGATAAAGCTGGTGCTTTCTTACTTGAGTATAGACATACATACATACACTCAATGAAAACAAGGCATAAACAATTTGTATTAAATTAATGAAGTAGTGAACCCATAGCAAGAATATAATGTAGATTAAGAAGATAAACAGTAGAAGAGAAAGATATGACTACTCATGCTTACATGCTAAACCAGAGGTTCATATATGCACAGAGGTGACAACTAACAATATTTGTTTTTTTTCCTATATAGGTTTATACTGTTGTGATAGAGCAGAAGATTATGTTTGCCAAACAGCTTGTAAAAGGATACTAATATCAATGAAAACGGAACATGAAATTGTGGATGGACTTATTGAAAGCTGTAAAACAATGCCTCTTCCACAGGATCCTCTTTGGCAATGTTTCTTGGAGAGCTCAAGATCTGTTCATCCTGGAGTGACACTGCATCCACCACCTTCAACAGTTCTCGATAGTGCTAAGTTGCACTGCTGTTCCAAAGCAAATACTTCTTTGTGCAGGTTAGTGTATTTTCCTCTTTGTTTCAGTTCCTACAAGCTTTTGATTAAAACAAATGTTCATTTAGCCATTAATTTGCTAATATTTAAACAGTGTCCATTTTTTTAAATGAAGTGAACCAATTTGAAATGTGAGAATGCTTTGGAACTCCTACCAATAGTTTAATAAAAAAACACTTTCTTATTTACAAAATGAAGGGAACAACAAGTAACAAAATATACCACTTTCGTAAGATAGTTTGCTAATGTCAAAAGAAAATGTGTTCAAGATTCTATTTAAAGTTAGAGAACTACATACTATTAAAATTCTCATTGTCATCCTTAACAGTGTCATCCATCTCACTTAAGTTAATTAGAAAGAAATTGTTTTTCCAATTAAAAACAAAACTAAGAACAAAAGCGAATACAAAAGTAGCAAGGCAAATCTGTCAGTTTAGCACGAAAAAGATGAAGTTAAGTTCCCCTTTTCCCCTAGCCACCCCTTGTCAATGTCAATGTCCAATTAGAAGTTCTCAGATTGTTTAGGAAATGGACTTAGTGTTCGTGCCTTCTCCATCTCCACATTCTTTTGGCTGACCTTGTGCTGAATTGATGTAACTCACTTTCAGGGCTGGCAAAGTTTCATTCCCAATCTCCCACCCCCATTTTTGTCCAACCACATTCCAATCTCTTTTCTCTCCCCCTCTACTCACATTGCTAATGTCAAGCTGGCAAGATGCAATGTGAAGCTAGAAGCAGAATGACAACCATGCTGCCCCTCCAGAAAACGACTATGCCTACAAAATAAAACATAGGAAACACATTAGTTACAGCATAAATCACGAGGTCTCATTTAGACTTATGGAGATATTTGTTATGAAACTGGTAGATTAAAAGGGGGAGTGAACATGGCTAGCCTCAACCCACTCAACCTCTGAGGGAAGGAAATCCTTTCACAGAATAAGGTACTGTATCCTCCCCATATGGAATTTAGAATCTAGGATTTATTTAACCTCAAAATGTTGTTCCCTTTCTATCATAATTGGAAGTGGAGGTGGTTTTGTGTCAGGCCACAAGGGCAAACTAAACAGGCTTCATTAGACTATAGTAGAAAGCAGGATGAATGTGCTTAGGTTTTTGGGGCAGTTTTAATTCAGCCATCACCTGTTTATGACTCTGGTGATGGGGAAAGGCCCTACATATTTTGGATCAGTTTTCTGCAGGGTTGTCATGGCTGCAGGAACTTAGTGGAGCAGTAAACCTTATACTTTAAACTCTTTGGGTTGCCCTCTTCTTGTCAGGTTGTTTCTTATATACTTCCCTTTCCTCATCTAATGTTTTGCAGACAACGAGCCAAGTATTCTGCAGAGTCTTGTTGCACTTAGCTAATGACGTGCAGGGGTCTGTGCTGAGGCAGCTCTGGCATAGGAACAAGGTCCAAGCCTTTCGTCACCTGGAAAGGAGTGAAACCAGTGCTGCTGTGCAATGAGTTATTATAGGCAACTTCTGTGAAGAGCAAGAGTTTGGCCCAATTGTCTTGCTGGTAGTTCACATAGCAACAGAGTTGCTGCTTCAATACACCCTTAGCTCTTTCACAGCCTCCATTGGTCTGGGAGTGGTGGTGGAGGAGCTTAACCCCTGGGAGGTGCCCAACATCTTTAGGAATTCCTGCCAGAAGCTAGAGGTAAATTGGACACCACGGTCTGAGATGATGTGTTCAGGTGCCTCATGCAGTAGGTAGATGTGTTGAATGAATATCTTCACCAGGGTTTGAGCAGATGGAATTTTGGAGTAGGCCACAAAGTGAGCTTATTTGGAGAAAAGATCTGTGACAATCTCAAATCACTGTATTCCCAGTGCTATCCGGTAACTCTACAATAACTCTACACTGAGATCTCCTTCTAAGGGGCGGTTGGGCTGGCTACAGGTTGCAACAGAACCAGAGTCTTCCCTGGGCGCCTTTCCACTGAGGTGCACACTGAGTAATTGGCCACATAATGTTCAATGTTCTTTTTCATGTGTGGCCACCAAAATTGCTGCTTCACCTGATGGGGAGTTTTCACAAAGCCAAAATGCCCCGCAGTTTTGGAATCATGACTTTTCTGAAGGATCAGGGTCTGTTGGCTCGCAGGCACATATAGCCAGCTCCCCATCCAAGCCAATCTGTCCTGGAATGATAGGTCCTCCTTGTTTTGTTAGAGCCAATCATCCTGCGCCAAGGCAGTTTTTAGCACCTGCATTAGATCATCCACAATTTGCTCTTTGGGGGCCTCTGTTGCTGAGTGAGAGTTAGGGCCACTATTTGCTTGTTTAGGATAATGGGAGATGACTACCTCCTCCTTTGCACAGTTGTTTTGGGGCATTCTGGATAGGGCATCCACCAGGACGTTTTTGCCTCTGATCAGGTACTGAAGTGTGAAATTAAATCAACTGAAATATTGAGCCCAATGGACTTGTTTGGGAGATAGCCTCCTGGGTATTTTCAGCACTTTCACTGCCTCAAAAGGGATTTTGCCACCTTCAAGGAATTGCCTTCAGATGAGGAGTGCCCACAAACCACAAATGCCATCTCCTGTATTGCCCAACATCTTTCTTCCTTGAAGAGCTTCCTTGAGATCTAGACACATGGCTGTAAGTACCCTTTTAAGTTTTTCTGAAGGAGGACCCCCCCACTGCCACATCACTGCATTTAGCTCCCTGTAATCAATGCATAATCTAAACGAGCCATCTTTTTTCTCCTGGAATAACACAGGGACAGCTATTCGCAACTTTGCTGGTTTGATGAAGCTCCTGGCCAGATTTTTGTCCACAAATGCCCTGAATTCTTCCAATTCCCAAGGTGTCATTGAGCACATTTTGGGCTTTGGTAGCTTAGCCCCTAGGATATTTCAATTGCATAATCCATGGGGCGGAAGCATGTCAGAGTCCTTTTTACTGAATACGTCATCTAAATCCCTATATTCCCTGGGGATCAACAAATTTGGTCCCTCCCTCACCTGGACTGTCCTTGGACTTTCTCTTTCACTTTTCTAATTGCAGACTCGTGGTAGCTTTTCACTACTTTTACAACTGCCTCTTGGCTGGAGAGTTTCTTTCATACTTTCAGCCAATTATGCTCCCAGTCTATAGAGGGATTCCATTTTTTTCAGCCAGGCAAGACCCAACATCATAGTTTCAGTCATCCCTGGTACCACAATGAATCAGATGTTTTCTTTGTGGGTCTCTATCTTCAGCTCCACCTGTTCAGTGAGGAACGTGGCTGGCACTCCCCCTGCTATTGTCTCGTCCAACTGGGAAAAGGCTATAGGGGTCTTTAGCTCTCTCAGCCTCATCCCTAGCTTCCTCACCACACCAGGACTAATGAGGCATTGGATGCATCCAGAGTCTAGCAGAACCATCAGGAGCCCCTTGCGTCCTGAGGAAGCCACTGTTATTTCTACCCTGGCCTTTACAGGGATGATGGTGCCACTTACCATCGGGTCCCCCTCACTATTGCTCTTGAGGGCAGCCAGAAGCTTCTGGATCAGAGTTCCCTCTCCATTGCTGGAGGAAAGGGAGAACTCTACGACCTCCACTCTTTTTCAGCCTCCTCCTTTCAGCTTAGATGGAGACTTCCCTTTCTTTGGTAGACCCTGAGGGTTGGTGGACCCTGAGGTCCTTGGCTGTCTCTCCCTATATGCTTGTGAAATTCGGCTAGGTCGATTTCTACTTCACTGACTAGCAGGTACCAACCATGGAGGATTCATGGAGCCACTCGGGACCGGCAAGTGTAGTATAGCTCCTTATTCAAACCCACTCATAAATGGATTATCAGCAATTGTTGGAGCTGCTCTCCTAGCCGGCTGGCTAGCCTGTGGAACTCCTGGATATACTCCGCCACTGGCCACTTTCTTTACTTGATGTTTCGAATTGGGGTCTCAGCTTGCCAGTTCATGTAAACTATCTCTGTAAGGCCCACATGAAGGTGTCGAAGTGCTCCAATTCGGTTGCATCATCATCATGGAAGGCCACCAGCCACTATGCTGTGTCGCCATCTAGGGTCAGGGCCACAGAGTCAACGTAGATGGCATCATCTGGGCAGCGCGGCCCCATAACATTCCATGTAATGCCAGACTTGGATTAGGAAATGAGCCAGGCACTTTGGGCTCCCATCAAACATAACTGTCAATAGTGGTGGTGGGCAATCTCCCTGGCCCAGGGGTGGGGCTTGTGCTGGCATGCCAGCCATTTTCAGGGTGGCTGTAGGGATGGTGGCTGCTGAGACAGCTGGTAGAGCCATCGGAGGGATCGCAGGCACAGTAGGGGCTGCGGGAGGCATGCCTGTAGAGCCTGGTCGCATTGGGCGGTTCCCTGTGCTGGAGGGTTTGATACTTCCAGTGCCTGCAATTTCTCTCTTAGCTGCTCTGCTGTTGGGCTGGAAGGCATTTGGAGTTCTCCAATCAGCATTGGGCTTTCCAGCGGTTTCTCCTTACAACGTTTATCCCTGTGGAAGGATCTTCCTCTTCTCCCAAATGTCCAACTCTCCAGGACCATCGACTTTTTGGGCCGTGTGGTATTTCTCCCGGTTGTTCCTCCAGTATGGCCATTGGAACCCCAGGCCACTCCCCTGCCACCTTTGGGCAGACTGTCTGGGCTCCCTGTGGGGTCCTTAGAGCTTCACGCTCTGCCTTGTCCCAATTTTCTTCCTCTGCTATGGTTCCTTCTCTGGATGGGCATTGTTTGTGTAACCATCTCGGTAAAGTTATTCTCCAGGCAGGTCCTTACTGCAGATTTTGCCAAATGTGATCCATCTCACTTAAGTTAATTAACAAAGAAAGACTTCTGGCTCATTGTTTTCCCAAGAATATACTTTACTGAGAACAAAAGCGAATACAGAAGTAGCAAGGCAGAATCTGTCAGCTTGGTGCGAAAAAGATACAATTAAGTTCTCCCTTTTCCCCTGGCCACCCCCTATTATCAGTCAATGTCCAATTAGAAATTTTCAGATTGTTTAGGAAATGACCCTATGTTCACGCCTTCTCTATCTCCGCATTCTTTTGGCTGACCTTGTGCTGGATTGGTGCAACTCACTTTCAGAGCTGGCACAGCTTCACTTCCAACCTTCCCTGTCCTTGTCCACCCACATTCAAATATCTTCCCTCTTCCCCTTGGTAATGTCAGGCTGGGATGCGAAGCTAAAAGCAGAATGGCAGCCATGACAAACTGGATTTTTGATGGGTTAACTTTCAGAACGTATCTAATGGGCTAACTTTCAGAAAGTGTCCAAAATCCAGGATCCATGACTGGGGAGATTATTTATTCTAACTCTATGCTTGGCATAAGATTCAATAACATTTGTCTGAAATTACCATGTAATAGCCATTTGAAAAGCTCCTCTGAAAGATAAGTCACCACTTCACCATTTGATAGCCAAATCTGGCCCTAGGTTCATGTCTTGGCTTGCATAGATTCCAATAAAAGAGATCAAGGTAGGAAGATCATTTTATTATGATTTATTCAGAATGTTCTGATAAAAAGGATTCCTCTCATTCAGAGGGAACCCTGAGACCTATCTTACATTCCCTTTTATAGTTAAGACATCAAAGGAAATTACAAAAGAAAAGTTGATTGAACAGGACAAAAGCATCTTGCCCTTTGCATAGGAAATCAGTTACATGAAGTTACAGTTAAATTAATGTTACATGTTACATATTTGCATCCCATAATACAACACATGTTCATTTACATGAGCTCCAAAGAAACTAGGGACATAAAATGTAAGATGTTAATGAGGAAAAAGTCATAAGGTTATTTGAAGTCCACCAAGACAGAAACCAGGTGCCAATTAACATGAACAAGCTTGTTAACTAATATGGTCCTGACTTGTTTTATCTTGTAATTTAGGAATGTTAAAAATTATCAATCAATCCATCCACTAAACAGAATGAAGAGCTTTCTATATTCCAGTCTGCAATGGTTTGATAAGCTATTAACATCAATTAAAAAAGGAGAATAAAATAAAATAAAAATACAAGAAAAACTCATTCTATTTATTAAGTACAATAATACTACAAAGTCCATGTTGTGTGGCTCTAATATGGCAACCTGTACTACTGGCTGACAGTTTGTGCAATCAAGAAGTACTTCTGATGCCTAGTAGTTTTAACCCATTCTGGTCATCCTCTCTGGACTAAGTCTAAACCACTCAATGTTCTGCATTAGAAGCCATCACATACTTAAAGACTGCTATTATAGCTCTTCTCAGTTGTATTTTCTGTAGACATACTAAGATTCTTTAACCATTCCTTATAGCAGGGATTCCAACCCCGAGGCGGCAGCCCACTACTGGGCCACAGCTTGCTGAAAACCAGGCCATGGAAAAGATGGGCAAGCGCATGTGCATGAAACTTCACTCAGACGAGTAGTGGACAAGCATGCACATGTGGTGGGCAAGAGCGCAAAACTTGCATGAGTGGAAAGCACTTGGACATGATTAGAGCTTTGCAAATGAGCACAAGCACCTTCCATTCAAGCACCCTCCGCTTGTGCGAGCATAGCTTCGCATGTGAGAATTAGTGTCCTCTGCTCATGCAAGTGGAACGCATGTGAGCGCAAGTGCTTGCCACTCATGCATGTGCCTGCCACTCATGAAAGTGGAACTTCACGCAAGTGGAATTTCTCGCATGAGCACAAGCTCCATCCACTCGCGCCAAAGCTCCATTTGTGTGAGTGGAGGGCACGCACGCATGTCGCTTGCACAAATAAAGCTGTTCGCATGTGCCTGCCACTCACATACCCCCCCCCCCCCACGCTGGGCTGGGCTGCTAAGCAAGAAAGGTTAGTGATCGCTTCTTTAGGACTGGATTTCCAAAACCTTCACAATTTTGAACTGATTTCTTTAAAAAAAAACTTTTTCTTTTTAAATTAAAACAAAAAACCTGACATATTATGGCTTCTTATATCCATATACACATTCATATCCATATCCATATATGTATATGTTTATATAGAATAGAACATTCTTTGTTGGCCAAGTGGGCACACAAGGGATTTGTCTCCAGTGCATAAGCTGTCATGGTTCCGAAAGAATAAGCTTTTCAAAGAACTTTGAGGCCTTGTTTGCCTTAAAGAATCCTTTTATTACTACATAGCTTCCGCACGTACATAATGAAGCCAAAAACTGAATACTCCTTCCCCAATCACCCGTAATAAAGCATAACTCACTCCTTCATTTAACAGTCATCAATCACGTTCTCCAATTAGTTTGAAGTGTGAACTTTCCCTCCCGTATCTCCTCTGGTTACAACTGACCTTGGAAATACTGTACTGAAATATTGTTATGGCTAACTATTCCCCGAGTACATATCCCCCCTCCCTTCTAACATTGTCTGACTTTAACTCTAGAAGTGATACACAGGTTAAATAAAACATGTCTGTTTCTTCATATATTGTCAGGCAAGAACATCCGATGTTAGCAGCCTTGACATCCGGCCCCCCTTACAAAAAGGATAGATCCTGCAATGTAAACAAAAGCATATGTTAAGGATTATTTTTCAGTTTCTTGGGGTGTTTCACATGAAACCTTTTGATGAGTCTGTCAGCTTTCACCTCACTGGATTTCATCCAGGTGGCTTCAGACAACGGATATCCCTTCCATTGTACTAGGTACTGCAATTTCCCTTTAAAAATTCTAGAGTTAAGAATACGTTTCACTTCATACTGGGTCTGTCCCGCAACTATGAGGGGCCCAGGAGCCTTCTTCGGGGGAGATCTTAAAGTGGAGCCCTGATAAGGTTTCAACAAGTTGCAATGGAAAACTGGGTGAATTCTCCCTAAAAGTCTAGGGAGTTTTAGTTCTACAGTGACTGGATTAATGATCCTTACTATGGGGAAAGGCCCCAAGAATTTTGGTCCCAATTTTTTGCTGGGCAATTTGAGGTGTAAATATTTAGTTGAGAAATAAACCTTTTCCCCAACTTGGAATGTTCTTTGGGGAGCCCTCTTTCTATCAGCCTGCTTTTTATAGGTTTCAAAAGTCTTTTTTAAAGCAATTTTTGTGTTTCTCCAAACTTCTTCTCACCCTCTCACCCATTGGTCAAGTGTCTGGGAAGCGGAGGGCACCTGAGGGTATTCAGGTATTGGGCTGAACTCTTTTCCTGTGGCCACTCTGAAAGGCGTGTAGCCGGTGCTGCTGTGCACAGAATTATTGTACGCCACCTCCGCAAAAGGGAGGAGGTCAGTCCAGTTCGTCTGCTGGTAAGAAACGTAGCATCTAAGATATTGCTCCACCATTTTGTTAACGGATTTTGCAGCCCCATTGGTGGCCGGATGAAAAGCAGATGATAAACCTTGAGATGATCCAATTAATTTAAGAAAACTCCTCCAAACCTTCGCTGTGAACAGCATCCCCCTGTCCGAAATTATTCACTTAGGGGCTCCATGTAGCCAGTAGATATGTTTCAGGAACAATTTGGTCAGTCATTGGGCAGATAGGAGTCCTTTGCAGGTGATGAAATGAGCCTGCTTCGAGAACAGGTCTATCACAGTCCAGATGACAGTATTTCCTCTACTTTCAGGTAGGTCTACTATAAAGTCCATAGCTATTTCTTCCCATGGTTGAGAAGGGTCTGCTACTGGCTGCAGTAACCCAGGGGTTTTCCCTGGGATTCTTTTCATTGTGGCACATACAGTACAACTTTTTACATAGTTTTCCACATCTCGTTTCAGCCCTGGCCACCAAAATTGCCGGCGGGTGAGGTGTAGGGTTTTCAAATATCCAAAGTGTCCAGCTTGTTTTACATCATAGCTGTGTTTGAGAGCATTAAGACGGAGGGCTTTGGGCAAATATAATTTCCCCCCTTTGTAAGCCAAGCCATCCCTGCACGTTAGGGAGGTTTGATTAACTTTGAACCATTGATTGGTGAGGAGCTCTCATTTTATTTTCTTTACCCCAAGGTCATCAGGATTGGGGACCCTGCGAGGCGTAAGTTGAGCGGCAGTTTGTAGATTGGGGATAATAGCCTCGTTAACCTCCTCCCGTTCACTTTTGTATTGGGGTAGCCGGGATAGCGCATCAGCTAGGACGTTTTTTCCTCCTGGTATGTACTTTAGAGTGAAGTTGAAGCGGTTAAAGTACTATGCCCACCGCACTTGCTTTGGGGACAATTTACGGGGAGTTTTCAGTGCTTCTAGATTTTTGTGATCTGTCCATACTTCAAATGGCACCTTGCTCCCTTCTAGATGGTGTCACCAGTTTAATAGCGCCCACCTAATCACGAAGGCCTCTTTCTCCCAGATTGCCCATCTCCGCTTGCTTTCAGTATATTTTTTAGAGGTGTAGGCGCAGGGTTGTAGGACCCCACTTTTGTTCTTTTGCAGCAACACAGCTCCAACTGCCACATCGTTGGCATCGGCTTGAATCACAAAGGGCTCCCCTGGGCAGGGGTGCTTTAGGACCGGTTCAGCAGCAAATAGTCTCTTTAAATTCTCAAAAGCTGTTTGACAGCCCATCGTCCATGCTAGTGGTTGGCCCGGTCGTGGCTTCCCTCCTCCTTTGCCTGTTTTGAGTAGTTCTGTAAGGGGTAGGGCAATCTCGGCAAAAGAAGGGATGAATTGACGATAAAAGTTGGCAAAACCCAGAAAGCTCTGGAGCTGTTTGCGAGTCTTTGGGGGCTGCCATTCGATTATAGCTTTCACCTTGGCTGGATCCATTTCAATACCCTCGTTGGAAATTCTGTAGCCAAGATAATCTAATCAGGTCTGGTGAAATTCACATTTCGACAATTTGGCATAAAGCTTGGCATTCAATAGTTTCTTTAACACTTCTCTCACCAGATTTATGTGATTAGTCATATTCGTGCTGTATATCAGGATATCATCAAGATACACCAAATCCCCTTTGTACAAGTGATCATGTAGGATCTCATTAATCAACTGCATAAATACGGCTGGGGCCCCCTGTAGTCCAAGTGGCATGACTTTGAACTGATAACTCCCCATAGGACAGTTGAAGGCAGTTTTCCACTTGTCTCCCTCTTTTATTCTCACCCGATAATATGCCTCTCTCAGGTCTAATTTAGTGAAAACACTCCCCTTAGCCAGATGGGTTAATAAGTCTGTTAGGAGGGGGAGGGGGTATTTATTTTCCACACTCACAGCATTGAGACCCTTATAGTCTACGCAGAGATGAAGAGACCCATCTTTTTTCTCTTTGAACAACACGGGGGCTCACACGGTAGATTTGGTCCATTCGATGAACCCCCTTGCTAGGTTTTTGTTCACGTATCGCTGCATCTCCTCCATTTTGAGAGGGGACATAGCATACATTCTCGGCCATGGGAGTTTGGCTCCTGGCACCAGTTCGATGGAGCAGTCATTGGGTCTGTGAGGGGATAGGGCATCACATTCTTTTTCACTAAATGCCTCCGCCAGGTCCCGGTATTCATTGGGGATGAGTGGTTCACCTGGTGTCGGTGAGGCAGCCATCAGCGCTCGTTCATTGGGTGGCCTAAGGTGTCCCGCAACATCGGTTGAATCAATGGGGGGATTAGGCCCTATAGGTAGTCTCACAGTTCTCATTCGTTTCTCCCACTAGATAAACGGCTTCCATTTGTCTAACCAGGCTAGCCCTAGGATCACCGCCTCAGTCATTTTTGGAGCCACCAGGAAGCGAATAAACTCCCACTGCTCACCTATTTCTAGGCGGAAGGGCTCAGTTAATTGCGTGACAAGAGTCCCTCCCATGAGGGAGCCATCGGCTTGCTCAAACCTCATGGGTTTGGAGAGCAATTTTGCTCGTATGCCCAATTTCATGACAAAGGGTAAGCTAATAATACATCGGGTGCATCCAGAATCAGTTCATTTGTACCCCCGATTTAGGGATTATAAATTTGGCGGCCAGTGAAAAAGGCGGGATTTGTCGACTCACCATTGGGTCATTCTCTCCTTCGTCATCGCTGTCGAGAGAGGGTAGAGCGGGAAAGGCTCCAGCCTTAGTCTCGGCATCCTCCTGTTTGGGGGATGTGACTTGGGCAACCAGTTCCTGTGTGATCCAGTTGGATTTTCCTCTCGCTGGCTGCTGATCAGGTTTCTTCTTCGCTCCGGGTCTCAGTCTGCTCTGCTGTTGGGGGTAGAGAACTTGGCAGTTCGCTGCTCGATGTCCCTGCTGTCCGCATCGGAAGCACATGATTGGCGGGTCTGCAGGTGGCCTGGGTCTTTCAGCAGACGTAGCTGTTGGGGGTTTCCAGGGGGTGGTTGTCGTCTGGGTCGTTCTGGTTTTGGCTCAATTTCAGGTGAGGGAGGCTTCTTATAGCGAGTGAGCTTAACATCTACCTTCACCGCTGTCTGGTACCACTCTTGTAGCTGATCAGGTACTGCTCGATAGATGCAGGCCTGAGAGAGGTGATCGTCTAATCCCTCAATGAAGTGATGGATTAGGGATTGCTCAGGCCACCCCTCTATTCAACCTGCTATCTTGCGGAATTCTCGCATGTACTCCAGGGCAGGCCTGCTGGCTTGTTTTATTTTGTGGATTTGTTCTGCTGCTTTGTGGCCAATGGATGGGTCCTCAAATCTTTCTCTCAGCCCTAGGAGGAAGATGTGTGGGTCCTCCAATTTGGGGGCTTGCTCATTATATAAATTGTTCAGCCATTCGGATGCTTCTCCCTCTAGGCTGGACGCTATCACATCAACCATGGCACCTGGGTCTGGGTAGAGATAAGCCCAGCGGTTCAAATGAGAACGTAATTGGTTGAGGAAGAAAATCAGTTTCTCTGGGTCCCCATCGAAGGTTGCTCTGAAAGAGGTTGCAAATATAGCCTGTTGGGGTCCCGGCTGCGGCTGCTGGCCCCATCCTGGTTGCTGGTTCATACCTAGGGGTTGCACGTTCAGGGGCTGTGGCCACGCCCCCTGTTGCTGTAAGTCCCTCAGCATTTGCTGTACGTTCGGGGGCGGTGACCAATCTCCTTGCTGTGGTCATCCTCCCACCAGCTGCTGATCTCCTGGCTTCTGCACCACCCCAAACTGTTGTAAGGCCTCTATTAGCTGTGGCAAGCTCAGATGTTGCTGATCATCTACCTGTGGGGGGTGCCAAACTCCCCATTGCTGCAGAGGCCTCAGACTGGGATTCCCTCTCTCTTCACGGCTGGAGTCCCTGGCAGGGAAAGACAGGATCTGAAAGGCTGTCTGATCTGCAAGGGAGGGGCTGCAGGCTTCTCTCTGCAGGAGCTGATTTCTGCTTCTTACCTCTAGCTTTTCAAGTCTTTCCAGTGACTCACCCGAATCTTCAGTGGCAGGCGACCTGGTAGCTCTCCACTGACCTGTATTTGTCTGCCAGCCATTTGTCTGCCAAAATTCATCTTCCCACAGCATGCTGTCTGTTGCTTCCCCCTCTGGATTATCAGCAGCTGCTGGGTATTCAAGCAAACTCCCTTTTCTCATGATAGATTTTCCTCCCCTGAATCTTTACCAACTCCTCTCAAGCCTAGAAACAGCGGATGGAGTTCAGGACCCCAGGTCATTTGAAAAGGTTTGAGATCTTAGCATGATGTCAAGGTTCCGACTAATGAAACACTTCAAAGAACTTCCAGGCATTGTTTTTCCTAAAAAGTCTTTTATTCATGTAACAAAATGTCAGCATGGCATGAAGAGGGATGCTAAGATCTAAATTCTCCTCCCCTGAGCACATATTTTGCCAGCATGTTCCCTTCCTCAATCTGCTGTCATAAATCACGTTCTGCTATCAGGTTGAAGGGTAAAGGTTCTCTTCCGTTTACAGCGCGGGATTTTTATCTAACATAATTACCCACATACATTCTTTCTCCTCCCCTCCCAGGTCATCTGAGTTAACTCTAAAAATACCACACAGCTCTGCACATTTTGTCAGAGCAAGAACATCCAATGTTAGCAGCGTTGACACATGCCTCCTGCCATTTCAGTCTGTTCTCACTATTCTTGTTAGTTTCAAAGAGAGTTTTTAGTCCCACTGATCAGTCTCTGGGTCTTGGTGAGTTTGATAAGTGAAACATTTGGTGCTGTGTATGCTCGATGTTGAGATCAATTGTAGATAATTTTATGCATGTCCAGTGGATCCAGGAGTCCTTTTCCACTAGTTTTATATCTGTCCTTGTGGTAAGCAGGACTTGGAAGGGACTGTTACAAGTGAAGGACCAAATCCACACCCAGTCTCCTGACTCAAATGGGTGAAGAGCTTCTTCCAGTGACAGCATCTGTATTAGCACACTCTGCTTCCATAGCTTTCGAAGTTGTATACGGCTGAAAGATAAGAAGACAGAACCATGTCCCCCTTTTCTAAGTTAAGGAAATATGGATCTAAGCCTTTCAATATATCAGGGTATCTACCAAAAGGTAATTTGAAGGGGGAAATGCCTATGTTCTATTGGAGTTGGGTTCTCAGGTATAATAGGGCAATGGGCAGAACCTGAGGCCACGATAAATGTGTTTCCTGACATAGCTTGCCTAGTAAGGTTTTTAGTTCCCTATTGGCCCTCTCCACTCTTCCCTGATGATTGGGGGTGTGAAGAGGCATGAAGGTTTTGTTTTATTCCTAATGCTTGCAATACGAAGGTGATAACTTGAAAAACAAAATTTTCTTCAATCCATATTCAGGGTGTTAGGTAGACCAAACTATGTCTTTTAGGTGATGTCTGGCTGTTTCTAGAGCAGTGGTGTGGTGGCAAGGGAAGGCTTCCATCCAGTAAGTGAGTTGATCCTGGACACTTGGGTATATTGCTAGCCATTGCTGCTGGGTAGTTGGATGAAATCAAGTTGTATTTTGAAGGTGTGAGGTGCCCATGGTGTTCCCCTTTGTGGAAAGCCTTTGTCAAGGAGGCGTTGTTAGCCTGACATGCCAGGCATTTCTTTGCTACTCACACAGTCTTTATGTATATACCTGATAGTGTCCACCATCGCCTAGATTCCCCAGAATGCAGGAGACTCTGTGTCAGGGCCCACTTCAAAACCTCATCCTAAGAAAGCAGGACTCGTGGAAGCGGTTTCTTCCAAAAGGAACATTTATTAGGAGAAGCTGATAGCAGGCATGATAGGCAGGATCTGAAGGTTTCCCGCTCAGATCAATAGGTTAAAAGAGTCCCAAGCAAAACCCCACCCCATAGTTCATCAGGTCAGTTCACACCTGAGGTCAAACAACCTCAGGTGTTAAATCCATTGTGGGAAAGGAGCTGATAACACAGGTCTTTCCCAGGCTGGCAGCAATGTTGTTGGGTCTTCACACCTTCCCTTCTGAAATGGGAGATAAGCCAGATGGCTGGAGGCACATTCCTTTCTCCCCCCCCCCCAAGGTAACATCAAGGGAGAGACAGTTCAAAGAGTAGATATGCAGAAGCAGTGGAAGGGATACATTGTAGCAACAGAAAGAAACAAAGAGACAGCTCACAGCATCTTCCCCCCTCCCCTTCAGGAGAATGGCAGAACCCGGAGTAATGAAATAAAAACAAATAGAAGAGAGTCCCTCTTATGGGTTTTGACACTCTGGAAGATGATGAGTTGATCATCTGGAACTCGGCAGAAGCCTTCTTCAAAAATTCATATTTCTCCTTCCAGTGCTCCACTTCTCCTTTTTCTAAGAAATTCTTATAAGAGATTTTTGCATGTACTTGCAGGCTAGAGTGACCATAGGCAGGGTTGAGAGCTGCATTACTACCCATTTTGCAATAGGGTCTTCATATTGGTTCTCTTTCATGATTATGGAATTGTCTTTTTGGTGTGCAGTGCAATGAAGAATAGCGAGACTTCATTCACATACTCAATAGGTAGTCCTTAATGGAACTACATCTGTCTGGAGGGAAGTAAGCATTGGGCTACCCCAAGATTCCGTTTTAAGCCCAGTACTCTTCAACATTTTCATAAACAATTTAGATGAAGGAATAGAAAGAGAACTCATAAATTTGCAGATGACACTAAACTGGCAGGAATAGCCAATATCCCAGGAGACAGGCTCAAGATCCAGATGGATCTTGACAAACTTGAACACTGGACCCTATCTAACAAAATGAAATTCAGTGTAGAGAAAAGTAAGGTTTTACACTTAGGCAAGAAATACCAAATGTACAGGTATAGATTAGGTGAAACAGAGGAATAGAATCAAGATCATGTGAAGTATCAGTAGTGCTTTATAAGACTGGGAGGCAGGGATTTTTAATAACTTGTACAATACATTTTAATGAACTGTTATTATTACATTTCCAACCATTCAATGATTTGCTTGTTCTTTGCCATAGAAACACACTAGGTCTGAATAAGTCCTGAATAAGCCTGAAATATTATTTTTGTTGAGTAAGCTATAGTCATTTGTTGAAATTTTGATGCAGGTTTAGAGCATTGTAACAAGTATTGATAAAGAATAGTTGTGGGCTTTTTGTTTTATTAAATTTATTACTTCTAATAAAGTAAATGTCTCTGAAGCTGAAAATTTTGTTATTTCATCCACCTCCTGACAAATGAGATTGTCAACAAGGAAGGAGAAAAAATTATTGCACCTTTAACTCAGCAGTGATAGATTCTCAACAGAACCCCCAATCATTGAAATCTCCCATTGTCACTATTCCAGGTTTCTTTGAAAGACTGGCAATATCTTGCAGACAGGCCTTATATAAAAGTTATTTGTGCCCAAGCAAGGTATAATAAACTCCCATGGCTACATCTCCTTCCTTCCTTCCTTCCTTCCTTCCTTCCTGCCTGCCTGCCTGCCTGCCTGCCTGCCTGCCTGCCTGCCTGCCTGCTTCCTTGCCTTTGAGCCAAACAGTTTCAAAAGGATTTCCATACTCTGATTCCTAAATTTTTGTGCAAGTGAATATACAGTATATAGTTTAATATCCCTGTCCTTTCTATCTGGTTTGTTCTTTTTGAATTAGTTGCAGCTTTCCAGACTGCATGAATTTCATGAATTTCAAGCCTCCCCCCCTTCCAATCTATGTCTCAGTATTTCCATGGGGGATATCAATTTGCACTTAAGCATGAGTGCAAATTAAAGTAGCTCCATATGACACCGCTGTGTCCAAAATGCACTATTTCTAGACTATGAAACCGAGATAGGCAACTCATCATCTAGCTTCTGAGTTTGCTATCTAGGAAATGAGCAGTCAGGCAATTGTGAAGAACAGTCTGTTTTTATTTTGAAAAGGGTATAAATATTTAAAACATCAGTTATATTCAGTAATTCAGGAAGAAACAGAAACAGTGTCTTCTTTAAGACACAAGAAGAAAATAGTATGATTCTAAGCATGTCCTTTGGCCACCTAATGAGAAGGAAGGACTCACTGGAGAAGGGCCTAATGCTGGGAAAGATTGAGGGCAATAGAAGAAGGGGACGACAGAGAATGAGGTGGCTGGATGGAGTCACTAAAGCAGTAGGCGTGAACTTAAATGGACTCCAGAAGATGGTAGAGAACAAGAAGACCTGAAGGAACGTTGTCCATGGGGTCGCGATGGGTTGGACACAACTTTGCAATTAACAACAACAATAACAAGCATGTCCTAGGCATTCACAGGTAAGACTTGGTATGTCCAATAGAACTAATTTCAGTAACTATACAAAAGATTATTAGCAAACTCTTTTTAATGATTATATCAACAATGGGTTGGACATAATTAAAAGTCTACAACTTCTTGCAGTCCTTATGTTTTCCTTTCTATGGTTGGGGCAAAAAGTCTTATGAACTATATGCTAAAGTATATTTAAACATAAAATATTTCATTTTTTTTATTTCACATATATTTATACTCTCTTTTTAGAGATGTGTGCACTAAACTTTATACAAGCAGCTGGGGCAATACACAAAGCTGGCAAGAATTTGATCGTTTTTGTGAATATAATCCCATTGAAGTTTCCATGTTGACTTGCTTAGCAGATGTACGTGAACCTTGTCAGCTCGGTTGTAGAAATCTTACTTTTTGCACTAATTTTAATAACAGGTAAGAAAAGTTTTCTCAATATTTTTAGACAATATTATTTTGAAATGTATAAGTATGTTGGAGAAAGTATGGTTGCTAATTCTGGATGGCTTCATTCCTAGGCGAGAGATTTTTTTTGCAGAAGGAATTTCAAACCTTGTAAGTCGTTATGACAAGTGCCACAATTTGAATGGCGATTATGTCAAAAAATAATGTTGTAGTTTTCTAATGTGTATAATAAAAGTTCTGTATCTGCGAGTGTCTGTCATTGATAACGGAGGTTTATTTCCGAATTGCCCTCGTACTTAAAAGAATGATAGTTGCATGGGTTAAGATCTTGTCAGTCATAGGAAGCAGCCAGGATCTGACTAATTAAGATCATAGAGCTTGATAACTTTAAATTAAATATTTTAATAAGATGGAATATCTTTTTTGTCTGAAATTGGATGGTTAAATAGTGGTTTTGTTAACTACAACATATATATATGTACAACATATATACAACATATATATATATATATTTCAAAATTTGGATTGCTAACAAAGAATTAAGGGAGTACTGAGATAGCTATTTCTAACCTTATTTGGTTTTCATCAGTCAGACATACCCTTCCGAGATTTGAACGTGGGCTGTCTGCATGTTAAGCAGAAGCATTAGCCCCTAGGCCACAGGCTCTTTCTCGCTTTGTTAGCTACAAGAGACAGGGGAAGAGGATGAGTGCTTTTTGAACACCCTGTCAGCCTAAATATGGGAGAGAGAGAAGTCTTTTGCCTGCATCAGCTCAATCCAGAGCCATCCACAGGCAGCAGTCGCTTAACTGCGACATCATATGTGTTTTTCAAAATTTGGATTGCTAACAAAGAATTANGTCTGACTGATGAAAACCAAATAAGGTTAGAAATAGCTATCTCAGTACTCCCTTAATTCTTTGTTAGCAATCCAAATTTTGAAAAACACATATGATGTCGCAGTTAAGCGACTGCTGCCTGTGGATGGCTCTGGATTGAGCTGATGGAGGCAAAAGACTTCTCTCTCTCCCATATTTAGGCTGACAGGGTGTTCAAAAAGCACTCATATATATATATATATGTATGTATGTATGTATGTATGTATGTATGTATGTATGTATGTATGTATATGTATATGTATATGTGTGTATATGTGTGTGTGTATGTATATATATATATATATATATGTGTGTGTGTGTGTGTGTGTGTGTGTGTTTTCTGAGATTTTCGCGGGTGTTTGTATGTAGGTCTTTGGTTATTCGGGTTTTCTCCCGCGTAGAATTGGAAGTGTGTTGGCGATGTTTCGACAAAGTCACATTGGTCATCTTCAGACTGGTGTTTTCAGCTTCGTGCTTCTAGGAGTAATGTGAGATTGCAGCTGTTTCTTCCTTTTAACTGCCAGTGGGGTTTGAACTGATTGGGTGGGAGCTTGGCTATGTTCTGATTGGGTGGAGATGTGTTCTGATTGGTTAAGGGGCTTGGCTGTGCTCTGATTGGATGGGGGGTTGGCTGTGCTCTGATTGGATGGGGGAGTGTTCTGTTTGGGTGGGGGCTTTGTTGTGCTTGGGTTAGTCTGAGTTGCAGGGGGATTTGAGATGGTGAGCTGCGTTGCTGTTGTTTGGCTTCGTGTTCGTGGTCGTGCCACATCTTTATGGTGGGCGATAGTTCTGGTCTTTTTAAAGTCAATTTTATGTCCTGTGGCTTTAAGGTGTTGGACCAGGGAAGAAGTTGGTTCCTCTTTTCTGACTGAGTTCTTGTGTTCTTCAATGTGTGCATTTATTCTTCTGTTGGTTTGTCCGATGTATGTGGTGGGGCAGGCGGTGCGTGGGATTTCAATGAAATCCCATGCACCGCCTGCCCCACCACATTAAATCCCATGCACTGCCTGCCCCACAGGACATAAAGCCACAGGACCTAAAAGCCACAGGACATAAAATTGACTTTAAAAAGACCAGAACTATCGCCCAAACTGAACACTTTAACAACAGAATAATCAGAGAAGCCATTGAGATAGAAAAACGCCCACACAGCATGAATAAACGAGATGATACCTCCCGCCTACCAGCCATTTGGAAACCCGCCCTTATTGGCAAATGAGTCCCTAACACAAAGAATGACACCAGACCCACACTCACGAAAACCACACAGGATGTCACCACCACACATCCACGCAAAAAGCAAACCCAAACCCACACAGATGATGAGGTACGACCACAAACTAGAAGCCAGTCCACAGCTGCATCATTAGCCACTTTAAACCCCTCCAATCCATACATGAAGCAAACTGACACCCACCATAAAGATATGGCACGACCACGAACACGAAGCCAAAGTTTTTCACGGGTACAGGTATGCAGGTCTTGACGTATTCGGGTCTTTTCCCATATAAGATTGAGAGTATCTTGGCAACGTTTCGACGAGGTCCCACTCGTTCAGGCTGGGGTCTTTGGCTTCGTGCTTGTGCCGAAGACCCCAGCCTGAAGATGACAAGTGGGACCTTGTCGAAACGTCGCCAAGATACTCTCAATCTTAACACGGGAAAAGACCTGAAAATGCCAAGACCTGCATATATATATATATAGTCTCTAATTATGCTAAAAATGCGAATCCTGGGTAAATCCATACCATAAAATAATCCGAACACCAGGATAATACTAAAAACAAAACTGTTTAATTAAAAGCTGAGCCTTTCGTCGGTCAACACTACCGACATCATCAGAGCGTGATGCAAGATTGCTGGGAGTCCTTATGCTGACGGGCGGCTTTGCACTCGGCTCCTTGACCTAGTTAACGGTCCATCCGTTCTCTCCATCTGGATCCAACGGACCACGGAATGGGGCTAGAGAGGATGACGGACGCGAGAGTGGGCAAGCAGAAACGGAGAGTGATTGAATCCAGGAGGAAGGAAACAGCAACCTCGGAGGGCACTAAACAATAAAGGACGTGGGCCCTTTAAGAAACCAGATGGAGAGAACGGATGGACTGATAACTAGGTCAAGGAGCCGAGTGCAAAGCCGCCCGGCAGCATAAGAAGGACTCCCAGCAGTCTTGCATCTGATGATCTTGGTAGTGTTGACCGACGAAAGGCTCAGCTTTTAATTAAACAGTTTTGTTTTTAGTATTATCCTGGTGTTCGGATTATTTTATGGTATATGTATATATATACCATATTTCAAAATTTGGATTGCTAACAAAGAATTAAGGGAGAACGGGATTAGCCATTTCGAACTTTTTGTTCTTTTCAACCAGACATACCCTTCTGAGATTTGAACCTGGGCTGTCTGCATGTTAGGCAGATGTATTAATCTCTAGGCCACAGGTTCTTTCTCACTTTGTCAGCTATGAGACAGGGGAGAAGAATTATCTTGAGTTTGGTGCACCCTGTCGGCCCAAATATGGGAGAAAGGAATCTTTTGCATAGCTGACAAAGTGAGAAAGAACCTGTGGCCTAGAGGTTAATACATCTGCCTAACATGCAGACAGCCCAGGTTCGAATCTCAGAAGGGTATGTCTGGTTGAAAGGAACTAAAATGTTCGAAATGGCTATTCCAGTTCTCCCTTAATTCTTTGTTAGCAATCCAAATTTTGAAAAACACATATAATGTCGCAGTTGCGACTGCTAAGCCTGTGGATGGCTCTAGTTTGAGCTGATACAGGCAAAAGATTCCTTTCTCCCATATTTGGGCCTACTCAAAGATATATATATATATATACATATATATATATTCCTCTTTCTGTTTAAAACCTAAGCACCCTAATGACTGATAATAAGCAAAATCTAATCTGAATTAACAATTAAACATTACAAAAATAAATCATTCATTTATTATCTTTAATATATATTTATATAAGTGCTAATATAGTTATTAGTAACCAACTATTACCCCTATAGTATAATTCCAAAGCAAAAATTATTCTGTCAAGGTAACTATTAAACACATGATGGGATGTGCACCTGGAGGAACAATAGGAGAGAGTTTGGCAACATAGTGCTTTCCTAAAAAGAGACCCAGATCAAGAGATTGTATATTCCTAAGCTTCATGTGGTAGGGGACAAGAGGTTTAGAGTAGGGGAGTGTAAGCCAAAATAAATAATTGTTCCTGGCAAAGACAAACTGCCCCCCACCCCAGTTTCTTCTTAAGTTAACCCACACCAAGTATTCCTTGTGAGGGGCAGGGTGACTTTCTCCTAAGTAGCCCCGCAGCTCTGCTTTGAACTTGCCTCCGCTCTACTCTTTGTGCCCTTAAATTGAGTGAGGGAGGCAACTGTTCCTCATCAGTAGTGATCTACTGCTTATCAGCACAACTACCTGTCTGCAGCTGATCCTCCCCTGTGTCTGTGAGGACAGGCAACTCTCCATCCGGTTGACCATCTCCCCCACTGCCTGAGGGGCCTGGGATAGCATCATCCTCAGCCCTTGGCCTCTCCAACTTTTCCAAGGGAACCATTAGATGGTTCCGGTTCCAACTCTTTTTCCTCCTAACCCAGGCTCTGATGGGACCATTACACAAGAGCTCTTTCTTGTAACTAAACACCAAGTTAAAGCTATTCTAAAAGAATAGTCTACGGATAGCTTTTATTTAGCAATTGAAATTATGGCAGACCCTCCCTTAATTGAAGGTCCCCTTATGACCCGGTTACAGTTGTTGCAGTACCTCAGTGGTTGTTTACCTTACGATTGACTGCAAGAATCCTACAGCACTCCCCTGCCATTCTCTTGCTCCCATCCCCCAAATGGTGCGATCCTAGAAGTGACCGCTATTTTCTGAGTGTGCCACTGTCAGGGGCTACCTCAATACATCATCCCAAGAAAGCAGAACTCATGGAAGTAGGCTCTTCCAAAAGGAACTTTTATTAGGAGAAGCTGATAGCAGGCATACTAGACAGGATCTGAGGTTTTCCCGTGCAGTTCAATAGGTTAAAGTGTCCCCAAGCAAACCCCACCCCATAGTTCGTCCGGATGGTTCAAACCAGCCAATCCCCAGGTGTTAAGTCTATCGTGGGAAGGGGGAGATAATATCAGGCCGGCTCTGGTTGTAACAGTGATGTTTAGGCGATTCTTCGCACCTTCTCTTGAGAGCGTAGAAATAAACCGGGCACTGGGTTACATTCCTTATTTCCTCCCTTGTTCTAACTGACAGTTTAGGAAGATAAAGTTCAGAGAAAAACATAGCGCAGGAAGCAAATTGTTACATTGTAGTGGGCAGCGGACACAGAGGCAATAAAAGAAGCAAAAGGTTACATTGTAGCAAATAGAGGAAGCAAAAGCAATAATCCCACAGGCGCATCCCCCTCCCCCTTGGGAGTATGGCAGAACCCAGGGAAAGGTGAGATTTGTTTTTAAGTCAGAAGGGATAGATAGAAATGAAATAGGAATGGGCTCTGACATTGTGTTTGTATGCATGCATGCAGATGTGCAGAGAAAACAAAGGAAAATCCAACTTTCACACAGGAGTCCATTCAAATAACTTGAGACTCAATAACTTGAATCTTGTCTATAGCATAGACAAGCCAGAAATAGGCTGTTCTGGCTGCGAGCATATATTTCAGAATATATAAACACAAAATCAGCTTTCTGAATAGGTGTGTATCTTCATAGTTAAAGATAATTCATTGTCGACTTCCGGTTTGAATTCCTGTGTCGATGGCAGCTTTTCTTTTGGCTGCCTGCCCCGAGGACGTGTAAAAGCCGCAGGAGCAGCATCAAACAGCTGCTCCGCGGCTTGGAATCCCCTTCCCCGGGTAAAGGGGAGGGGGGAGAGTTTCCCTGATAGGGGTAGAACTCCCGAGCTCTCACAGTTTTATAGCTGTGGGGCGGAGGTGAGGTCCCCCAGAGTCAAGGATTTCTCCGCGCTTCGGGCTGCCTCCGTTCTTTGAACGAAGCCAGACACGGATTCAACCTCTGCTTATGCGAGATCGTGAGTAACTTTTGGGAGCAGACAGAGCGATTCAGGTGCTTGGGAGCTGCATGGATATGAGCCTTCAGCTCGGATTTTAATAATTTCTCCATTGAGATTTAAAGCTTAAGAAGAAAAAAAAGAAAAAATGGCTGTGGAAGGGCGTTTTGCTCTTTAATAGAGACTTTCATTTACTGAGGACTTTTACTTTGGCTTTCACTTTCTGCTGGATTATTATTGTTTCAGAACTATTGGTACTGTTGGTGAGCAAACTATTTGTTTTTGCTTTTTGTGGCAGTTTTGAGAAAATTCTACTGGACATTGTATTACATAAATTGATTTAGAGAAGAGGGGAAGAAAAAGTAAAATGGCTTCAAAGCGGAGGGGGGGAATTTTCGTCCTCCTCAGAAAGGCTTGAGCTCTTCTTCTCCAGCTGTACAGTTATCACAGCAAACAAAACCTACTCCCCCACCCTCTCCTCCATTGCCAGCTTTAACATTGAAAGATTTACAAGATGCCTTAAAGGACACTGTTAAACTGTTTGAAGAGAAACTTGAGGAGAAACTTGAGGAGAAACTTGAGGAAAAACTTGAAGAAAAAAATGTTGAACTGAGAGATGATATAGTG
>NW_015386293.1:2176404-2178931 GCF_001527695.2 Protobothrops mucrosquamatus
CACAGGGTTAACAATACAGTAACCATACTCTATCTAACATTAATCAACTACTAGATTAACAAATCTGTAACATCCTTTAACTCTCTTTTAAACAAATATACTAATATTAAACACAATAATTATAACATCATATTAATAATTATAAGTAAAAATAAGTGACCTATTATAATATATAAACTACATTAATACTCTAAAATTTACTCAAAAACCAAGTGAAATTTTTTAGTACCATATTTACTCTCAATATAATCTATCCATCTTCTCCAAACCGAAATATATCTTTCTTGTGAATAATCCTTCACATAAGCAGAAATCTTGGCCATTTCTGCTAAATTTGAGACGTTAAGTGACCATTCTTCTATAGTGGGCAAACGTTCCGTTTTCCAACATTGAGCTTCTAGTAGTCTTGCAGCAATTATCAAATTCAACATCAAATCCATTTCTTTTTTATCCAAATCTTCCATAATACCCAGCAAAAATATCTGCGGCTTAAACTTTATCTTTTTCTTAAAAATATTTTGAATATTCCACCATATCTTAATCCAAAATGCCTTTACTTCCCTGCATGTCCACCACATATGAAAATAGGTTGCATCTAAGTTTCCACATCTCCAACTCTTAGGTTGTAAATTAGGATACATGCAGGACAATTTTTGAGGATCCAAATGCCACCTATAAAACATTTTATAAAAATTTTCCCTTAAATTTTGAGCTTGAGTAAATTTTACATTTCTAATCCAAATTGTCTCCCATGTTTCCAGTAAGATTGGTTCTTGTATATTTTGAGCCCATTTTATCATGCAATCCTTAACCAATTCTGTTTCTGAATCCAATTCAATCAATGCGTTATAAATTCTTTTAATATGAGCTTGAGATTGATCTTTAATCTGTTTCATCAAATTTACATCCTATAAAGTAATACCAACTTTTTGATCCAAACGCCACCTCATTAACAATTGGTTATAATAAAACCAAGAATATTCAATGTTTTCTTGTTTCAAATCTACTAAAGATTTAAGTTGCCAATCTCGTCCTACCAGACAAAGTAGTTCCTTATAAGAAACTTTATCCAAATTAACTCCCCTAGATATCCCCTCTATTACCTGTCCTGGAATTGCCCAGATAGGAGTTTTATAATTTAATTTATAATAATATTTCTTTCAAACTCGTAATAAAGCACTTCTTAAAATATGAACCTTAAAATTTTTATCTACCTTTTTATCATAAATTAAATATGCCTGCCAACCAAATAACAAATCCCATCCTTGAAGAGAAAGTATATTTCTATTTGTTAAATTTAGCCAATCGCTAATCCATGTCAAAACCACCGCATCATAATACAATTTTAAATTGGGGACTTTAAGTCCTCCTCGTTCTGTTATATCTTGCATAATCTTAAACCTAACTCTTGGTTTCTTGCCCGCCCAGATAAACTTGTTAATACCCTTTTGCCAATCCTCCAAATTAGCATCTTTTTTTAAAATAGGGATCATTTGAAACAAGAAAAGAAATTTAGGAAGGACATTCATTTTTACTGCTGAAATTCTCCCCAACAAAGATAATTGCAATTTTTTCCAATCACTTAAATCCTTTTGGACCTTAACCCATAAAGATTCATAATTATTCTTATACAATTTAACATTAGAAGCTGTAATATAAACTCCCAAATATTTTACCTTTTTAACCATTTCAAAACCTGTGAGCGTAACTAACATATCTTTATCATTCATAGACATATTTTTAGGTAATATTTTAGTCTTATTACAATTAACCTTAAAACCAGAAACTTTCCCATATTGTGCAATAATTTCAACCAAGTCAATTACCGAGTCTATTGGCTGAGTTAATGTTAACACTAAGTCATCTGCAAAAGCTCTTAATCTATAATCAATCTTATTAACCTTAATTCCTTTTATTATAGAAGACTCACGAATTTTAATTAACAAGATCTCCATTGTTAACACAAATAACAATGGAGATAATGGACATCCTTGTCTGGTTCCTTTTTCAATTTTAAATGCTTCTGTTACCCCCCCCCCCCCATTAACTATAATCTGTGCTGATTGCTGTTGATAAATAGCCTTAAGGGCGGACAAAAAGTTTTCCCCAAAATTCATTCTGTCTATAACTTGAAACAAAAAACCCCAATCTAATTGATCAAATGCTTTTTCAGCATCTAAAAATATAAAAGCAGCAGGAATTTGATTATTCTTATCCAAATATTCAATTAAATTAATAATTTGTCTTACATTATACTTCATATATCTTCCAGTTATAAATCCAGATTGATCACTATGAATCAATTGGCTCAACACTTGCATTAATCTGTTTGCCAATACTTTTGAAAAAATCTTATAATCTGTATTCAATAAAGATATAGGTCTATAATTCTTAGGTTGAGTCAAATCCTGACCCTCCTTTGGTATTAAAGATATAAAAGCAGTTCTCCAAGAAGGAGGTACCTCTTTACCCAACAAAATACTATTAAACAATTCCTTTAATGGTTCTATCATTTCTTCAGATAACA
>NW_015386293.1:2179773-2198843 GCF_001527695.2 Protobothrops mucrosquamatus
ATATAATCCAATAATAAGACATTTCTTCCCATTCAATAATATTTCAATAAAAACATATCTTCCTTCTGGATCAGAGTCAATCAATTTAGGCAAAAACTCCTTCCTAACATAAATAACTACCCCGCCTCTTTTCTGAGGCGCAGGTGCCATAAAATGTATTCCCAACCGTGAGTTAATCAAATATTTTTGATCCTTTGCTGTAATATGAGTTTCTTGCAAACAAACAACATCATTTTTATGTTGCTTCAAATAATAAAATATCTTTTTTCTTTTCTGTGGAGAATTCAAACCATTAACATTCCATGTCAGGAACCTTGCCATCTTTAATGGCAGTGAGCCTCTGGAACGCTCCTTGTAAATCAGCTGTTACTGATCTCTTCGGCCTCGCTCCTCCCACTGGCTCTGAGATTACTTGCTGTACTGTAGGTACCACATCCACTTTTTGTTGCTCTCTTTCTTTCTATGAGCTGCGCGGGTCATTCTTTGTGATTTTGGGTCATCTTTAATTTCCATAAATTGTTGCTTGGCTTGATCTTGGTCTTGTAGATTAGTAATACTTGATGATGATATAGCTCCTTCAGCCACTTTATCTTCAAAGATTCTTTCCTTCCTGGTGCCTTATGGAGACGATGGTGAACCTGCTTTCAAAATTGAGATATAAAAATCCTTTGCCTTTGCAATTGTGTTGAGCCGATAACGTGTTTCCATGTAGTTGACCATTATACCAACAGGTATATCCCATCTAAATTGAATTTGTTGCTTTTTCAACTCTTCAGCCAGGAAGGCGAAATCCTTCCTTCTTCTAAGTATTTTGGGTGGTATTTCCTTTAAAATTATAACGTCTTGTCCTGAAATTTGAAATTTATACATTTTTAATGCAGTTCTATTATTGAAATCAAATAATTGGGCTCAATATTTTAAATTTAGCATTGGATTGCAATAATTCTTTTTATTATGTAAAGCATGAAATCACTTTTGGGAAACTTAAAAGAGCAGATTAGGAATAGATATAAATATATAAATATATAGAGAAAATCTCTATTTGGTTGCTAGAAGTTGAAAAATGACACGATGGCACATAATTAATTCATAATATACATCAGTCCATTTTTTTTATTTTATGCAAAATCCAGCTTTTTATCTAAAAATGTACTTTATTAATTTTTATTATCTTTATCTAAAGATCGTGAAATTATTGTTGACTTCTTTTTGCGTGACTTTTTCCTTGAAGGCCTACTGAACTCTTCAGGAGCTGCAATGCCCAGTCAGATCAAGGAGCTATGAATGATATGAAACTTTGGGAAAAAGGAAGCATTAAGATGCCTTTTATAAATATCCCTGTACTTGATATTAAAAAATGCCAACCGGAAATGTGGAAGGCAGTTGCTTGTTCACTGCAAATTAAACCTTGTCATAGTAAATCTAGAGGAAGTATTATTTGCAAGTAAGTAGATTTTTAGCATTTAATAGCTGCTTTCAGATATTTTTCTTAATGTTAAGACTAGATAGCAAAAGGGGTTCCATGTACTTTCATACTTTCAGTTGAAAAATGTAGAGGCAAGTATGCTAATATGTCATATCTCGTAAGAAGTCTGTACTCATCATCAGGCTAATGTAAGGGCAGCTGTCCTTCAGAATTTTCAGCTGATTGTGTGGAGATCTTGAGAGAGTGTTGGAGAAAGGCACTGTGTGCTTGTTCTTGATTCTATTTTTTTCTTTAAATATTTAGATGATAGCACGAAAGGAAAATTAAACGACAGTAGTATTGTAAAAATTGTATTTTCAGTAACAAAATGAAGAAAGTAGAAAGCAAAGCTGAGATTAGAACTAATTAGTGCATTTCCAACAAATAAAGCTTCAACATTTTGTTCTAGAACTGATCCAAAATTATTCTTAATTATTAAAGCATATTTTATTTATATTTAAATAAAAATATAAATTAATTTGCAATTGGTTTGCAAATATAGGATGGAGAGTTGAGCAAGTAGAAGAAAGTACAAAAGTAACGATGTGATATGTTTGGAAATTCAAACGATTGGTTTCAAATGTTTGTGCAAATCAGGGTTATCAAACCAAGTTCAGGTTTGACTTTCAGATAAGATGGCTACAAAATTACTTTTTTACAGATTTTTTAGTAAACTGTATAAACCTAATATATTATGTAATTGAATAGGGTCTAGTCGGGTTCTGCTGTGCAGATCTAAAACCTATGAAATTGTGGAGAGGAATAAGCCTGCAGACAGTCAAATAATGTTCTGTGCAATGTACATAAAATACTTTGGCTGAACTTCTACTCTGCTTAGTGGTGAATAATTTTTGGACAAATTCAAGAACTGCAAAGGTCTCATAATTTGAGAGTTCATCCAAGATGTTTTTAATTGGAAAAATATCAGTACAATAAGAACTGGCAGAATCTCTATATATTTGTATTCAGAATGAAGTTATTGGATCCCCCTGTCTCTATACTTTTTGCCACGAGGCAAGATGGGTGGCAAATAAATTTAATAAGTAAGTAAAATAATTTTAATGGAAGTCCCACATGCTATATACTGTAATTACACATATTATATAGGGCTATGCAAATCTCCAGAAAGAGGTGATTTGGAATACATGGAAAAGCCTACAAATTTGTTTCCTAACATTTAATTAATTGTGTCTTTTTTTCAGACTTGTATGGCAGCTATGGAAGGATTTTAAAAAATTGTGCGGTTCCATACATTCCAAAACATCTCTTTCATGTGCTTTACAGAGACCTAATGTTACATATGTAAGAATATACTGTATGTATAACACTTAGGTTCATTGATATTTGTTTTTAAAATTTATTTTTATATGTGCACCTGTGTGCTTTTCTTTTTAGTTTGAAATACTGTGCCATATATAATGTGCAAACATTTTGTTTTCTTGAAGGTCAGATTGTGTAGAAATTCTCAAAAAATGTGGAGACTTAAGCAAATTTCCTGAGGGACATATGGCTGAAAGCATCTGTGAACTTTTATCTCCAGCTGATGATTTGGAGACTTGCATACCTTTAGATACATACCTTCGTAAGTACTGGCTCATGGAACAGGCTCCATGAAACATTTAGAATTCAAAGCAGTTTATAGTATTTCTAGACTTGACTAAAAAACCAATGGGAGCAAAAGCCTTAGGATAATTATAATTGATAATTATTTTATTGTCATTCAATTTAATTACCTTTGTAATAGTGCCATTTTGTGATTCCAATATTGCTGGTTCTTCACAGTGGTCACATACATTGTTTTTTTAGCCTATGCAGAGCTCTGTTCTAACATCTTAAAAGTGGTATTTTAATTGACAGTCTTTCACCTTGTCTGTATTGTACTTTCTTTTAAGTATAGTCACCATAATTTGTTCCAATTTCTTTGTTACAGTGATACTATGATTGGTTCATTTTTCTGGAGCTTTTTTATGTTCCTTCTGTGTTTAGATTTTCTAGACCAGTGATGGCGAACCTTTTAGAGACCGAGTGCCCAAACTGCAACCCAAAACCAATTTATTTATTGCTGGGTGCTGGGTGGACACGGCTCACTGGGTGGGCGTGGCTGCAGTGGTCACGGCAGACTGGGTGGGCATGGATGGGGTGGGCGTGGCCACCTCGATGTTGTTCGTGGGGAGGGATGCCTGTGGGGTCTGGGCAGGGTTGGGGGAGATCCAGGTGGTCTCTGGTGGGTGGGGCGGTGGGTAGGAGGCTCATCCTGCGGGGTGAGGCAGGGGGCAGGGCAGGGGTTAGGGCAGTGGTTCTCAACCTTTTTAATGCCGCGACCCCAATCGGTCGTAAGTCGAGGACTAAACCGGTCGTAAGTCGAGGACTAAACCGGTCGTAAGTCGAGGACTAGACCAGTCGTAAGTCGAGGACTACCCAACCGGTCGTACGTCGAGGACTTTCTCTGCCCGGGAGCGCCGCACACGTGTGGTTTCGCCCCCTGCGCCAGCCAAGGCGTAGCTGGCAAGCGGCAGAGACAGAGCAGGCCGACCACCAGCTGGCCCAGCCCAAGGGAGGTAAGGCACCCGCCGGAAAAGGGGGAAAAATGGCGGACAAAAAAAATGGTGGACAAAAAAAATGGTGGACAGCCTTGCTTGGCAACCCCCATGAAATGGTCGATTGACCCCAAATGGGGTCCCGACCCACAGGTTGAGAACCACTGGGTTAGGGTTAAGCCACCGCTGCCTTCCCCCCAGGACAGAGTGCTCTGCCGCTGCTCATACCCAGTGGCGAAGGTAGAGTTTGGGAGGCAGTGGCTGGGCATAGTCCAGGTGTGGCCCAGCAGCAAAGATTGTCCTCCCCACTCAAGCGGCCACCAGCGGCTCCTCGGCTCCATCCAACTTGAAGAAAGTGGAGGCGCAGCAGCAGGATTGCTCTCTATAAGGCGAGCGCACACGAGCAAGCAACGCACCCGGCTCTTATTGTGAGCAATCCTACTGCTGCACCTCCACTTTCTTGAACTCGGACGGAGCAGAGGCACTCATGCTGCTGATGGCCGCTTGAGTGGGGATGAGGATAAAAGCAATCAGGCTTTGTACCAGCCAGCCAGCGCGCCAGGCAAGAAGTAGGTCAGGTGATGGTGGCTGGCTGGCTGGGAAGGGGGGATCATGGCCGCTTGGGGGATCTGCCAAGCCTCATGGCAGCGGCATTGGCAGCTCCCCCCAACCGGCCCATTTCCCCGGCTCTGTATAAGATGCTTGACAAAAAACACCCCACTTCCTGCCCCATGCGGCACCTTCTTTCCAGCTCTGACGCGGACCTCCGTCACTTCCGCCGCCATGTGGGACTAAAAAAAAGTTCAATCAATCAATTCCAACTTCGCGAGATCTTTTTTTCCCCCGCAAGAAGTTGAAATTGATTGATTGATTGGGCAGGGTTGGGGGAGATCCAGGCAGTGGTGGGAATGTATCGTTCAGTTCGGCGAACTGGTTGTTAAATGGCATTTGAAAAAATCGGCAGGTCTGGTGGGCGTGCTCTACCACCTCTGCTTGAGTTTGCTAGCTGGCTGTTTTGCCTCTTTTGTGCTGGGCGGGCCAGGCCTGTGAGCAGCGGCAGCAGCAGCCTAGTGGACCTGCGCGAGCTGCTGGCAGCGCCGTCCCGAGGCATGGGGGGAGGGGGAGGCAGGCAGTGCAGATTCCCCATGCATGAGACTGGGATTTTTTCCCCACTATTGGATTTTTGCTACCAGTCTGTTTAAGCTGATGCAGAAAGAGAAGGATATGCATTCTGCATCAAGTAAACTTTTTAAGAAATTAAAGAGTCTGGCAGCGAAAATCCTCCACCTTATGTGGGATCTGGGGTTTTTTCTCCGCAGCGCGGGTGCCCACAGAAATGGCTCTGTGGGCCGCCTCTGGCACGCGTTCATCACCACGGTTCTAGGCTATTGTTTATTTTATTTGACAGACTCTTCCAAAATTTCTGCCCCAAATTTTGATTTCCCAAGCATCCAGCACACCATTATTCTAACCTATTTTATCTTCTGCCTCTTACATTTTATGGCATCCATTAGAACAGTAACTTACCGTATTTTTCGCACCATAAGACGCACCTGACCATAAGACGCACATAGTTTTTAGACGAGGAAAACAAGAAAAAAAATATTCTATCTAAAATGAAGATAACACTGCATATATCCTTTTTTACCTTTAATATATGTATGTGTGTGTGTGTGTGTGTGTGTCTCTGTCTGTCTGTGTCTGTGTCTGTGTGTGTATATATAAAATAAAGGTAAAAAGATATACCGTATGCAGAGTTATCTTCATTTTAGATGTCAAAAGGGTCTCTCTGTCTCTTTCTCTTCTCTTTCTCTTTCCTTTTTTCGTTCTTCTTTTTCTCTCTTTCCTCTCCCCCTTTATCTTTCTCTCTCTTTCCTCTCTTTCCCTCTTTCCTCTTTTTTTCTTTCTCTGTCTCTCTTTCTCTTTCCCTCTTTCCTCTTTCCTTTCTCTTTCCTCTCTCTTTCTCTTCTCTTTCCTCTCTTTTCTCAATCTTTTTTCTCTTTCCTCTTTTTCTCTTTCCTCTCCCCCTTTCTTTCTCTTTCCTCTCTTTCTCTCTTTCCTCTCTCTTTCTCTTCTCTTTCTCTTTCCTTTTCTCTTTCCTCTTTTTCTCTCTGTCCTCTCCCCTTTCTTTCTCTTTCCTCTCTCTTTCCCTCTTTCCTCTCTTTTTCTCTCTTTCTCTGTCTCTCTCTTTCCTCTCTCTCTTTCCTCTTTCCTTTCTCTTTCCTCTCTCTTTCTCTTCTCTTTCCTCTCTCTCTCTCCTCTTTCTCTCTTTCCTCTTTCCTTTCTCTTTCCTCTCTCTTTCTCTTCTCTTTCCTCTCTCTCTTTTCTCAATCTTTTTTCTCTTTCCTCTCCCCCTTTCTTTCTCTCTTTCCTCTCTTTCCTCTTCCCCCTTTCCTCTCCCTTTCTCTCTTTCTCTTTCCTCTCTCTTCTTTCCTCTTTTTCTCTCTTTCCTCTCCCCTTTCTTTCTTTCTTTCTTTCTTTCTCTTTCTTTCTCTTTCTTTCCTCTCTCTTTCCCTCTTTCCTCTCTTTTTCTCTCTTTCCCTCTTTCCTCTCTCTTTCTCTTTCCTCTTTCTCTCTTTCCTCTCTTTCTCTTCCTTTCCTCTTTCTCTCTTTCTCTCCCTCCCTCTCCCTCCAGGTTAGGAGAGAGAGAGAATGAAAGGCAGACAGTGCCGAACGGGCAGGGAAGAGGAGGGGGAGCAGGACGGGAGGCAGTGCCTCCCGCCCGCCACCCCCATCGCCTCCCCAGCCAAACGGGTAGGGAGAGGGAGCAGGACGGGAGGCAGCACCTCCCGCCCGCCGCCCCCATCGCCTCCCCAGCCGAATGGGCGGGCATGGGAAGCAAGATGGGGGCCGCTTCCCTCGCCGCACCCTCAGCCGAATGGCCGGGGAGGGGGAGCAGGACGGGAGGCAGCAGACAGCGCCGAACGGGCAGGGAAGGGGAGGGGGAGCAGGACGGGAGGCCGCCGTCCCCATCGCCTCCCCAGCCGAACGGGCGGGCATGGGGAGCAGGACGGGAGGCAGCGCCTCCCGCCCACTGCCCCCATTGCCTCCCCAGACGAACGGGTGGGGAGGGGTAGCAGGACGGGAGCTGCTGCCCTCGCCGCATCCTCAGCCGAACGGCCGGGGAGGGGGAGCAGGACAGGAGGCAGCAGACAGTGCCGAACGGGCAGGGAAGGGGAGGGGGAGCAGGACGGGAGGCAGCGCCTCCCGCCCGCCGTCCCCATCACCTCCTCAGCCGAACGGGCGGGCATGGGGAGCAGAATGGGAGGCAGCGCCTCCCGCCCGCCGCCCCCATCGCCTCCCCAGCTGAACGGGCGGGCATGGGGAGCAGGATGGGAGGCAGCGCCTCTCGCCCGCCGCCCCCATCGCCTCCCCAGCCGAACGGGCGGGCATGGGGAGCAGGACGAGAGGCAGTGCCTCCCGCCCGCCGCCCCATCGCCTCCCCAGCCGAATGGGTGGGGAGGGGGAGCAGGACGGGAGGCAGCAGCTGCCGCCCCCATCGCCTCCCCAGCTGAACGGGCGGGCATGGGGAGCAGGATGGGAGGCAGCGCCTCCCGGCCGCCGTCCCCATCGCCTCCTTAGCCGAACGGGCGGGGAGGGGGAGCAGGACGGGAGGCAGTGCCTCCCGCCCGCCACCCCCATCGCCTCCCCAGCCAAACTGCCGGGCATGGGGAGCAGGACGGGAGGCAGCGCCTCCCGCCCGCCGCCCCCATCGCCTCCCCAGCCGAATGGGCGGGCATGGGAAGCAGGACGGGAGGCAGCACCTCCCGCCTGCTGCCCCCATCGCCTCCTCAGCCGAACGGGCAGGGAGGGGGAGCAGGACGGGAGGCAGCAGCTCCCGGCCGCCACCCCCATCGCCTCCCCAGCCGAACGGGCGGGGAGGGGGAGCAGGACGGGAGGCAGCGCCTCCCGGCCGCCGTCCCCATCGCCTCCTCAGCCGAACGGGCGGGCATGGGGAGCAGGACGGGAGGCAGCGCCTCCCGCCCGCCGCCCCCATCGCCTCCCCAGCCAAACGGGTGGGGAGGGAGAGCAGGACGGGAGGCAGCAGCTCCCGGCCACCATCCCCATCACCTCCTCAGCCGAACGGGCGGGCATGGGGAGCAGGACGGGAGGCAACGCCTGCCGCCCGCCGCCCCATCGCCTCCCCAGCCAAACAGGTGGGGAGGGGGAGCAGGACGGGAGGCAGCAGCTCCCGGCTGCCGTCCCCATTGCCTCCTCAGACGAACGGGCGGGCATGGGGAGCAGGACGGGAGCCGCTGCCCTCGCCGCATCCTCAGCCGAACGGCCGGGAAGGGGGAGCAAGACGGGAGGTAGCGGCTCCGCCGGCGGCCACTGCAGCATCGTCGGGGTCCCTGCCCCCGGTCCGGCCGCCGCCCCTGCTGCATCCTCAGCCACTTCGCCGCCGCAAGAGGAGGGCTCCAAGGCTGGGTGCACCATGGGCGGCCACGCCGGCAACGAGTGCTGCCGCGGGGACAAGGGGTGGTCCAGACGAAGAAGCAAGCGGCTGGGAGACCGCGGCTCCCGTCAGCTGGCGTCAGCTGGCGCGGTGCGGTGGGAGGCGGCATTCGCTCCATAAGACGCACAGACATTTTCCCCCATCTTTTGGGGGGGGGGAAAGTGCGTCTTATGGTGCGAAAAATACAGTAACTCATCTTCAGATAGGATAAATCCAGACTTTACTCCTGCAAGAAATTTCTGATTCTTAGGAATGTAACTGACATTATGATAAAAGATTTAGCTCAGAATTCATCCATAAATGTCATCCTCCCCTTCTGTTACAGTGATTATTTCTATATGCTATTTTTCAAGTGCATAGCAATAAGGTCAATTTCATAGTGCTCCTTGGAAGTGTAAGTTGTCACCTTTTAACAGGTTACAGATATACAAAAGCAGAGTTGGAAGGGATCTTGGAGGTCTTTTGGTCAAACTCCTGCCCAAGCAGGAGATCCTATACCCTGTACCAGAGATGGGGAATGATGGCGCTTTTATGACTTGTGGGTTTCAACTGCCAGGATTCCTGAACCAGCCATGCTGTCCAATCTCTTCTTTAAAACCTCCAGTGATAAAGTACAAGTAGTCCTCGACTTACAACAGTTCATTTAGTGACCATTCAAAGTTACTGTAAGGTCCTGCCTCAGCTATCTTCTCAGGCAGGAAAGCATGACTCTTGAAACAAGCATTATTTCAAAAGGAACTTTTACTGAGGGAAAGTGATTGCAAAGAAGCCAGGCGGAATCTGAAGTTCCCATGTGAATTGTTAAGCTAATTTTCCCATTGTTCAAACCCTACCCCAATGCCCCAGTCCATCAGGAGCCAATCCGCTGGCATGAAGGCAGTGGTGGGATTCAGCTGGTTTGCACCACTTCGGCAGAACCGGTAGCTAATTTTTTGTTGCCCAGGCCCAGAATGGACTTCCAGAAGTGGCATCCACATAGAGAACCGGTTGTTCACATATTTGAATCCCACCACTGCATGAAGGTGTTATGAGAACCCTGGGATAAGAAGGTAATAACAAGTTATCTTCTTAGCGCCGTAGCCTTGGGTAACAGGCTGAAATTGGCCAGAAAGGAGTCCATCCAGATAGCCCTGGTGGCCCATTTCCCCCTCCCTATTTCCCATACAGATACAGAGGCTTTATTTATTTATTTTTTAAAAGTTTTATTATTCTATTTTTTTAACAGAGTTCAATAATAATTATTCAACAAAACTGTGTTGTCTGAGTATCTTATTCATTAATACAAATTAAATTCCTAATCCATAAACTTTTCTCTAACCATTTGTAAAATAGGTCCCAAGTTTGAAAATATTCTGTTTCTTCTTTTTCTTTCAACCTTAAAGTAAGTCTGTCCATTTCCACACAGTGTAATATTTTTTTGATTATTTCTTCTGGTGGTATTTCTTCGTTCTTCCAATATTGTGCAAATATAATTCTTGCCGTGGTTATCACATGTAGAATCAAATATGTACTTTGCTTATCAAATTTTTCTGGCATTATACCTAGTTTAAAAAAAATCAGGTTTATAGTCTATGTGTTTCTCTAACATTTTTTCTAACCAAGTGTGGATTATTGTCCAATATCTCCTTGCTTTAACACATGTTCACCACATATGATAATAAGTACCTGTGTTTACATTTCCAACATTTGTTTTTACATTTCCAACATTTCTCTGACATATTTTTTAATTTTTTGCTAATCTTGTCGGTGGCAAATGGCATCTATAAAACTTTTTATATACGTTTTCTTTGTATGAAGCTGACATTGTCAATTTATGGTTTCTTTCCCACAAACTTTGCCATTTTTCTAAATCTATATTATATCCAAAATATTTTGCCCATACTATCATTGTCTCTTTTACTTGTTCATCCTCCATTTTGAAATTTAATAAGAAATTGTACATTTTTTAAATTAATTTTTCATCAGAAGTTAATAATATCTGATCAAACATACTGTTCTTTGTAAAATCCATATTGTTTAATATCTTTATCATATCTGACTTGCATTTGTAAATGTGACCACCATGTTAAATCGATGCCCTGATTTTCCATCTCTTGCCTGGATTTTAAGTTCCCTTCAGAATTTAGAATGTCTTTGTATGTCCATATTTTATTCGAGACTGACTAGATTTGGATGTACGAATGCTTCCATTGCTGAAAGCCATCCTGGAATTTTCAAATAGATTTTACATTTTATTTTTTCCTAAGTTAATAATAATGCATTTCTTTTTTTTAAACAAGTTTTATTGATTTTTTTATTTTTACAACAAGGTGCTTGAGAAACAATGTGGTGATAGGGTAATCAATCATCCAAAAACAAAATCATACATATATAACTCAGGTTAAATCATTAGAAACTCCCTATTTCCCTCAAATAATACAATATATTCAAATTAATGTATTTTTCAATAAAATTAAATCAATCAGAACAGTAATCAATAACATTTCATCTGTATAAATCCAAATCCTGTTTTTAAGCTTTACTATTTACAATTACCATATTCCAATTTGGCTTTTAAATAAACATATTATTAACACTTCAGGTGTCCCTCCTTTCCATTTTTCCTTAGCATAATCCTTATCTATAAAATACACATATTATTTCAACCATAACATTCTTATATTTTCTACAAGTATTCTATTTTTTAATCTAGTAACTCATTTATTAATACCATTTCTTCTTTTATCAGAAATCCCTCTTATTCTCCTTCCATTACCAAATAGCTATCCTTCCTAGAAATAAGAATATTACTCCAAAAATACATTTGTACTCTATTTTAAATCTATAATCTATCAATCTATATCTATGAAAAACTCTTTTAACCCACTCAATAAAGTTTAAATCCGATCCAAATAATTGTTATATCCACAACAAGCATATTAATACAGAAAAGCATCTTCTTACTAAGTTCACGTATTTGATTAATCTTTATTCAGTCTAGATCTCTAAAGCCTTATTTACCCGTCAAGTAAAGTTTTAAATCACATTTTTAAATCTAATTCTGGCTTTCTTTCAGTCCGGTTTCCATAATAGAGTTTCTATATCGTCAAGTCTCAATATTTGAGTGAGGGTACTTATCAATACTTAAATCTAGGCCAAGTTCTCTTTCCCTTCTTCCAATATCATCTGTATAGTGTAGACAGTTTGTTTCTGTGTTATAGTCAAAAGTTGATTATCCACAATGTCACTATTCTCAGTAATTCGTAACTGAAAGTCAGTTCCTGATACTTTTAACACTGCAAGTGTCTCAGTTAGAGTCGTTCTTTGATCTTCAAAATTCTCCATAAATTGTAAATTAACATCCATTTGCTCAGTGACTTGTTCCTCTGTCTCTTTAAGTTGTGTATATTGCTGCATATAGGCCTCTCTAGAGCTAGTTCCTTAACCTGTAGATTGATCCATTAAGATTTGAGATTCAATTTGTGGTTCAGAGATGTCATCTTTAATGTTTCTCCAAGATTTCATATATATTGTTGCTTCCAAAATTGCTTCTAATATAAGTTCATAATCAAGCTGTGGATGAAATTCCTCCATTTCAGTGGTGAGATAGTCTTTTACTCTTTTAGAGGAGGCTATATTTACTAACAGTCAACACATACAAACAGTCAGGACTTATCCACCTCCACAATTACTAGTAAGCAACTTCACCACCCAGCTGTTTCATATCCTTTACCTTTTCGCTTTTATCATCATTTGAAGGTCAAATCCAACCTCAAAAAACAGAGGAAATGTAGTTGCAGTAATAGTTTTCACCACAAGATGCCCTCAGTATGCTGTGAACTCTCTTTTTCGGCTTCCAATGAATTTTTTTTTCAAACAATAAAGATTTATCCCTTTAAAAAAATAAATCCAAGAAATAGGAAAACAATATTCTCCAGCTTAGACAATAGTTCTATGATAGGGTTTTTTCCAGGGCTCCAAAGTGACCAAAAATAAAAATAGTCAATAGGAAGTTAACTTTTTCCCCCCTTTTGTTCTTTTGTTAAAGCTCTCTTTCCCGAATAGACAAAGGCAGCTCTTTCAAAGCAGGGAAATAGTTCCAGAAGGCTTTTAACAGGAGAGTAATTAGGGCAAAGAGAGAGAGGGAAAAGTCTCACCCAGATCATCCACGGTGGTTTCTTAACGCTTAGGTGTTTTTTTGACTTTCGGCTGGTGCAGCTAAATGATCGGCCATGTTACTGGCCGATCTTTTCTCCGTCGGCCCTGAGGAGCTGCCTCGGACCATGGAAGGAGCTGTCACCTCCCCCCGCGATTGATGAGAGTCCTCCTCATCGGTAATCGCCCCTCCAGGGTGACCTTTCGACCCAATTAAGGGTCTACCAGCAGAGGGAAAGCAGCCAGCAAAGAGAAGAGTCTCTCCGTGTGACTGCATACACTGCAACCTGGAACCGGAAGCCAATAATAATGCATTTCTAATGTAGTGGTTTTGGAAGTATTTATGTATTTTATTTTTTCCATACCATAGAAAAGCATGCCAACCAAGTTGCAGGTCATGTCCCTCCAGATACAGCAATCTTTTATTTCTAAGAGTTATCCATTGTTTTATCCATGTTAACACTGATGCTTGATAATATAAAACCCAATCTGGAAAGCCAAAGCCTC
This sequence comes from Protobothrops mucrosquamatus, assembly GCF_001527695.2. Taxonomy (NCBI): domain Eukaryota; kingdom Metazoa; phylum Chordata; class Lepidosauria; order Squamata; family Viperidae; genus Protobothrops; species Protobothrops mucrosquamatus. The sequence goes on from NW_015386293.1 coordinate 2,192,873, forward strand.
CATTTCCCTTGGCTTCTTGTAACATTTTCAATTTAATTCTAGCTTTCTTTCCTTGCCAGATAAATTTTTGAATGAGAGTGTTTAAATCTTCAAAGATTTTTTTCTCCAGTTTTATAGGTATCGCTTGAAATAGAAATATTTTTGGTAATATATTCATTTTCATGGTAGCAATTCTTCCTAAATCGACAGTTGCAGATTCTTCCATTTTTCCAAATCAAGCTTTATTTGTTTTAACAATTTAATGTAATTATCTTCTTTTATTGTTGAACATCTTGCTGCCAAATATATTCCCAAGTATTTGACCTTTTTTACTATTTGCAATTCTATTTTTTCTGATAATTACTTTTTTTGTTTATCTGTAAGATTTTTAACTATCACTTTAGTTTTTTCTCTATTTATCTTTAATCCTGCTATCTCTCCAAATTGTTCTATTTTTTCCAACAGTTTAGAAATCGTCTCTAAAGGTTCCTCTAGAATGAATACCAAATCATTTGCTAATGCTTGCAGTTTGTAGGTTTCACCTTTTATTTTCAATCCTTTAATTTCTGGATCTTGCCTAATGTTTCTATTTAAAATTTCCAAAGTTAAGATAAGTAGCAGTGGGGATAATGGACATCCTTGTCTTGTGCCTTTTCGTATATCAAAATTCTCTGTACAATCCCCATTTACAATTACTTTTGCTGTTTGTTTCTGATATATTATCTGAATCGTATTTATAAAGGTTTGACCAAAGTCCATTGTTTTTAGTTGTTGAATCATAAATTGCCAAGAAACGTTATCAAATGCCTTTTGGGCATCTAAAAATACTAGTGCCAGTTGTTTCCTTGGATGAAGTTCATAATATTCCAATATATCTAATATTACCCTCAAATTATTTTTTATTTGTCTCTTTGGCAAAAATCTATTTTGATCTGGGTATATAAATTTAGTCAAAAATCTTTTCAGCCTCTCAGCTATTATTGAAGTGAAGATTTTATAGTCCACATTCAGTAGTGATATCGGTCTATAGTTTTTGATCTGGGTCAGATCTGAGTCCTCTTTTGGTAACATTAGCTTCTGTCCATGTATTTGGGAGTTTTGCCTCCAATAAAAGTTCATTACATACATTTTTCAATGGTAAACTTAATATATCTTGTAAACATTTATAAAACTCTGCTGGGAGTCCATCTGGTCCCGGTGTTTTTTCATTTTGTTTTCTTTTTATTGCCAATGTCAATTCCATCATTGTTATTTGTTCATTTAACATAGTCTTGACGTTTTCTGGAATTTTTGATAAATTATTTTCTTCCATATATTGAGTTATTTTCTCCCGTGGAGTTTCTTCCTTGTCATACAGTTTCTCATAGCATTCTTTAATTATCTTTTTATTGCTTCATTTTTAAATTGTAAACAGCCTTTTTCATCTACTAAATTGTTTATCAATTTTTTCTCCTTCTGTTTTTTAAGTTTATAAGCTAACCATCTTCCTGGTTTGTTTGCATTTTCAAAAAAGTTTTGCTTTGCCCTTTTAATTTGTTGTATCAATTTTTCTGATTCTGTTACATTTAATTTATGTTTTATTATTTCCATTTGTCTTTTCAATATTTTCTTTTGTGGGTTTATTTGTAGTTCAAGTTCTAATTTTTTAAATTCTTCTCTTAACAACTGACATTTTTGCTAGTTCGTTAGCAGTGGGAATTTTTTGACAAGGGATAAAATGTACTTGCTTGAGAACAGATCAGTCACCACCCAGATCACAGTATTTCCCATGCTTTCAGGACTTTCTACAATAAAGTCCATAGATATCTCTCTCCAGGGTGCTGATGGCTTGGCCACTGTTTGAAGGAGCCCCAGTGTTTTCCCTTGTCTCCGCTTTGCCGCTGCACAAATAGGGCATTTGGAGACATAGCTTTCAATGTCCTTTTTGAGAGAGGGCCACCAAAACTGTCTCTTGAAAAGGTGCAGAGTTTTCATGAAACCAAAGTGCCTGTATATTTTTAGTCTATGGGTGGCGGGCACATATAATTTGCCACTCACCCATGCCAGTCCCTCCTGAATGGAGCAGTCATTCTTGTGACTACAGAACCACTTGTCTCCATCCAGGGCTTTTTTGAAAGTTGCTTCCATGACTGTCCATTAACGCCTTTTTTTTTCACTGAGCCCTTGCGGTTACCTGGCTGCTAGTTGGTATGATGGGAGCAAAGGTTTAACTATTTCTGCCTTGGAGCTATTGTATTGGGGCATTTGAGATAAAGCGTCTGCCAGGAAATTCTTCTTCCCTGGTAAATAACGTAGGGTGAAATTGAATTGTTGGAAGTATTGGGCCTATCGCGCTTGCTTAGAGGATAGCTTTTGAGATGTTTTTAGTGATTCCAGGTTCTTGTTATCAGTCCACACCTGGAATGGGTTTTTATTTTATTCTAAGAAGTGTCTCCAGGAGAGGAGCACCCACCTAACAGCATATGCTTCCTTCTCCCATATGGCCCAGTGTTGTTCAGTTTCGGTCAGCTTTTTTGAAATATCAGCGCATGGTTGCAGCTGATCCTGCTCATTTTTCTGCAACAATGCAGCCCCTACTGCTACATCATTGGCATCAGCTTGGATGAGAAAAGGTTTTTTGGGGTCTGGCTGTTCAGCAATGAAAAGCCACTTGAGGTTTATGAATGCTGCCTGGCATTCCAGAGTCCATTTCAGTGGCAGGGCTGGGCTTTGGTTTATCCCTCTCCATAATTTTCAGTAGATTGGTGATAGGGAAGGCTATTTAAGCAAAAGAGGGGATGAATTGCTGGTAAAAGTTGGCAAATCCCAGGAAATTTTGCAGCTGCTTTCTGGTGCATCATGGCGCCCACTCTAACACTGTCCGTACTTTCTCTGGGTCCATTTCCACTCTCTCATGAGAGATCTGTTACCCCAGATAGTCAATTTTGTCTTGATGGAACTCACATTTGGACAATTTGACATAAAGTTTGGCAGCACGGAGCTTCTTTAAAACGGCTCTGACCAGTTTCACATGTTCAGCTTTCATCTCTATGTAAATTAAGATGTCATCAAGATACACAAGCACCCCTTTGTACAGATGCTCATGTAGCACCTCGTTTATCAACTGTATGAACACTGAGGGCACCTCTTTCAGTCTGAATGGAAGCATCCGGAATTGAAAGCAACCAAGCGGACAGTTGAAAGCAGTCTTCCATTCATTCCCCCTCTCTAATCATAACGCAGTAGTAAGCCTCTTGTAAGTCCAATTTTGAAAAAATCCTCCCCTTGGCCAGGTGGGCCAACATGTCTTTTATTAAGGGAAGGGTACACACACTGCATTTAGGCCTCGATAGTCAACACACAGATGAAGAGTGCCATCTTTTTTCTCTCTAAACTGGACAGGGACAGCCACCTAGGTCGGGCCAGCTGAATAAAGCCCTGGGCTAGGTTTTTGTCAATGAAGGCATGTAATTCATCTAAATTTCTTGGGGTCATTGAGTAAAGCTTCGGCTTCGGTAATTTGACCCCTGGGATGATCTCAATGGTACAGTCTGTGAGTCAGTGGAGAGGAAGCTCATCTGACCCTTTCTTGCTAAACATATCTCTTAGGTTTTGGTATTCCCTAGGGATGGTTGGGAGGTCTTTCTCTTGCATTGCTGCTCCGATCTCTCAGTGTAGTGCCTGTTGGGGTAGGCACCCTGCATTACATGGGGGTTTGTCCCTCAATGGGAATTTCAATAGTCCCGTCCTCCAATCCACCAGTGGGTTCCATTTTTTCAGCCAGCCCAGCCCAGGGGCCTTTCCATCCCAGCACTTCCAGCTCCTCCCTCCATCCCTGTGGGTGGCTGTCTCAGGTGAGGATGACTCCTTTCATCCTCCCTTCCCAATAGTCTTTCTTCCCAACACCTATGGGCAATCTAGGTTTAGATGAGCCCCCTAGGCTCGCAGCTTCCTCCGACCATCCAGTGGAGTTTGCACCTGGATAAGCCTTGGCGGAGACTTAACCCCGGCACTTGGCTTCTTCCTGGTCACTGCCTTGAGTAGACATCGTTTACATCAAAGCGAAAGCAGCAAATTCTTAAATACTCAAGTAACAGTCCCCCTCCTCTCAGAATGGCAGTGTTTCGATAGGGACCTGACAGTTACAATGGCATTGCAAAAAGTAACTTATAACCTTTTTTCACATTTAAGACTATTGCAGCATCCCCATGATCATGTGATCAAAATTTGGATGTTTGGCAACTAGTTCATATTTATGACAGTTCCAGTGTCCTGGGGTCATGTGAACACTTTTGTAAACTTCTGACAAAAAAAGTCAATGGGAAAGTCAGATTCACTTAACAACCATGTTACTAATTTAACAACTGCAATTATTCATTTAACAATTGTGGCAAGAAAAGTCGTAAAATGGTGCAAAATTCACTTAACAAATGTCTCACTCAGCAACAGAAATTTTGGGCTCAATTGTGATTGTAAGTTGAGGATTGCCCGCACCCACAACGTTTGGAGGCAAGTTGTTCCACTGATTAATTATTCTCGCTTTCAGGAAATTTGTCATTAATTCTAGGTTGGATCTCTCTTTGATAAGTTTCCATCCATTACTTTTTGTCTTGCCCTTGTCTCGCCACATCAGCTTTTTTCCAGTCCTCTGGAAAAGTTCCCTGAGGCTCCAGGATCTTTGAAATATATGGTTCAGTAGTTTCGAGAACACATCTGCCGGCTCCTTCAGAACTTTGGGACATAATCCATCTGGTCCTGGTGATCTGTATAAGTAACATACACTCACTGAACAGTTCTCAATGGTTTACAGTTAAAAATATAAAACCATATAAAATACAATATCTCAGTAAAAGGAGGCAGTTAAAACAAGAATAGAATAATTAGTTAAAAAGGCAGGGAGAGGACCTTCAGGCACTAACCAAACCTAAGGTGAGCCTTAAGCAAGTCAGCAGGGTTAAGTCTTCCATCTGCAGGTAGTCCTCATTTAGCAATTCCAGTTGGGGCCAGCAACTCCATAGCTAAGCATCATAATTAAGCAAAACATCACATGACCACAACTGGCTTATGACCTTGCTTTTTCTTTAGTCATTAAGCATGGTCACTAAGCAAACTGTGATATGGCGTTTAGTTTTGCAGTATTTCCCATTTGCCATTTTGACATTCTACAGATTCAGTTGGAATAGCTTCTTTGTTATCTGAATCACAGTCTGAATCTGGGCCATTACGTGTACTGTACTATATATCTCAGCGCACTTTTTAAAAGGCTTGGGTCTTCAAACTCATGGTCCTAGCTATTATCTTAATTCATTTGACATTCTTTCAGAGAGATGCCTTTGCATGTATGCGTATATCCAGGTAGTCCTAATTGAGACCAGAATTTCTATTGTTAAGTAGAGGGTTGTTAAGTCATGCCCAATTTTACAACCTTTTTGCTACTTTTTGACAAATCGTTGCAGTGGTTGTGAATCATGTGGTCATTAAATAAATCTGGCTTTCCCCATTGACTTTACTTGCCAAAATCTGGCTGGAAAGGTTGCAAATGGCAATTACATGGCCCAGAGACACTGCAACTGTTGTTAAATACAGACCAGTTGCCAAGCAGCCAAATTTTGATCATGTGACCATGGGAATGCTGTTTCAGTTATAAATGTGAGGACTGGCTGTAAATCACTTTTTTCAGTGCTGTTGTAACTTTGGTCACTAAATGAATGGCTGTAAGTCAAGAACTATCTTGACTTACAATAAACCAGCTTCTTCTAACCAAATGCCCTTCAACTATATTGAGAATAAAAGTTCAGTGTTAAGATTTATATCGATTGGGGACTTCCGGTGGCAGGCGATTTCGCTGGTCGCAGCTGTTTGCTGCCTCCCGCCTGTTTTGCGTAAAAGCCGGTTTGACAGCCAGCATCTGCTGTCAAACGGCTTGATACCTTTCCCCTGGGCATAAGGGGATCGGTGAGCTGCCCGGGGTAGGAGTTGAGTTCCCGAGTCGTCCTATATGGACGATGTAGGC
>NW_015386293.1:2199890-2211328 GCF_001527695.2 Protobothrops mucrosquamatus
TTGTTATAATTGAAAATGACTGAAGGATAAGTAAGTAATTGAAGTTGTAAACCTTATTAAGGGTTCCAAATGATTTTTTATAGGGTAGTTTTATGAAATGATAGAATTAACTTGTTAACTTTATGGAAGATGGGAATTTTTTTTTTCTTTTCTTTTTTTTGTATAAGTAAGGGATGGTGTTAAACTATCTTGCTGAAACAGTAAAGATTTTGGATATCTGAAGAACTAACTAAATGAATAATTTTTATTAACACGGAGGAGATGGATTGTTTAAGTTTAGACTTTGGAGTTAGAGATATTAATATTTGTTTACTTGTATTTGAATATCAGCCTAGGTTGGTTTGGGAAGTCCCGGGGGTGGGGGGATGGGATATAATATTGTGAAATATTTGTGATGTATTTCTTTTTTCTTATGATAAAAATAAAAATTTTATATTGAAAAAAAGATTTATATCGATTAAAAAATCTAGAAGTTAAAGATTTCTGTAGGGGCACCAGGATGGGGAAGGTTGATTTGAATAGTTAATAACTCATTCCCCTCTTTCTCTGGCAATTCTAACGGTCTCTCTCTATCTTTTACCATTTTCAGTGAACAGTACACCAAAACAATGTCAGCAGTCAATTGTTTGTATAAAGGAAACCCTATTAACCATAACTTTACTTTTAGTACTTCAATGTTGTTTTGGGTTTTGTTGTATAAGTGATGGAGGTTTTTTTTACAATATATCTGTGGCTTATTACTCATAAATGAAAAAAGTGATAGCTCCATGCATCTATGATAGGACTAAAAGGCAAATTGAGAAAATCTTTAGTGTCACCTTTGAGCGTTACCAGATACTTTGAATGCTATACCCAACAGGTTTTATCAAATGATTGCACATCCATTGGCAAATCAGGAAATCAAAGTAGTTCTGACCAGGCTCTGTGCTGTATTGTATTGAGTAGTTAATAGAGGACATGCATAAATAAGAAGGAGCAAGTCTTAGACATTAAAGAAGTTTAAAGATTAAACATCTTTAATAACATTAACATAATACATCATAATAATTTTTAACATTGTTAAAGCATAATAGTTTTGTGTTACAGTGCAAAAATAAAAAGAGTGCAAAATCAGATTTTACATTTACAATGCAGTCCCTGTAAATATCAATATAAGATCTTTTTCTGAGGCTGTTTTTTAATGATGGATATGCTGGCATAGCTGGTTGGTGGTTGAGAATTATCTTGGTCTTCTATTTCTGATGGACTGGGAGGGTGATGGGGATGGAAATAGAGTTTCTTTTTTTTTCTCATGTGTTTCATAACACTTCCAAGATTTCGTGTCTTTTCCAGTACAAATGTTCTACGTTTGGATTTCTAATTTTGACAACTTTTTGTTAATCTTCAGGAAACATCAAACATCAACATCAGTTTTCACACTGAACTTTTTGGACTGAGAAACTCCTTCTTCTTACAATCCCTTGAACTTCCAGTTCTTATTTCAGTTCAATTAAGTCTTCATTTGAAAGCTCTCCCTTAGTGTATGCTATCATTTTTTTTCACATCTTCATCATCAAACATAAATCGGGATTTTTGAATGTCAAAAATGTTCAATTTCATCCAAAACGTCAATATAGATGAACCAAAATTATTGTCAAAAATAGTGAAATGGGAAAATTAGATCAGAAAATAAAAAATTTGAGACTTTGGTAATTGGAATTGGAACTGGAAGTTATAAAGTAAAATGTTAAAAAACTAAATAGGAAAGATAGGAAGTTTTGAGGATTGTATTTCAGATTGTTTGTGTCTTTGGTATACAGTAGTTATAATGACTTATGTTGTATAATTTTAGGGTTGATTTCAAAGACCAAAATACTGTATTGGTTTGAAGAATGGAGCTGTTATGTTCGCTGAGGCATTGATGAGGCAAATGGTGCAAACAACAATTCTTTATTCAGCTAACAACAGAAGCAGCCCTAACTGCTGCTTAACCATTATTTATACAGCTCACCACTAGGTGGCAGCCAATGGAATTAAAGCAGTATTTCCCTCTTAAAGACAAGCTAATTAACATGTAGACAGTCAGTCTGGAGCTTAAACAGGTGCAGCATTTTGGCCGTTTCCAACAGTTTCCAAGTAAATTAACCTCAATACATAACACCCGTTCCCCCTAGATAGTTCATAATGACAAATATTGAACATAGTCCTGTAAATATTTTGGTGGCCTTCTTGACCGTTCCGAGCGCCTTGGCACCACTGTAGGCTGCCGATCTAATAGCTCGCCGGCCAGGCTGGGTAGACCGGGGCTTTGGGACCCATTTACTACGGGTAGCCCTGAGTCTCTGTGGCTGGTCTGTCCAGGTAGACCCGAGCCAGTATCCATAGGTGGAACGGTTTCCACTGGGCTGGGAATCGGAGCTGACTGCCGGAATTGATCAGTGGGTGCAGTCTCTGTGTTCGGGACCAACTCACTGTCCACTAATGCCCCTCTCCTGGGAGTCTCGCCCACGCTCGAAGACTCCGATGCATGGCTGCTGTCGATCTCCCCCTGGATTTGGCTTTAGTAAGAGTCATGAGCCAGTGGCTGGTTTGCTAGCCTCCTGCGCAGTTGGTCGATGTGCCTGCATATCACACGACCGTCTTCCAGGACCACTTCATAAGAGAGTGGCCCTGACACCTTACCAACCACAGCTACCACCCACAGTGCCCCTTGCCCGTAGTTTCGAGTCCAAACCGGATTGCCAACTTGCAATCTCCTCGGTGGTGTTGGCTGTGCTGATTCTGATGCAACTCGATCTGGATGCAGATGATCCAGCTTAGTGATTAAGCGATGGCCCCATCTTAATTCAGCTGGGCTTCTGCCTGTGGAAGTGCAGGGAGTCGTGTGCTGGCAGAGTAAGAAATCTGCTAGTCTATGCTGCCAGTTGCTGGTTACGATCCTTTTTAAGGATTCTTTGGTCGTTCGGACCATGCCTTCTGCTTGGCCGTTAGAGGCCGGGTGAAAAAGTGCCAAAGTGGTGTGCCTGATCATGTTAGCCCTTAAAAAGGACTGGAATTCTGCAGCGGTAAACTGAATCCCATTGTCTGAGACTATCACGTTGGGTAACCCATGCGTTGCAAAGATCCTGCACAGTTCCTGAATGGTCCTGGCAGTAATCATAGTTGGGACAGGTGCGATCTCTAAACACTTAGAGTGACTGTCCACCACAATAAGGAACAGTTGTCCCTGAAAGGGGCCTACAAAATCTATGTGGATTCTTGACCACGGGGCTTGTGTGGTTTCACATCGATGGACGGGGGCTTGCGGCATTTCTGGTTGGGATTGCTAGCAAATGTAGCAGCTGTGTACTTGGGCCTCAATATCTTTATCTAACCCTGGCCACCACAGGTAGCTTCTCGTGAGTGCCTTCATCCGGACTATTCCTGGATGTCCCTCATGCAGAGACTCTAATACCCTAGGCCTCAAGGAGTACGGGACTATGACCCGACTCCCCCACAAAATGCAGCCTTTGTGAGCTGAAAGCTCGTCATTCCTCCTACTGAATCTCTGAAAGCTAGGTCCCGGACTTATGTCCGGCCATCCTGTGAGCACCCAATTCAAAACGCGGCTCAGTGTCTTGTCCGAAGCTGTTTCGGCAGCCACGTCCCTTGCGTTAAGGGGAGACTCCGGCAAATCCTGGATAGTCAGAATGTGAGCTGCTGGAGCGGGGCCTGGCTCTAAGTGTGGCAGGGGCAGTCTGCTAAGGCCGTTTGCGTGGCCCATTTCCCTGCCCAGTTTGTGAATCAGCCTGTAATTATAAGCTGACAGAAAGATGGACCACCTCAGCATCCTTGGAGAGATGATCTGAGGTGTTTGTTTGTCTGTTGTGAACAGACCCAGTAGTGGCTTGTGGTCCATAAAGACCGTGAATGGCTGACCATACAAATAGTCATGAAACTTCTTAATGCCAGCCACAATGGCCAATGCCTCCTTATCTATTTGGGCGTAGTTGTGTTCTGCCGAGGACAGAGTTCTTGAATAATAGGCTATGGGGGCTTGTCTCCCATCAGCCGTTAAATGGCTCAACACAGCCCCTACCCCATACAGGGATGCATCACAAGCAATGCTGATGGGCAGCTGTTCATTAAAATGTGTAGTACTGAGTTTGAAGACAACAGTGATTTGATTGCTGAGAAGCTTCTCTCGTGGACGCTCGTCCACTGCCACTGTGCCTTTTTGTCCAAGAGCTGGTGTAACGGCTCTGCCACTGCAGCCTTGTGTGGAAGAAAGGCATGATAGAAATTCAGTAGTCCTAAGAAGGCCTGTAACTCCCTCTTTGATGTAGGACTGGGGGCCTGCTGAATTGCTTTGAGCTAGGATTCAGCAGGGTGAATGCCTGCGGCATCAATGCGGAACCCTAAAAATTCAGTTGAAGCTACCCCTATTTTGCATTTCTCCCTCTTTAGTTTCAGCCCCGCTTCGCGGAACCACTGAAGGACAGCTTTGAGCCTTTCTGCCAATATTTCTACTGATTCCCCAGCTATGAGGACATCATCGAAATATGGACGCACTCCTGGGATATTTTTGAGCGTGCACTCCATCACGCTCTGGAAAATCCCTGGGACAACACTGATCCTGAATTGTAGGCGTCTTACCCTGAAAGCCCCCCTGTGGGTAACTATGGTCTGAGCTTCCACCGTTGCATCGTCCACGGGCAGTTGTTGGTAGGCTTGAGCCAAATCTAATTTGGCGAATATGCAACCTCCCTGTAGTGACGCCAAAATATGGCTGACTACAGGCACTGGATATGAATGTTGTTGAAGCGCTCTATTAATAGTGCACTTATAATCCGCACAAATGCGTACCTCCCTGTTGGCCTTAAGTGGTGTAACTATATGGGTTTCCCACCGGCTGCTGTCTACTGGTTGCAACAGGCCTTGTTGCAACAGCTTGTCCAGCTCTGCATTGATTCTAGATTTAAGGGCAAAAGGCACTGTACGAGGCTTGATCCTTATTGGAGTTACGGTAGGATCAAGGTGGAGAGCAATTGGAGGTCCCTTGTACTTTCCCAAGTCAGAGCTGAAAACATCAGCAAACTCCTGGCAAACGGCCTCCAGGCCTGTTGCTTGCGTTTGGTTTATGCCAGTCACATGGATGCCCGATGCATCAAACCAGTCTAGCCCGATGAGGCTTGTGCGGTTGCCTTCAACCACCACGATGTCCAGGGGATCCTCAAACTCTTTGAACTGCACTTTGAGTGTGGCTTCTCCTTTAACCGCTATGCAGGAGTTTTGGAAATAGTTAACATGAGATTCGACGGCTTGAGTTTGACTCGTTTGCCACTGCGACTGCAAATACGGTTAAAAGTTCCTTGGGAAATTATAGACAGGGCTGACCCCGTGTCTAGTTCCATGTTGCATGGGACTTCATGAAGCTTGACTTTAAGTCTCAGCTTCTCCTTCATGGGGCGATAGGCACCTGTTCTAAACACACTCCTTCTGCTAGCACAAAAACCAACTCTGTGTTGCCCCGGGGCCCCGGTACCTTTCCTGGGAAATTCTTCTTGTAGAATGTCCCTCTGGTGACCTTTACAGACGGCGGCGATGTGGCCTAGCTTGCCGTATGCCTGGCACATTGCTGTGTGGAACCTGCACTCTGAGCGTCTTTGTCGGCCTCCCCAGCCCATACATCGAGTGAAGGGAACTTCCTTGTCAAGTGGCCGTTGAACTCTTGCAGGTGGCTTCTGCAGCTGATCAATTTCGTGGTCCATGTTGGGGACCTCGCCTCTTTCCGCGTCCTCGTGGTGGACAGTTGCTGGGCTGGGAGTGTTCTTGGAGGGCCGTAAGGCTTTTACGGCTCCCTAGCGGCTTCTTTGGCTATGATTTGCTTTAGGGCGTCTTGGAATGACAAGATGTCTTTCGCGAACAACTTCTGCTGAAGATCCCTGTTCCTCAATCCCCAAATTAAATGGTCTCTCAGTCTCTCTTCGAGGTCTTGGAAATTGCTTCAGTTCGAAATGTTCCTTGAGCCTTTTCTTGAGTTCGGCGTAGGCGACCGTTTCAAGTGAAGCTGGAGCAACTGAATTTTTGGCTATATCGAATGTCACCTGGCCGCACACGCACAGCAGCGTTGCAGCCTTTAAGTCAGTGGTTCTCAACCTTTTTAATGCCGTGACCCCCAACCGGTCGTAAGTCGAGGACTAAACCGGCCGTAAGTCGAGGACTACCCAACCGGTCGTAAGTCGAGGACTTTCCCTGCCCGGGAGCACCGCGCATGCGTGGTTCCGCCCCCTGCGCCGGCCGAGGCGTAGGTGGCAAGCGGCAGAGATGGAGCAGGCCGACCACCAGCTGGCCCAGCTCAAAGGAGGTAAGGCACCCGCCGGAAAAGGGGAAAAAATGGCAGACAGCCTTGCTTGGCGACCCCCGTGAAATGGTTGATCGACCCCAAATGGGGTCGCGACCCATAGGTTGAGAACCGCTGCTTTAAGCCATCTTCGCTAACTTGGTTAGCTCTCAGGTAGTTTTCAACTCGCTAAATGATCTCCATCTCTTGGGATGCGACATGTCGAACTCCGACAATTTTCCGAGCTTGGCCATGGTGAGTTGTCTCTGACCTCGCAATGCCTTGTGCTGCTAAGGCTTCTGTTGGTGGTCCTGGGGACAGGTCCCTCAAGCGTTGGCCTCCAGCGTTGCTTGCTGGCAAGCAGAGGGGAGAACGTAGTTCCTACCAGGGCGCTGAGGCCTGGTCTTACCCCTAGTGATTTCTGGCTCTTTATTTCTTCGCAGTACATCCCACCTTCATCACCACTGTTATGTTTCCAGTTCGGTGAGGCATTGACGAGGTGAATGGTGCAAACAACAATTCTTTATTCAGCTAACAACAGTTAACTGCTGCTTAACCACTATTTAACAGCTCACCACTAGGCGGCAGCCAATAGAATTAAAGCAGTATTTCCCTCTTAAAGGCAAGCTAATTAACATATAGACAGTCAGTCTGGAGCTTAAACAGGTGGCCTTTTCCAACAGTTTCCAAGTAAATTAACCTCAATACATAACAGGAGCAGATAGAAACATAGTCTCTTTTTAAGAAAGCAGGACAAAAGTTAAGGGTTTCAAATTACATTGCCGGCAATGGGGAAAAAGTTGTGATATATCACGCAACGTCACGTGACGTCGCAAGTTTGACATGCCTGCTATAGTTTGTTGCATAGTCAGCTAGATATTTAGATTGGATTTGACATTTTTATCCACTTATCAAGGATCTTGTCTACTTATCAAGTCCTTCTCACCTATCCAGTACCTTTTGCAATTGACTGATGGTGATTTTATCAAGACTGAACATGTTTGGGATTGCACACAAGGAACCTGTACTATTGGTAGTAGCTTTGCTTTCTTTTCCCATATTCTATTTCAATTTGCAGATCTTTCTATTTTGTGATTGCCTGAACTCTTAGAGTAAAATTGCTCACTTATAGAATTTCTTCCAGGTCTTTTCTAGATTGATCCCTTTTGAACATCTTCCAGTTTGAGTCATCCATTTTGAGATATAACATCTCTGCAAATTGCTGTAAAATTTAAAAAGCAGGTCCACAATTAAATAATATACTCATGGGAAACAATTGAGACAGAACAGAATTGGGGGGCTGGACTAGAAGACCTCCAAGGTCCCTTCCAGCTCCGTTCTGTTCTGTTCTGTTCTAATAAATAAATAAACTAAAACCATATTAGGAACTGAGGTTTGATGATGGTTACATATGAACACTAGAAGAAACTAAAGAACTGGCACAAAAAAAGTTAAAATGGCTAAGCTGGCTATATCTTGTTTCTTATCTTAAAGAGTTTTTTGATAACTGGGCTAAGATATTAACAAATAATATTTCAGAAAGGTACAGTTTTCAGTGGATAAATCTTTAGAAGGTTTTGAGATAATCTTTTATCTAAGCAGACATTTTAGAGTTTGAAAGCATGGATGATAACCAAACAGAGATTACCACAAAGAAATGCAAAAAAACAAATCATGAAAAGAATTTGGACATGGGACAGCCATGACAAGAAATTCTGGACAATGCCTTTTTATGGGATTTACAAATATTAGAAAACCGTACAGAATAAAGTAGAAAACTTTGAAGACTCTTCTTGAATGACCAAGATTAATGAAAGTTCAAATTCCGTGATGCCATTGAAAGGATTTAAAGCAGGGGTGTCCAACTGCCCGCCTGTGGGCCAAATGTGTCATGCTGAAACCGCGCCCACCCCATTGCTGGCAATGGAAAAAAAGTTACGATACGTCGTGACACATCACACGATGTTGCGAGTTTGACACCCCTGATTTAAAGGTAAAACTTGTGAACAGCAAAAAGAAAGAACATAAAGTTGGACTATTTTATTAGGGATAAACTATTTGTTTGATATTTCTGATAACTTCGGAAGATTTTTGACTAAACCCAGGACTGAAAAGATGGCAATTTCTGGATTGTGTTTAGATAAAGTTAGACTTTTTATTTGTGACTTTAAAAAGAGTAAAAGTTATTATATTAGCTAAGACTCAGTGGGATGAAGGTTGGAAGTCACTTCCTTATTATTGAATTTGTTGCCTTTTCCTTTTTTCTTTTCTTTTTTTCTGAACCTTCTGAACTTTTTTCTTCTTGTTTGGTTCTATTAGTTTATACCATGTTTATTAAAAACTAAAATAAAATTAAAAGAAAAACTGAGAATTTAGGAAGAATCTATGGATGGAAATCCTAAAGGGGAAAAAACTCAAGATACTTGGGAAAATCTGAAAAATGAAATTATAACAACCCAATCTAACATAGTATCACAAGAGAAAGAAAACAGGAGACCGCAAACAAAACCACCAAGATAGCATAAAGAATCTCTGACAAACTGAGAGAAAAAGAGAACAAGTATTAAAAAATGAAAAGAGGGACCATAAAACAATACCAGCAAAATGCCTGAATCAGCAATGACAAAGACAGGAATGTTAAGACTTAAAGTGAACTAAGACTTGTAAAAAATGCTAAAAATAATGTTTAAAAGTTTAAACATGTAAGAAACAAGAAAAAAAATTCAAGGAAACAATCGATCTAATGGGAGAAGATGGCAAGGAGGTGACAGGCACCAAGGAAAAAGCAGATTTTTTTCAATATATCAAGAAGCACTGCATTATAGAGCCTGAATATCATTTTCTTGATGATGCCAATCATATTAACAGTTGATGCCACCCTCAAAGTTGGAAAATGTTCAGGAAATAAGATTCTCATGGATAATTATTCAACATAAACACAAAGATGTCCAATTAGTACTAAATAATAATAATAATAATAATAATAATAATAATAATAATAATAATAATAATAATAATAGTAAAATTGGAAGGGACCTTGGAGGTCATCTAGTCCAACCCCCTGCTCAGGCAGGAAATCCTATACCATTTCGGACAAATGGCTGTCCAGTCTCTTCTTAAAAACTTCCAGTGTTGGAGCATTCACTGCTTCTGGAGGCAGGTTGTTCCACTGGTTAATTGATCTAACTGTCAGGAAGTTTCTCCTTAGTTCTAGGTTGCTTCTCTCCTTGATTAGTTTCTAATCAAGCCGTTGCTTCTTGTCCTGCCTTCAGGCGCTTTGGAAAATAGCTTGACTCCCTCTTCTTTGTGGCAGCCCCTGAGATATTGGAACACTGCTATCATGTCCCCTCTTGTCCTTCTCTTCATTAAACTAGACGTACTCAATTCCAGCAGCGTTCCTTATATGCTTTAGCCTCCAGTCCCCTAATCATCTTTGCTGCTCTTCTCTGTACTCTTTCTAGAGTCTCAACATCTTTTTTACATTGTGGTGACCAAAACTGGATGCAGTATTCTAAATGTGGTCTTACCAAGGCATTGTAAAGTGGTATTGAACACTTCACGTGATATTGATTCTATCCCTCTGTTAATGCAGCCTAGCACTGTGTTGGCCTCTTTGGCAGCTGCAGCACACTGCTGGCTCATATTTAGGTGATTGTCCACTAGGACTCCGATGTCCCTCTCACAGTTACTACTATTGAGCAAGGTACCCCCTATACTATACCTGTGCATTTGGTTTTTCTTGCCTAAATGTAGAACCTTGCTTTTTTCACCATTGGATTTCATTTTGTTAGATAGTGCCCAGTGTTCAAGTCTGTCCAGATCCTTCTGTATCTTAAGCCTGTCTTCTGGAGTGTTGGCTATTCCTGCCAGCTTGGTGTCGTCTGCAAACTTGATGAGTTCCCCATCTATCCCCTCGTCCAAATCATTGATGAAGATGTTGAAGAGCACTGGGCCCAGAATAGAGCCCTGGGGCACCCCACTACACACTTCCCTCCATGTAGATGCAGTTCCATTGAAGACCACTCGCTCAGTACGGCCGGTCAGCCAGCTACGGATCCATCTGGTAGTGATGCTGTCTACCCCACATTTTTCTATCTTGTCAAGTAGTAGGTTGTTGTCTAGTTTATCAAATACCTTACTGAAGTCCAAGTAAATTATATCCACAGCATTCCTCTGATCCACTAATTTTGTCACTTGGTCAAAGAATGCAATAAGATTTGTCTGGCATGATCTATTTTTGACAAACCCATGTTGGCTTTTAGTAATGACTTTGTTTGCCTCTAGGTGTTCGCTGATTCGTTGTTTGATTATCTTTTCCAGGGTCTTCCCAGGTATTGAGGTCAGGCTGATAGGTCTGTAATTTCCTGGGTCCGTTTTTTCCCCCTTTTTTGAAGATGGGAACTACATCAGCTCTTTTCCAGTCCTCTGGTAGTTTCTCACTTACCATTTTCTTGCCTATCTTAACTTGTGTTTCTATTCTGTTTTTTTATGGCACTATTTTTGATAGGTTGGTCTGTTTTTTCCATTTGTGTAAAGACAGATGCAAAAAACGAGTTAAATAATTCTGCTTTCTCCCTGTTGCTTGTCATCTTCTTGCCACTTTCACCCACTAGTGGACCAATCATTTCCTTCACTTTTTTCTTGTTTTTTACATATTGAAAGAAGCTTTTTTTATTATTTTTGACTTTGGTCGCAAGCCTTAGTTCATTTTGAGCCTTAGCTTTCCTCACTTCATCTTTGCAGGGTCGGGTTATTTGCTGATATTCTGACTTAGTTATGTGCCCCTCTTTCCACTTTCTATACTTGTCCTTTTTATCTTTCAATTTGTCAGAGAGTTCTTTATGCAGCCATGCTGGTTTCTTTTGAGAGCTGTTATTTTTCCTCTTTGTTGGTATTGTGCTAGACTGGGCTTTTATTATCTCATTTTTTCAAAATTTTCCAAGCTTCTTGAGTTGTTTTCCCCTTGAGGATTCTCATCCATGGAATCCTTCCCAAGCCCTCTCTAAGTTTATTGAAATTAGCTCTCTTGAAGTCCAAGACTCTAGTTTGACTGTGTTCTATTGCTTGTGCTTCCATAATGTTGAATTCCAATATTGCATGATCACTTCCTCCCAGGGTTCCTATGGCTTCAACACCT
>NW_015386293.1:2211428-2222541 GCF_001527695.2 Protobothrops mucrosquamatus
TCTAGTTCCCTTCTCTACTTTTTGGGAGACAAAGCTGTCTGCTAGGTTTGCCAGGAACCTGTTTGATCTTCCACTTGGTCTAGAGTTTGTCTCTCAGTTGATGTCAGGGTAGTTAAAGTCCCCCATTACTATTGTGATGTGCTTCCTACATACCTGAGTTAGCTGATTAGCAAAAAGTTCATCTATTTCCTCTGTTTGGTTGGGTGGTCTGTAGTATACACCTATGGCAATGTCATTTCCCCCTTTTATATTGCCTCAAATGCATTCAAGACAGTTTTTATCATTGTTGTGCTCTATTTCTATAGAGATGTAGTTATTTCTTATATAGAGAGCAACTCCACTTCCTCTTTTATTTGGTCTGTTTCTTTTAAATAATTTAAATCCATCTAACTGTGTGTTCCATTTGTGGGTTTCATCCCACCACGTTTCCGTAATGGCAACAATATCATATCTGCCCTCATTAACCTGAATTTCTAGTTCATCCTGTTTGCTGTTCATACTCTGTGCATTGGTGTATAGACATTTGAGTCCTTTGTGACTGGCCCTGTGTTTACTTTCTACATGACCTGTGTGATGCCTGAGTTCCCCTATTGTCTTACCACCTATTTCATTAGTGCACTTTGTGTGGCACTCGCTATTAGAGGCTTGATTTTGCTTGACAGCAAGGTTGGTATTCACCCATCTATGTTACATGCACACATCTATGTTACATGCACTGATATCCCTATAATTTTTAGATTGCCGGGGACAGGGTTGTTCTGTATCAATTAACTCACTGTCCCCGCTATTTAGTTTAAAATTTCCTCCAGAAAATCTGTGAATTTATAGCCGAGTAACGCAGTCCCTTTCTTTGATGGATACAAACCATCTCTTTTGTACATCTTTTCATTGGACCAGCTACAGACATCGTGACTAATATATCCAAAGCCTTTCCCTTTACACCACTCCTTTAGCCACATATTGAATTGTGCTATGCGCTTGCCTTTTCCATTTTGCTCCTTATACACTGGTAAAACCTCTGAGAAATTATCAAACCATGTATTAATATTAACCGCCCAGATAGACTATTGCTATGTGCTGTACACTTGAACTGTATTCAGAAGCTTTAATTTATATAAAATACAGTGGCACAGGCAAATTATGTGTGTTCCTGGAATAGTCCAGGTCCAAGGATACCAGTTTTGATCTTTCTGGGACTAGTTTATTTGAGGAACCTTCTTTTCCTGATTACATTTGTCCATCCCGTTGGCTCTGTGAGAAAAGATATGCTGCAGGTTCTGTCCATTAAGGAGTTGAATCTGGCAGACCTAGGACACAGGTCTTTTCTGCTATATGAAACATCATTCCCTTGAGATGAGGCTAGCTCCATCTTTGCTAACTTTCTGAATATTGCTCAAAACATAACTGTATCAAAAGGCTTGAGGATATCAGGAAATAGTGAATCAATGAGATAGCTATATTGTCTGTTATACTGAAGATGCTGTTTTCTTATCTTTCAATAATAATGTTTTTTTAAAAAAAATACAGAATATTTTTAACGTTTCTTTTCCATGGTTGTTTTTAATATATGTTCCCCAGAATGGGATGGGCAGCCATAAAAATATGATAAATGAATGAAGGAATGAAGGAATGAACGAACAAATGAATGAATGAATGAATGAATGCTAGATAAATAATAAATATAACCCACTTTGATAAGCACTTCAGAACATAACCTATTTTAGGCTGAAATGTTGGTTCTTTTTTAAAAAATTGGCTGAATTATTTTTTTCTTTTAATAATGTGTACATTTTCACTTACTGAATAAAAATGACACACTAGCTTAAAAAATAAATTCACAAGTCTGATTATACACAATATTAATGTTCCCTACTTTTTGTTTTTTTCAGGTCCAAGTGCATTGGATAATATTGTGGAAGATGTTACACATCCCTGTAACCCAAATCCCTGTGCTGCAAATCAATTGTGTGAAGTAAATAGAAAAGGATGTCAGCCTCTCGAACCTTGTCTTCCTTATTTTTGTATACAGGGTAAGGCTTTTTAAAGTCTAAACAAATGCCATAGGATTCCTAATAACTTAACACTTGCCTTCTTGTCATTGAAAATATCTTTCTTCAAAGGGACTGCTATTTCAGAATATAATTTCAAAATTGGAATGTTAATTGTTATTACTATTTATTGATTAGGAAATGTGTATATTGCTTTTCTTTTGTTTAAAACTTCATATAGTTTGCAATAATATAAAAATAGATTAATATTAATATTAATATAATTACATATCAAATACTGTTAATCTCAGCTGGCAAAAATGGAGCAAATGAGACTTCACAACTTGACAGTTGTTAATAGAAAGATCCCACAGTTCCATTTAACATTTTTGAAATCAGCCATGGTATATACTACAAGCCACCCAACTGATTCAGGCAAGACTAGCCACTCTGAGACAATCAACAAAATGAGAAACTCCAACCAAAGAAAGAAGACTGTATCCAAACTGAACACAATAAGAAACAAACAACTGCCAAACTATCAGATGAATCTTTAAAGATAGACGGATGGCAACATGTCCCTCAGGAAACAACAACAACAATCAAGAATAATATTCCTGCTGCTTACTGCAATCCAATCCTGCTGGAGCTGAGCAATCAACTTCATATGTTACTCCTGGAACAAATCATGTAGACATCTAGAGAAGGGACATCATCATGTGCTCCAGTGATAGGAAGAAAAGTAGCCCAGATGTTGGTAAATAAAGATTCACTTCTCTAACAAAAGTTGAAAAATTGCTGAATGGAATCAGCAATTTGTATACCGGACAATCAATGTAGGGAAGCATGTTGTCTCCCTTGAGCAGATCAAAGGTATGACAGAGACTTATTAAAATAATCAAGCCCACAGATTATTATACCTTCCTCCTCTTCCATACAGGGACAAATGATATGACAATGAAACTGAAAACAATTTCAAGAGACATTTTATGCACCTTGGCATAAAAACCAAGAAGTTAGGAGCATAAGTGTTGTTTTCATCTGTACTTCCAACAGAAGGTCAACATCCAATGAGGGAAAAGAAGATTTTAGAAAACCACTGACTTAAGGGATGGTGCCTTTGAGAGAACTTTGGATTCCTAGGCCATGGTCTACATTACCTACATGAAGGGCTTCTGGCAGGAGATAGGCTACACCTCACAATAATTGGCAAAAGTATTTAGAAAATGACTGGCTGAGCTTATCCAAAGGGCTTTAAACTAAAACTGGAAAGGGAGGGTGACCAATCTTTAGGAACTTTAGAACCTAATTTCAAGCATAAACCCCAAGCAACCAATCAAACAAGGAGATAGGAAGTGCTGAGAAGTAAGGGGAACTCAGATATAAAATAGGAGATGAAAGAAGCAAATGCAGGGTCAGCCATAAAGGGCTTGGATGTCTATATACTAATGCTGAAAGTATGACATTGCCGTGGATATATACTACAGGCCACTCAATCATGCAGAGGAAATAGATGAACATTTTGCAAATCAATTAACTCGAATGTGCAGGAAACCCACCACAGTAGTAATGGGGGACTTTAACTGACCTGAAATCCACTGGGAGACAAATTGTGCATCAAGTGAGAGATTGAACAGCTTACTAACCAATTTAGCTGACAACTTTGTCACCCAAAAGGTACAGGAGGGTACTAGAGGGACATCTCTAGGGACACTGGACTTAATCCTTACTAAGAGAGTTGAAATGATACGGGTTGAAGTTTGGGAGAGAGTAACCATGCCATACATACTGTAATTCAGGCACATATAATCAAATAAAGTCAAGCTATGATCTTAGACTTAAGAAATCTGACTTTAGCAAACTAAGAGTTTAGGAAGGAATCTATAGATGGAAATCTTAAATCTTAAAGGGGAAAACAGCTCAAGAATTGAAGAAGCTTCTTGGATAAGAAGTGAAATGTCTTCAGGAAAAACAAAGTTCAGTTGTTTTTTGAAAAAGCACTTCGGGACAACTCAAGATACTTGGGAAAATCTGAAAAAATGAGATAACAGCCTGATCTAACATAGTACCACAGAGAAAGAAAACAGGAGGCCCCAGATAAAGCCAGCGTGATTGCATAAAGTATCTCTGACAAGTTGAGAGAAAAAGAGGACAAGTATTTTAAATGGAAAGAAGGATGCCAGCAAAATGTGCGAATCAGCAAGGACAAAGGCAAGAATGCTAAGGGCTAGAGTGAATTAAGACTTGTAACAAATGCTAACAATAATTTTTAAAAAGTTTAACCATATAAGAAACAAAAAAAAATCAAAGAAACCATCAATCTACTGATGGGAGAAGATACCAAGGAGGTGACAGGCACCAAGGAGAAAGCAGAATTGCTTAATTCATTCTTTGAATCTGCTTTCACCAAAAGGAAAAACAGTCCAGCCAATTAGAAGTGGCATGTAGGATACAGAATAGCAATGCAAGTCAAAATAAGAAAGAAAATTGTTAGAGAATTCCTATTCAGTCCAGAAGAGTTCAAATTGCCAGAACCAGATGGATTACATCCCAGAATTTTGAAGGAATTGGCAGATGTGGTCTTGAAACTATTGAACAAAATTTTTCGAAGTTCCTGGAGAACCAGAGAAATACTAAAGGACTGGAAAAGAGCTGACATGCTTCCAATCTTCAAAAAAAGGAAAACAAATGGATCCAGGAAATTACAGGCCAGTCAGCCTGATATCAATACCTGGGAAAACCCTAGAAAAGGTAATGAAACACAGGATTTTTAAGTACCTAGAAATGAACAAGGTGATTACTAGAAGCCAGCATGGATTTGGTTAAAAACAAATCATGCCAGACTGACCTTATTGCCTTCTTTGACAAAGTGACTAGTTGATGAGGGAAATGCTGTGAACACAGTTTACTTAGACTTTAGTAAGGCACTTGATAAAAAAGATCACAGCCTCCTTTTTGATAAGATAAAACAATGTGAAATAGATAGTACCACCACCAGATGGGTTTGCAACTGATTGATCGTTCACACTTAGTGAGAAGTCCACAATGGAACTACTTCTACATGGAGGGAAGCTTGCAGTGGGATAGCTCAAGGGTTTGTTTTAGGCCCAGTACTCTTCAATATCTTTATAAACAATTTAGATGAGGGAATAGAAGGGAAATTTGCAAAAAACACCAAGTTGGGGGAAATTGCTAACACTTTGGAGGGTAGACTCAAGACACAGAGTACCTTGACAGATTTGAACACTGGGCCCTATACAACAAATGCAATTCAGTTGTGAGAAAAATAAGATCCTATATATAGGCAAGAAAAACCAAATGCACAGTTATAGAAAATATGATATCTGGTTCAACAGTAGCAATTATGAGAGGAATCTAGGTGTAAGGCTCCACTTCAACCCACATCTTAAGAAAGCAGAACTCTTGGAAACATCTCTTCCAACAGGAACTTTTATTAAGAGTAGTTGATAGCAGGCATAATAGACAGGATGTGAGGGATTCCCTTACAGATTGATTTTAAATTGTCCCTAAGCACCCCACTCCACAGTTCTTCTGGGCAATTCAGACCAGCAAATTCCTAGGTGTTAAATCCAGGAAAGATAACATCAATCCAGCTCCATTGTGCACGATCATTCAACAGCACTTCACACCTTATTTTGATGACAGAGAAATAAGCCATATCCTGGAGATCTGTATCTTTTCACCCCCCTTTTCCTAGCTGCCCGGTAAGGAGGAGAAGTTCAGAGGGGGCCTAGGATAAGAGGCAAATTGTTACATTGTAATGGTTAGCAGACACGAAGGTCAATAAACAAAAGGTTACTTTGTAGTAAATAGAGGAAGTGAAAGTAATAAACCTGCATGCATATCCCCTCTCCCCCTTGGGAGTATGGCAGGATCCAGGAAAGGGTAAGAATTGGTTTTAGATCAGAGAAGAAAGGAAATATAACTGGATTCTGACATCCTGCCCCCCCCCTTAAAAATAAGAGAGCTCAACCTGTAGAAAAAACAAAACGGGTATAAAAGTTAGTCTGGCTTGTTGGGATACTCTGTATGAAACTTCTTTAACAGTTTTGTGGCTCTGACATGACGTTTATGGACCCACTCATTTTGTGAGGAGGGGAGGTGTTTCCATGCTAGGTATTGAGTTGTCCCATGATACCTCCTAGAGCAGGGCTTTTCAGCCTTTTCACCCATTGTACCACTTTTAGGATATGGGAATATCTGAGTACCACCAGTCGCCTAGCAAGGTGTCAAAAATTTGATGACCCCCCAAAAAAGGAAAAAAGTGATAAAGTACAGGTAGTCCTTGACTTACAACAGTTCGCTTAGTGACTGTTTGAAGTTACAATGGCACTGAAATAAGTGCCCCCCCAGCCACAGCCGAGCAAGACGCCTGCGCTCTTCCTCCTGTCCGAGGTTTTCATTGTTGTGAGCATATCTGTTGAGGATTGGCAGTGAGGGTGGGGTGGGGGATGTTTGGTCTTTATTCCCCCTGCCTGCTGGGTGGTTGCAGCAGATTTTGGACACTTCACATGATCCTGGGACACTGTGACCAATCAATTGCTCACAACAATGAAAACCTCGGACAGGAGGAAGAGCGCTGCTGGGTGGGCAGGCAGGTGTCTTGCTCGGCTGTGCTGGGAGGGACACTTATTTCAGTGCCATTGTAACTTCAAACAGTCACTAAGCGAACTGTTGTAAGTCGAGGATTACCTGTACTTTATCACTTTTTTCTTTTTTTCTTTTTTGGTCATCAAGTTTTTGATACCTTGCTAGGCGACTGGTGGTACTCGGATATTGCCATATCCTAAAAGTGGTACAATGGGTGAAAAGATTGAAAAGCCCTGGTCTATTTTTTTCTGGTGGAATTCACATTTCGATAATTTGGCATATAGGTGGGCAGCTCGCAGTTTCATTAAAACCGCTTTGACTAGGTTGACATGTTCCTTTTTGGATTCGGTGCAGATAAGGATGTCATCTAAATAAACCAGGACCACCTTAAATAGGTGTTCCCTTGGTACCTCATTGATTAATTGCATAAATACTGTGGGGGCCCCTTGTAGTCCAAACGGCAAAACTTTAAATTGGTAGCACCCCATGGGCAATTAAATGCAATTTCCCATTCATCCCCTTCCTTAATTCTAATGCGGTAGAATTCTAAGGGTTAATTCTAACCCTTAGATCTAGTTTAGTGAAAAGTCTTCCTTTTGAGAGGTGGGATAACATCCTTCATGAGGGGTAGGGGGTATAGGTTGCTTTCACTGATTGCATTCAAGGAGCGGTAGTCCACGCAAAAGCGTAAAGTGCTGTCCTTCTTTTCTCTAAAGAGAACCGGGACTGCTACCTTACGCTTGGCCTGTTCGATAAACCCCCTTCCTAGGCTTTTATTTATGATTTTTTCCATTTCCTCCTTCTCCTTAGGGCTCATAGAGTATAGTCTGGGTTTCGGGAGTTTTGTCCCGGGCTTGAATTCTATGGCACAATCCGTGGGTCGGTAAGGGGGGAGCTCATCTGCCCTCTCATCACTTAAAACTTCAGCAAGGTCTCAGTATTCCTCTGGTATTTTGGGTAGCCCCTTTTCTTCTCCCATTGATGCTTTCTCCCTTCTTAATTTTGGTAGGACTCCTTGGGGTTTTAAGTCCGTAGGATCCCCCTTCGGGAAATTGATTTCTGCTGTCCTCCAATTTACCCAGGGGTTCCACTTCTTTAACCATTCCAGCCCTAGGATCACTGGGCATTCCATGCCTGGGGCTACTACAAATGTTATGTCTTCCTCATAGTTTCCCAGGGATAGGTAAACTGGTAAGGTGGCTAGGGTAGCTGGCAGCCCCTCTGCTATGGACCCATCTAATTGGCCAAATGAGATTGGTTGTTACAGCCTCCTCACTGGAATGGCCATGTTCCCCACTAGCGTCGGGCTAATGAGGCAGCGGGTACAGCCAGAGTCTATTAAGGCTTTCACCTTGACAGCTTCAGGCATGGAGGGAGCTAATATAGTCACTGTCTTGAGGATGGGTGCGATGGGTCCACTTACCAGGGGTTCGCCTTCCGAGCTGTTGTCTGAGGTGTCCGCT
The DNA here is from genome assembly GCF_001527695.2 of Protobothrops mucrosquamatus. Classification (NCBI taxonomy): domain Eukaryota; kingdom Metazoa; phylum Chordata; class Lepidosauria; order Squamata; family Viperidae; genus Protobothrops; species Protobothrops mucrosquamatus. The sequence goes on from NW_015386293.1 coordinate 2,219,491, forward strand.
GGCCTTGCAGTGTAGGCTGGAGTTCTTTCCCCATGATGGGCAGAGGTAGGGGATTCCACAGCCTCCATCACTCTCATGACAGATTCTTTTGGCTTAGCTGGAGACTTCCCGGATTTGCTGGCCAGTGATCGGTCTGGGTTGTGCTGAGGGGCTTTAGAGCGGCATTCTACGTCCCGAAGCCCCTCTCTCCCGCATTTGAAACAGCCCATTGACTTCTTGGCCGTAGCCGATGGTTTCGCTGGTCCGCGCGTCGGCTCAGGTGGAGAGCGGCCCCATGGTTTTCCTCAGTGGTGCCTCTTCAGTAGGTTGATTTCTGCTTCCTCTGCCAGGACATACCATTCATTGAGTTGGTGTGTGTCCCCCCAGGGCAGGCAAGCATCATACACATCGTAATTTAGGCCATCTTTGAAATGGCTAAGGAGGATGTCTTCTGGCCAGTTCAGCTTGTGTATATTTGGCTACCGGGCGTCTGCCCTGCCTCACTGTTTTGATTCTTTTGCGGGCCTTGAGATCAGCCAGGGGGTCCTCGAATCGCCTTCTCAGAGAGGACATGAAATGGCTGAAGTCGTTGAGCTCTGGGGCATTGGAATCATGCAGGTTCACCACCCAATCTGCGGCCAGTCTGTCCAGAGCGGATTGCACGATACGGATACGGGCTTTGTCGCTGGGGATGTGCCACCCGTATTCCTCCATATAGCTGAGGACTTGGGTTAGGAAAAACCCCAAGTGTGTCGGCTCCCCCTTGAATCTCACGTCCAGCGGCGGGAGTCTTTGAATGGATTGGTGCCTTCGCCGTCGGTATTGTCTTCCATCCTGATCACCATCTGCGGGTCGGTAGGGAGTGGGGGCCGTTGAAATGGTATCTGCTGGTTCAGCGGACGTCCCCGGGATTATAGGTTCCGATTCCTCCTCAGTATCTCTCCAACTGCAGCTCCAGCTGCTGGTGCGACTGCAGGGCTCAGAGTTCTCCTCCCCTATAGAGCCGAGGGTTCTTTTCATCAGATCAATAGCTCGCTCTAGGATCCAGTTTGAGTGTTGTGCATGACTTCCTTCCTCTTCGTTAATGTGCAGGGATTTCTCCATCTCCTGTTTCCATTCTGGTTGGTGGCTGCCCCGTCTCAGGGTCACCTTTCTTGATCTCTTTTCCCACTCACCTTTCTTTCCAACGTCCATTGACCACCGAAATTTGTGGTTACATGTCTCCACCACCTCTTCTCCTAGTATGACATTTCAGATCCCGACAGCTGGCAGATTCTCAGTCGGGGGGAAGGCTCCCTTTCCGTGGGGTTTTCTTCCTTCCCTGCCTTGTCGTCTGACATTGTATTTTTTGCAAAGTCCCCCGGTAAGTTTCCCCCTTCCAGGTTGACTATTACTGCAGATCCTGTCTAATGTAAGGCCCCACTTCAACCCATATCTTAAGAAAGCAAGAACTCTCGGAAACAATCTCTTCCAACAGGAACTTTTATTAAGAGTAGTTGATAGCAGGCATAATAGACAAGATCTGAGGGATTCCCTTACAGATTGATGTTTTAAAGTGTCCCTAAGCACCCCACCCCACAGTTCTTCCGGGCGATTCAGACCAGCAAATTCCTAGGTGTTAAATCCAGGAAAGATAACATAAATCCGGCTCCATTGTGCACGATCATTCAACAGCTCTTCACACCTTATTTTTATGACAGAGAAATAACCCAGATCCCGGAGGTCTGTATCTTTTCACCCCCCTTTTCCTAGCTGCCCGGTAAGGAGGAGAAGTTCAGAGGGGGCCTAGGATAAGAGGCAAATTGTTACATTGTAATGGTTAGCAGACACGAAGGTCAATAAACAAAAGGTTACTTTGTAGTGAATAGAGGAAGTGAAAATAATAAACCTGCATGCATATCCCCCCTCCCCCTTGGGAGTATGGCAGGATCCAGGAAAGGGTAAGAATTGGTTTTAGATCAGAGAAGATAGATAGAAAGGAAATATAACTAGATTCTGACACTAGGTGTCCTAGTAGACAACCACTTAAGAATGAGTAAGCAATGTGCTGCAATTGCCAAAAAAGCCAATGTAGTCCTCGGCTGCATCAATAGAGGGATAGTTTCAAGATCATGTGAAATGACAGTACTACTTTATATTGCACTGGTGAAACTATATTTGGTATCCAGTGCTGGTCACCATGATTCTAAAAAATATTGAGACCCTAGAAAGAGTGCAGAGAAGAAAAATAAAAATTCTAAGGAATCTAGAGGCTGAACCATACAATGAACAATTGAGCGAACTAGATGTCTAGTCTAATGAAGAGAAGGACTGGAAATGATATGATAGTCTTCCAGAACGTGAAGGGCTGTCACAGAAAAGACGGTAGGACAAGAAGTAATGGGTGGAAGATCATTAAAGAGAGATGCAATCTAGAACTAAGGAGAAATTTCCTGACAGTGAGAACAACCAAGGGTACAGCTTTCCTTCAGAAGTTGTGGGTGCTCCATCACTGGAAGCTTTTAAAGAAAGATTGGACAACTATTTGTCTGAAATGGTATAGGGTGTTCTGTCTGAGCAGGGGGTTGGACTAGAAGACTTCCAAAAAACCCCTATGATTCTTTGTTCTAAGGTTGAATGATCACTACAATAAATAAATGGTGTAATCTAGATAGTATAGAGGGTGCTGTCTTTTCCTATAATGGAGGAATCCTACAGTGGGCTTATTCCTTTCCCTTGTTGCAGTAAGTAGGATCAGAACTTTCAGCTTTCATCACCATGTGAGGAAGAACTCTCTTCTCTTCTCTTCTCTTCTTTTCTCCCCCCCTCCCCTCCCCTGTCCTGTCTCCTCTCCATTTTTCCTTTATGGCTACAAAATAAAACACCCCAGTGATTTTCTTGGATCTTAGTGGCTTCTTTTTATGCCCTTTTTTATTGAAAATTTTATAAAATTTTACAATATAAATCCCCCCTTTCCCAACCCACCCTTCCACTCCCCCCTCCCTCCCCCCTCACTTCCCAGTGCCAATCACAGGGTTAACAATAAAATAATCATACTCTAACTAACATTAATCAACTATTAAAATAACATAT
>NW_015386293.1:2223382-2225019 GCF_001527695.2 Protobothrops mucrosquamatus
ATCCAGATGCCACCTATAAAACATTTTATAAAAATTTTCCCTTAGGTTTTGAGCTTGAGTAAATTTTACATTTCTAACCCAAATTATCTCCCATGTGTCCAATAAAATTGGTTCTTGTATATTTTGCACCCATTTTATCATACAATCCTTAACCAATTCTGTTTCTGAATCCAACTCAATCAGTACATTATAAATTCTTCTAATATGAGCTTGAGATTGATCTTTAATCTGCTTCATCAAATTTGCATCCTGTAAAGTAATACCAACTCTTTGATCCATACGCCACCTCATTATCAATTGATTATAATAAAACCAAGAATATTCAATATTTTCTTGTTTCAAATCTACTAAAGATTTAAGTTGCCAGTCTTGTCCTACCGGACGAAGTAATTCCTTATAAGAAACTTTATCCAAGTTAACTCCCCTAGATATCCCCTCTATTACCTGTCCCGGAGTTGCCCAAATAGGAATTTTATAATTTAATTTATAATAATATTTCTTCCAGACTCTCAATAGAGCACTCCTTAAGATATGGACCTTAAAATTTGTATCTACCTTTTATCATAAATTAAATATGCCTGCCAACCAAATAACAAATCCCATCCTTCAAGAGAAAGTATATTCTTATTTGTTAAATTTAACCAATCACTGATCCATGTCAAAACCACCGCATCATAATACAATTTTAAATTAGGGGCTTTAAGTCCTCCCCGTTCCCTTATATCTTGCATAATCTTAAACTTAACTCTTGGCTTCTTGCCCGCCCAAATGAACTTATTAATACCCTTCTGCCAATCCTCCAAATTAGCATCTTTTTTTAAAATAGGGATCATTTGAAACAAGAAAAGAAACTTTGGGAGAATATTCATTTTTACTGCTGAGATACTCCCCAATAAAGATAATTGCAATTTTTTCCAATCATTTAAACCCTTTTGCACCTTAAGCCATAAAGATTCATAATTATTCTTATACAATTTAGCATTAGTGCCTGTAATATAAACTCCCAAATATTTTACCTTTTGAACCATTTCAAAACCTGTAAGCGTAACTAACATATCTTTATCATTCATAGACATATTTTTCGGTAATATTTTCGTCTTATTACAATTAATCTTAAAACCAGAAACTTTCCCATATTGTACAATAATTTCAACCAAGTCAATTACCGAATCTATTGGCTGAGTTAATGTTAACACTAGGTCATCTGCAAAAGCTCTTAATCTATACCCAATCTTATTAACCTTGATTCCTTTTATTATAGAAGACTCCCAAATTTTAATTAACAAAATCTCCATTGTTAACACAAAGAACAATGGAGATAATGGACATCCTTGTCTAGTTCCTTTTTCAATTTTAAATGCTTCTGTTACCCCCCCCCCCCATTAACTATAATCTGTGCTGATTGCTGTTGATAAATAGCCTTAAGGGCGGACAAAACTTTTCCCCCAAAATTCATTCTATCTATAACTTGAAACAAAAAACCCCCAATCTAATTGATCAAATGCTTTTTCAGCATCTAAAAAAATAAAAGCAGCAGGAATTTGATTATTCTTATCCAAATATTCAATTAAATTAATAATTTGTCTTACATTATATTTCATATATCTTCCAGTTATAAATCCAGATTGATCACTATG
>NW_015386293.1:2227954-2263765 GCF_001527695.2 Protobothrops mucrosquamatus
TAGCAAAATTACAGTTATGAAATAGCAATGAAAATAATTTTATGGTTGGGGGTCACCACAACATGGTGGCCACGCCCACTTGGTGGCCACGCCCACTTGTCAGCCACACCCACTTGGCCACGCCCCTGGCACCCGGGGTCACCACAACATGGGGAACTGTATTATGGGGTCACGGCATTAAAAAGGTTGAGAACCACTGGCATAGAAGCTGGCAACTCTGTGTAGTGAAAGAGATCTGTTTTGATTTACATCAGTACTTAATTCGTTTTTTGCATCTGTCTTTACACAAAGGGAAAAAACAGTCCAGCCTATAAAAAACAGTACTGTAAAAAAACAGATTAGAAACACGTTAAGATAGGCAAGAAAATGGTAAGTGAGCACCTGTCCACCCTAGACAAGTTCAAATCACCAGGACCAGATGGATTACACCCCAAGGTTCTGAAGGAACTGGCAGATGTGATCTCAGAACCACTGAACTATATCTTACAAAGATCCTGGGGCACTGGGGAACTATCAGAGGACTGGAAAAGAGCTGGTGTAGTTCTCATCTTCAAAAAGGGGGAAAAATGGATCCAGAAAACTACAGACTTGTCAGCCTGACCTCAATACCTGGGAAGATTCTGGAAAAGATAATCAAGCAACAAATGAAAGAATACCTAGAGCAGGCATGGGGAACCTTGGCTCTTTTATGACTTGTGGACTTCAACTCCCAGAATTCTTGAGCCATCCATGCTGGCTCAGGAATTCTGGGAGTTGACATCCACAAGTCATAAAAGAGCCAAGGTTCCCCACTCCTGACCTAGAGGCAAACAAAGTCATTACCAAAAGCCAACATGGGTTTGTCAAAAACAGATCATGCCAGACAAATCTTATTGCATTCTTTGACAAGGTGACAAAATTAGTGGATCAGAGGAATGCTGTGGATATAATTTACTTGGACTTCAGTAAGGTATTTGATAAACTAGACCACAACCTACTACTTGACAAGATAGAAAAATGTGGGGTAGACAGCATCACCACCAAATGGATTCATAGCTTTCTGACCGGCCGTACTCAGCGTGTGGTCCTCAATGGAACTGCATCTACATGGAGGGAAGTGTGTAGTGGGGTGTCCCAGGGCTCTTTTCTGGGCCCAGTGCTCTTCAACATCTTCATCAATGATTTGGATGAGGAGATAGATGGGGAACTCAAATTTGCAGATGACACCAAGCTGGCAGGAATAGCGAACACTCCAGAAGATAAGCTTAAGATACAGAAGAATCTTGACAGACTTGAACATTGGGCGCTATCTAACAAAATGAAATTCAATGGTGAAAAAAATAAGGTTCTACATTTAGGCAAGAAAAACCAAATACACAGGTATAGTATAGGTGGTGCCTTGCTCAATAATAGTAGCTGTGAGAGGGATCTCGGAGTCCTAGTGGACTATCACTTAAATATGAGCCAGCAGTGTGCTGCAGCTGTCAAAAAAGCCAACACAGTGCTAGGCTGTATTAATAGAGGGGTAGAATCAATATTATGTGAAGTGTTAATACCACTTTACAATGACTTGGTAAGGCCACAGTTGGAATATTGCATGCAGTTTTGGTCACCAAAACTGTAAAAAAGATGTTGAGACTCATAGAAAGAGTACAGAGAAGAGCAACAAAGACGATTAGGGGACTGGAGGCTAAAACATATAAGGAACGGTTGCTGGAATTGGATATGTCTAGTTTAATGAAGAGATGGACGAGGGGTGACATGATAGCAATGTTCCAGTATCTCAGGGATTGCCACAAAGAGGAAGTCAAGCTATTCTCCAAAGTACCTGAAGGCAAGTCAAGAAGCAATGGGTGGAAACTAACCAAAGAGAGAGGCAACCTAGAACTAAGGAAAAATTTCCTGATAGTTAAAACAATTAATCAGTGGAACATCGATTAATCAGCCTCCAGAAGCTGTGAATGCTCCAACACTGGAAGTTTTTAAGAAGAAACTGGACAGCCTTTGTCTAAAATGGTATAGGGCAGGGGTGTCAAACTGCCGGCCATGGGCCGGATGCGTTACGCCAAAACCATGCCTGCCCCATTGCCGGCAATGGGGAAAAAGTCATGACACGTCATGTGACGTTGCGAGTTTGATACCCCTGGTATAGGGTATCCTGTCTGAGCAGGGCATTGGACTAGATGACCTCCAAGGTCCCTTCCAACTTTATTGTTGTTGTTGTATTGTACTTTCACTGTAGGGATTTTGTGTTTTATATATTTGCTAAGAAAACTCTAGTTTTAATTTTTCTTAATTTCTGATAAAAAAAATCTCTCTTTTTCTACTGAAAGCTCTTTTCACTGTTTTTTTTTTTTTGAGCTCAATTTGTTATGGTACTTTTCCTGTCTTAGAGATGAGCTGTTTGTGACTGGCTGTAAAAGATAAAAGTTTTACTACTCAAATATTTTGGACTATATTAGAATATACTCAAAATGCAAGCAATATATCAAGACAAAATTTATTGGTAAAGCTGATTTTCTGATTTACAAGTTCAGCTTGAAAATTTGAATAAAAATCTTGATAAAGTAACAATGATTTTAGAAGATAGTAATCAGACACAAATAATAGCAATACAACAAGATTTACAACCAGATGGATTGGAATGTAACTCACTGCTGGTAGCCCTGAAAGATAAGGCTGGGAAAATACAAATAGATTAGAGGACTCTGAGAAAGGCATGGATTGTAAAGATTCAAAGTTGATAGAAATGACCAGTGATGAACTTGATTTTTCTAAGAAGATTGAGGGAGATTGGGGAATGGATCTATTGTACCCAATCAGAAAACAAATGTTGAGATGTTATCTTACAATTTATAGGAGACTTTTTTTTTACAATAAATTATGTAGAAATACACACTATAGAGACTTTTGACTTTGGGGAATAAAATCCAATTGTTAGAAAAGATCCCCTTTAATATAAATCATCGGTCTCTCAGCAGCTTCAGACAAATTTTAAAATGAAAATATTTATCTGGTGAAAATAGCCATATATTTTCTTTTTTGCTTTCAGTTTTGTTAATTTGCAAGCTTAATCATCTCTGCAGCCCCTTTCTCAGGGCCATTAATAGAAATATTGAACTTCACAGAGAATGTTTTATAACATCACGGTTTTTCAGGTTTGATGCAGATCCATTTATGAGTTGGGCTATAATAACAGAATCTGGCAAGTATGATTGTGCTATACCTACTCCTTTCTTGTACTCTTGTGAATTAGGAAAGTGTCAGACTCAGCTGCTTATGAATGCTATCTGCCTCTTGTGGACTTAAGATATATTTATCTCCTTGTTGCTTTGGTAATAGAGTTTGCATGTCTTTTAAATTTATATTTAAGATTTTTTAATAAATAAAAAAAGGAAATGAGAAAGAAATAAAAAAGTGCAAGAAATAAAAAAGAGACCCCCCCTAAATTTAAAGAACTTATGAATGACTTTTGACATTTTAAAGAGATAATTTACTCTCTTATTAGCTCTCTTGTCTCTTAGATGTTATCCAAGTCCCTTCAGCCCCTCATTTAACCTACCTCTTTCTTAATTTTCAGACCCATTAATCATCATTTCATTTTTTTCCTTCTTTCAGCAAAAAGTCCATATAAATTTTCTAGTCTGAGAAAAGTTTTGTTGTTTTTTTCTCTCTGACCAAACAGCTATTTGCTCTTTTTATGAATTCTGACATTTTTACAATCCATTATTCCAGTAGGGGAATTTCAGTACTTTTCCATTATTTCGCATAGAATAATCTTACTGCAATTACCTTGTACAGAATAAATCTACTATGAGTCTTATTCATTGTCCATAAGTCTCAATCAAAAGAATACTGATTTCTTCACAATATTATTCTTTAACATATTTTTTCCTTATTGTGTGATTTTTTATTCACAACTTCTTAGCTTCCTCATAAGTCACATGCATGATATAATGTTCCCTCTTGTTATTTTCATTTCCAACATTGGTTTGAAAAATCTTTGTACATTTTTTATAATTTCTTGGGTGTGATATACCAATGATACATCATTTTATTTTAATTTTTTTTAATTACGGTACAGTAGAAAAGTAATACCAATAGAAATGTAATACTATCATCCAGGTCATCATAGATGTTGTACAAATACCAAAGTATTTGTGAAAGTTGTGAATGCTCCATCATTGGAGATTTTCAAGAAAACATTGGACAACCATTTGTCCAGAACAATATAGGCTCTCCTGCCATAGACAAGAGTTTCAACTAAAAGACCTTCAAGATCTCTTTCAATCCTATTTTTCTATGTTCTATTGTGAGAAAGATAGATTTTTTTATTTAAGCAGGAAAATTCAGGTGACAAGTAATAATAGGCATTAGTACTTGCTAGAAGTCTTTGGGTATCCTGGAAGAGCCAGAGGTGTGTGCTGTGGCTGCCAAAAGAGGCAATGCAGTTTAGGCTTGCATCAACATAACAACAGTGTCGAGATCATGGGAAATTATAGTACTGCTTTTTGTTTCCCCAGTTAAACTATATCTGGAATAGTGTGGCTAGTTTGGATTGATACAATATTAAAAGAATACTGAGGAACTCATAAGATGGCAAAAAAAGAATGAAAAGCATAATAAGGGCATATAGAGTAGTTTAGGAACTTGTATGTTTAGCCTAAAGAAAGAAAAGCCAACGGCAAACCTGATAGCAGTCTTCCAAGATATGAAGCCTTGTCACAAGATAGAGGATAGGGATTTATTTTCCACAGTGAACAGTCAAACCAGAACCAATGGATGGAAGTTTTATAGAGGAGATCCAATCTTGAACTAGGAATGATTTTCTTAAGGGAGAACTTTCCTCTTTCGGTTGTTGGTGATCTATCATTGGAGGCTTCCAAGAAGATTGCATTGCCATTTGTTGGAGATAGTCCAAGGACTCCTGCCCTGTTAGGGGCTTGAGCTAGAATACCTGCAAGATCCCTTCCAACCTACTAATTCTGTGAGAGAGGTTGAGTATCACTGCAGCCTGAAGACATTAGAAAATACAACGGGCATCACATGATGAGATACAGTTCTAATCAATAGCAATGAGTCCACAGCTTCTGGTGGCGAGGCGCCGCCAAAGGAGGCTTTTCTTCAGCCTCCAGCCCAGGACTGCGTCAAAGCCGACAAAACAGCGCGGATCAGCTGTTTTGCGGCTTGGAACTTTCTCCCCGGGCAAAGGGGAGAAGGTGAGTTTGGTCTGGATAGGGGTTGAGTTCCTTAGTCCCCCCAGGATCGCTCCTGGGGGGATGAAGGTGAGAACTCCCCCGGAGTCTGGACCTCTTCTCCGCAGCTCGATGTGTCTTCGTTCCTTGGAGCAAAGCCAGACGTCGCCGCCACTGCTGCTACATTGTATTTGCTTGTGAGTAACTTTTGAAACAGACGGAACCTGACCGGGGATTTTTTATTTCAGTTAAAATGTGACTTTAACTCGAAGATTTTATTGGGATTTTTGTTACTTGTTATAAGTGAAAGTGACAAGAAAATGGCCGCGGAAGCATTCCTTTTTTTTTAACAAAAGGAAAACTTTCACTTTCTTTCCGGTTGTGGATGTATTTTAAAGGACTTTAACTTTTTTTATTTAAAGTCAAGCTTTTTAAGTTTATACTTGCTGTGGTGATTTTTAAAAAATAATTTGGCAGAATGGCTTCAAAACATACTGTTCCTGCGTTGCCTAAAACAGCTATTTCTTCTCCTGTGGTGCAAATTCAACAACAGAAACCTAGATCTCCCCCACCAACACCTCCTCCTTCCATTACACTTAAAGATTTACAAGAGGCTTTAGCCAAGTCCTCATTGCAGACTCTGAAACAAACAGAAGAACTTTTGGATAAGAAAAATCAGGAACTTTGTGAAAATTTATCACATATTTTTCAAGGACTTGCAACTCATATTGATCGTGTAGAGGGACGAGTGGATGAATTAGTGGAGAAAATGGAAGGAACGGAGGATAGACTTGAAAAGGTAGAGGAAGGAGTGGAATTTTTTCAAAATGACATGGTAATGTTACAATATAAACAATTAGAATTTGCTCTGAGAATCAGGGGTCTTAAAGAGGACCCACAAGAGAAACTTAAAGAGGAAGTTGTTACAGCTTTGGCCCTGGCATTGAACTGCAACCCAGAGGTGATTTGTGGATAAATAGAAAAAATTTATAGAGTGAACTCCTGGGTTGCACGTCAAAGAAATTTACCTAGAGATGTGGTTGTTTATTTTACCACAAGAGTACGTCGTAATGAAATTATACAGTTCTTTTATCAGCAGAGATTTCAAATTGCCGCACAAGATATTATACTTTTAAAAGAAATACCTTCTAAGATTTTAAGAAGAAGAAAGGACTTTACATTTTTGACTCAGGAGTTAAAGAAGCGGCAGATACCTTTCAGATGGGAAATTCCTTTGGGTATTATATTGAACTTTGCAGGGACCAGACATAGATTAAACTCTGTTCAAAGAGCCAAAGATTTTTATTTGTCGGTCCTGAAAGCTGATACGTCATTATCATCGACATCTAAAGCACAGGAAGATTTGATGGAGCAACTTGTTGTGGAATTGCCTGGGGCCATGTCATTATCGGTAGAAGAGCCTCAGAAGGAGCAAAGGATGACCCGTGCCGCTTATAGGCGTAAAGAGAGAGAGCAACAAAAAGAAACAGTCTCTATAACATATCCACAGCCTTCGGAGCCAGTGGGAGGGGCGAGGCCAAAGAGATCTGCAGCGATAGACATGCAGGGAATGCTTAGCAAGCTTTGTAAGCCAAAAGATGGATAAACGCTGGAAGTGAGACTTTATTATGGAAATGGAAGAAATTAGTTTATTATATGTTTGTAATTGATAGTTGTTTTTTTGGTTGTTTTTTTTTCCGAAAGATGTAAAAAATTAAGATTGGGATTTTATTTTATTTTTCCAGCTGTGAAGCAGGAAGTATTGACTTAAGATTTTATTGAAAGTATAGACCGGAGAGGGAAGAAAGTGAAGGGAAAATTTAAGTGTAAAATGTAAGAAAAAAATTATGTAAAGTTTAAATGTTGAAGGTGGATAGATTATATTTAGAAATATGGAGTGATATAGTTTTTGAGTAGATATATTGGTTTTTAATTAATTTTAATTAATTTAATTGCCTTATTAGAGTTAAAGTAGGTATATACTGATAGCATTATATTTGTTTAGTTAAATTGTAATTTAGATCTGGAATGATGTGTTTAAATCCTGTATTTGGTTCCGGGAAGCTCAGGGGGGGGGAAGGGGATTAGGGGTATCAAAAAATTGATGTATTCATATGTTATAGGTAAATAATAATTATATAAGAGGAGATGCTCGGCTGGTATCCCAAATTGCACTCGAGGAAATGGTGAGGAAAGGAAGAGGGGGGATGTAGAAATGGGAAGGAGGAAGGAGGAGAGGTTGTGGGCTAGAGGTAGGAAGGAAAGGAAGGTGGATGAGGGCGGAGGCAAAGCGGGGACTGCCGAGCGTTTCCGATAATGTACTGAGTTGGATTGTTTTTTCTGTTTGTGTATACAAATGCATCATATTACTTATTGTTTAATTATAAAAATTAATAAAATTTTATTTAAAAAAAATTAAATAGCAATGAGTCCACTTATGGTAAAGAGAAGTTGTCTAGTCAATCATGGATAAAATATTTATTTAAAAGACAAAAGTTTCTCTATAAATTTCAAAATATACCTGTTTTGTTATATTTGTCATCCATCTTTACATAAGGAAAATATGTAATAAGCTCTTCATAACCTATATATCCTATATATCTCATTTATCTCATCCTACCTTTGCATTAAAATCTCCTAAAAATATCAGGTGTGAACAATCTACCACACATGCAAAGTTCAAGCTAACTTTTTATTATATTCTGCCTACAATACCGAAATCTCCCCAACTAGCAGCCTTCTCTTGGGAACAAATAGATAAGACTTCAAAGAACTTGGGGAGGGGTTGGTCCTAGCCCCTTTATGGCTGTGCAGTGACTCTAGGCTCATTGCAATTGAGCCCTCCTCTGTAACAGGTTGAGTGTTTCCTAACACAGAATAATTGAAGGAGAATTAGAATAATCTGGATCCAAGTAAACTACAGCAAAATGCAATTCCTACCACATTATATCTGAAGCCCCCCATTTTTAATCTATGCATTAATTATGATAAAATACTGTCTGTGGCCCACCTCAATTTTGAGGTACAGAAAAGCTAATGTCTGCCAAAAATTAATTTTCAGGATTTAAGCTGCTCAGAGAGTTATTATGTTAGCAAAATAGAAACGAATCAGAAGCAGGAATTACCTGAAATTATCTGTATCTCATCCTCTGATATTTCCTCACTGTATCTTTAGTATCATCTTGGTAAATTTTTGACAGCTGATAATATATTGCCATTATTTATATTACAATCACATTGTCATAATATATATATATATATATATATGTCATATACACACACAGATTATTTTCTCCAATCTCATTTGATGCTGCCCCATATTTTTCAGTAATTTTATTATCTCTGCCTTGTATCTCTTTCATCTCCAATTTAGTTTTTTAAGATCTTGCTATAAATATGCCTCTATTTAAGTACAATGCTTCATATGTCTGAGTAAACTAATCAGTGAAAGTTTAAACTTTCTTAATCTTTAAGAGAATACAATACTTTTTGTAGCATACTTGTTCCTCTTAGAATTCATAACTCACTAACATTTGTCTTCTCTGCATATTAACATAGGCTGCAAATTGGGTGAAGCCTCTGATTTTATTGTCCGTCAAGGTACTCTCATCCAAGTACCATCTTCTGTTGGAGATATTGGGTGCTATAAAATTTGCACGTGTGGCCAGAATGGTTTGTTAGAAAATTGTATGGAAATGTATTGTGTTGATCTCCAAAAGTCATGCATTGTTGGAGGGCAAAGAAAAAGTAAGTACTAATCATGAGAATTTTTTATAACAAAAGTTTTAAAATTCTGCAGACTACAAAACTAATTCCAATTAAAGCCCTCCTAGCAATGATCTCCTGTCTATTTTTCACAAATTTTCCATGCAAACAAATATTTGTTGTATGTATCATTCAGTTTTGCTGAGATTATTTTGTACCAATTTGTTTGTTTTTTGCAGAATTCTATAATACAGCTAGTCCTTGACTTACAACAGTTATTTTAATGACCCTTCAAAGTTACAACGGCATTAAAAAAATGACTTATGACTATTTTTCACACTTATTACTGTTGCAGCATCCCCATGGTCAGACAATTTACATTCGGATGCTTGGCAGCTGGTTCATATTTATGCCGGTTGCAGTGTCCCAGGGTCATGTGACCATCTCTTGCGAACTTCTGACAAGCAGAGTCATTGGGGAAGCCTGATTCACTTAACAACTGTGTTATTAATTTAACAACTGCAATGATTCACTTAACAAATGTGGCAAGAAAAGTTGCAAAATGGGATAAAACTCACTTGACAAATTTCTCATTTAGCAACATAAATTCTGGGCTCAGTTGTGGTCATAAGTCATTGACTACTTGTATTTCTACAGTATGTAAATAATAAAGTTAATCTAAAATAAGAGTGTAGTAAAATAAACCTTAGCAAATAAACCATATGTAGAAATTTCATTCAAAATGAAAATCAGTTAAATCTAGATAAAACATGAGAATTTTTATTTTTAAATTTTAGCTGCTAATCTGGAAACCCAATTATAAGTCCATCCTGAATTATTTAAGCTCTTTGGGTTAGGCTTGTCACATCGGCATGGTAGAGTTATTGTGAAAAAAATGTAGGAGAGAATGCTATCTACCCTACGGTGAACTCCTAAATAAAAGATAGGGTATACATTGAATAATATTTTTTGGCTGCAAGGGCAATATTTCATAATAATGATGTATATATTTAAGTAGTTATAGTAATATATAACTATATAATATACAATATAATATACTATATAATATACAATATATAGTAATATATTTCTTTTATTTTAAGGCCATGGAACATCTTTTAATATAGACTGCAATGTCTGTTCATGTTTTTCTGGGAATTTGATATGCTCCACTCGTCAGTGTCTCAATGAATTAAGTTCAGATGATGAACATCACCTACTTACAGGTAGTGTTTTTAAATTTTAAGAAACTTTGAAACTTATCAGAAGCATTGTAATGCTGAATTTTGGTTTTCTCTGATGATACTTTGCCTAATATTTCGTGGGACAATTTTTTATAGTTTGTTTGCCTTTGGATTTATTCAGATTGCCGATACTGAAGCAAATGTTTTGGGCAATATTGCAGATTGCATACAACATGAGATAAATGAAATTCAAAACACACAGTTCTAGGGAGAAGAAAATTATAAGAATGTTAGGAAGCTATTATAATGTATTTTTACAAACTTGTTTAAAAAGATTAATACCACTTGATATAACTATATTTTCTAAAAAGAAAGAAATGCTGTATTTAAAATGGAAAGATTGGGCAGAAATGCAGTTGTTAATACAAATAAAAATTCTGTACACTGTCTACCTTCCTCATATTTAAAAAGTAGTGTTTCCATTGAAGTCAGTCTGGTAGATTTTTTTCCATTGATAAATATAACATGTCCCACATAGGTTTTTGTACATTTGTATCTGTATACATGCTAGGCAGAGGTTCACTTCAAAAAAGAGAGGAGAATAAAAATTAATATTACTTGATTAAAATTCATTTCCTGCTAAATACACTTTGTATAAATTAAATGATCCTCACTTACAGATGTAGATCAAAATAATTCTCTGCTCATAAATTCCTCACACACATAAACAAACAGAAAAATAAAGCTTATTTGCCTGCAATAGAATTGGGCAAGAATATACCGTGTTTCCCCAAAAGCAAGGCCTACCCCGAAAATAAGCCCTAGCTTGATTTTGGGGGGCAGTCCTACCCTGAAAACAAGCCCTAGTTTTGGGGCAAGGCACACACCTAAAAATCAAGGGGTGTGTGTGTGTGTGTGTGTGTCTCTGTGTGTGTGTGTGTGTGTGTGTGTGTGTGTGTGTAGAGCTAGCCCATGTGCCCCGCATCAACTTACCTGATAGACCTATCCTCGCCAGCCCACCTTCTGTGGCGTCTTCTGCAGCCAGGCCTGCATTTCTCAGTCACAGGCCTTTCCAGAAGGCCACTGCAGCCGAGAACTGAGCTACGGATTCAATCCATAACTCAGTTCTGCAAGTCCTATGCAGCCAAGAACCGAGCTATGGACTGAATCCATAGCTCGGTACTCAGCTGCAGTGGCCTTCCGGAAAGGCCTGACTGCGAAATGCAGGTCAGAATGCAGCCACAGAAAAAGTGGACTGGCTGGGTGGGGCTGTCAGTGCCAGAGGTGAGTGGAAAAGATATCTCCCCCTGAAAATAAGACCTGGTCCCTCTTTTGGAGGGGAAAAAAAAAAGACCCGGTCTCATATTCGGGGAAACATGGTATCTATGCATATTCTGTGGCAAGTTTACTTGAGCAGAGGTTGATTTTGTTTCAGGGATGGATCTATTTAACTTGTATACCTTCCATAAGTAACAATAGACTGAAAACCTTGAAATACTGACTTATTTTTTCTTTCTGTTAACAAAAATTGAATAGTTCAGTGCAGACTCTTGTGCTAGCCTACAAATATAAGAAATCTATTTCTTCTTACTCTATAGTAGATTCAATAGAATCTAGTAGCTGTTGCTCCTAGATAAATATGATTTAAGTCCTCAATCCATAGATAAAGGAGTCTCTCACTGTAGCTGTGCATTCTCTTTATATGAAAGATAAGTAGAGGCAGTGCTAATATGCTTATCCCACCCCACTTGAAACTTTCTGTTTCAGCCATGTGCTTTCATTATTTGCATACACTCCTATATATTCATACAGTAGTCCTCGACCTACAACAGGTTGCTTAGTGACCATTTGACGTTATAAATGTTACTTGTGACGGTTTCAAAGTAATGGCGGCTGCAACACTCCCACAGCTATTCATTCTTACGAACAATGCTGCAGCATTAAACAACTTACCTGTCCCTCTCCACTGGGTCCCTGCAACCACTCATCTACCCAGTGGAATCAGATGGCTATAATGGGTGCAAATCTCGCAAGCCTCCAGCTTCCTTCAGACCCAGCAAGCAAGGGGAGATCAGGGCAGATGGAGTTTCTAAACTCCAACAAGAAATAGGAGGTGAGAGCAAATGGAATTTGCAAATTCTGGCAAGGAAGGGGAGATCAGCCTCTGGTGAACAAGGAGGGAACCCACCCATTGACTTGTAGGACTCAAGCCTGCTCCAGGAAATACCCAACTTACCTTTCTGTTTTTTCAGCTTATGAAAGAGGTACCTGACCCAATACAGGATCAGTTTCTTACAGATTCATGTCAGACTCCTTCTATTTTGCAACAGGTTTTATTCTCTTGATACTATAGAGTTTTTTTTAAAGAGGTGCCAGAAACAAATGGAATCTTCTTTAAAAAATGGAGCATTCACTTAATGAATGTCATGCATGTGACTATAATGGACAGGCTCCATTACAGTTGTATCGTGAGGAAAACCTGTATACTCATTCAGCAGTGTCTACTTCTGTTATCATATTTTTATCCAATGTAAGATAATTCTTCCCTCAGATAATTATTTAAGGGACAAACGCCTCATCCTCCTTCAGAGAAAAATAATGAATCGATTTCTATAGCTGATGTAGATATAGTCAACATCCTAACCAAGGTTTAACTTTTTCAGGTCTGCCATGTAACTGCGCTGATCAGTTTGTCCCAGTATGTGGTCAGAATGGACGTACTTATCCAAGTGCATGTGTAGCACGTTGTGTTGGGCTACATGATAATCAGTTTGAATTTGGGTCCTGCATTTCTAAGGATCCTTGTAACTCTTATCCCTGCCCTAAAAATCAGAGGTAAATATTTAAGAAAATCTACAGAAATTACTTTTATCTTACTTAATTCTGGTTTACTGTTAACAGAAAAATATGAATTGTAGTAGTTTATATAATAGATATCAGTGTTATATAAACTATTACAATTATTTTGTGTCGTGAATATGTAATATTAAAACTTGAATTTTGAAAGAAAAGTGTCACAAAAATGTGATATTTAAATCCATGTGTTAATTAAAATGGAAAACAAACTTTTAAAAGTTCTTAAACATTGCATGTGTTTGCTTTCATGAGTTTAAAGATTTGGAAATCAGGATTAAAAGGCCATTTCTTGTTGAAAGAATCTCTTGTCAATGACTCAATTGTCTTCTTCAGTTTGATAAGTAGATAACTTTTCTGTCGGAACACTAGAAACTTTATTAAAAAGGAAGAAAGGAACAGCATATTGAGGAACCAATTTGAGTGATAATCTACTACAACTCTCCCAGTATCTAATCACTACAACAACTGGATGAAAAAGGACAGAAATTATTAAAGTTCAGCTATCTAGATAGTGCCCTAATGTCATATTTTCAGCAACTAAACTCCGATCAACCTTCCCCTTCTCCGATAACTTGAGAATCACTTTATGTTCCAGTTTAGATATCCAAATCAATTACAGCAGTATCTCCAGATAAAATTAGGGAGCAATCAAGAGTAGAATATTTTACTCCTGAGCAAACTGTTGAGAGGCTAGGGAAGGTCTAAAGGAAGCTTATGCTACAGGACTTTAGAATTTATATAAGTGTACTCAATAACCTGTTTGTTCCTGTGTAACTCCCCATGTTTATGTATAGACATTATAAGTTTTCCTCATCCACAATAAGATATAGAAAAATAAACAAACCTTCTCATTAATTTGAGGATTATGAGAGCCAGTTTGGTCTAGTAGTTAAGGCATTGAACTTGAAACTGGGGGACCATAAGTTCTAATCTTGCCTTAGCCGTGAAAGCCAGCAGGGTGCCCTTGGGCCAGTCACTATCTCTCAGCGCAGCCCACCTCACAGGGCTAAATCTCACCCCATGTTGAGCCACAGAAACGGTTCCCTTCTTTTATATTCCTCTGATGAAGCAATAATTTCTTTATCACAAGCGGTCCTGGGAGTTTTCATATTCTGGCTTATAACAACAGAAAGAAGCAACTTCTCATCAGTTACAGTAAAATTAAACAAATTGCTTCCTTCATTGTTCCAACCATAAGTCTTAGAAAGTTAATGGCTTTGATGTTGATCAAGTTATAATTAAAATACTAAGATGTCTCCTTTCAAACCTCAGCAATCTCAGATGATGTAGCACAAGAACATGGTTCACCACTGAGTGCCTGGCTTGAAACCCACCTGTTCTTCTCTAAATAGGCTTTGGTTTCAATTAATTCAGAAAGGTTTGGATGTAGAGGTTTTGCATACAATTTGCTTCTCACTATCAAAACAGACTGGTCTATAGTCAGTGGATCCCTTCTTTGCACTTTTCTAAAGTCTCAAAATCTTTTTTGTAATATGGTGACCAAAATTGGATGCAGCATTCCAGGTGTGGTCTTTCTAAGGATTTATAAGCAGTACTAATTCTTCATGTGATTTTGATTCTATGTCTCTGTTTATACAACCAAGGATTGTCTTAGCTTTTTTGGCTGTTGCCGCACACTGCTGGCTCATATTTAAGTGATTGTCCATTAAGATCTCAAAATTCTTCTCATAGTTATTGTTTTTGAAGCAATTTTTCTCCTAATCTGTACTTATACCTCTGGTTTTTCTGCCTAGATGTATAAAACCTTTTCTCCACATTAAATTTCATGTTGTTGGATAGGGTCCAATGTTCAAGTCTGTCAAGATCTTTTTGGATCCTGAGCTTGTCTTTGGAGATGTTGGCTATTCCTGCCAGCTTAGTGTCAGCTGCAAATTTGATGAGTTCCCCTTCTATTCCCTCATTTAAGTCTTTTATGAAAATATTGAAGAGTACTGGGCCTAAGACAGAACCCTGTGGCACCCCATGGCTTACTTCCCTCCATGTAGATGTAGTATCATTAAGGACTACTCATTGAGTAGGGTTTATCAGCCAGTTATAAATCCATCTGGTGGTACTTGTTCTATCTCAGCCTATAGCCGTCCTTGTTAAAGGTACAAGGACCAAACCCCTGTTGATAAAATAGGCTGGAGACTTAAACAAAACAAACCCCTTTTAATATGGGTGACAAACCTGACAAATAGTCCAGAAACAAAAGCAGCAAAACACCCTCCAAATGGAGGAAATAGTCCACATGAAACATGATGCAAACAGAAGAGTAGTCACAGGCAAGACGAACAGAACAGGATCCCATGAAGTACTTTGCAAACGGTTGCCTTCAGCAACCAGCACCGCCCACACCTCCTCTTTTTATATAGCAGCCCCAAGGCGTTGCCTCTCAGTGCCTTCTCCTTTTTCCCTGGAGTTGTCGTATTGACTGCTGCTGATTTACTCTCGCTAATTGCCGGCATGTGCGAGCATCAATTAGCATGTCCATCAGGTGTGAGTCCTCCGAGTCTGACTCATTCTCCTCACACAGCTGAGCTTCATCAGGAACACGACTGGAGGGCCCAGGCTCTTCATCAAACCGTGAGTCTTATAATTCACTAGAGCCTCCCTCTGACCCTGATGGCCCTTCAAATGCCTCCTCCACCTCCTCCTCAGATTCCTCAGACTCAGCTGTTGGGAACACAGGCTGGCATGGAATCATGACACTATCCCGCACCGCAGGGCCCTTCCCCCGGGTCTGCCGATCCGGATGCGGTCGGGATGGGAATTGGTCATGAAAGGTGGTCACCAAGGCAGGAACATGAACGGTGGTCTCATCCAGGTGAACTCCTCCGGTCCGTAGCCTTTCCATTCAATCAGATACTGGAAGTGGCCTTTCACCCAACAGGAGTCCCGAATGCTGGCAACCTCGTACTCGGGAGCACTGTCTCCATCACGTTTTTCCGGTGGGGGAGGTTCGGCTCGGCGGAGTGGACACGCCGGTTGCTCAGGGACCAACAGAGAACGGTGAAAGACCGGATGTACCCGCAGGGAATGTGGCAGAGTTAAGCGATAGGCGACTGGATTGATGACAGCCTCGATTGGGAACGGTCCTACATATCGGTGGTCTAACTTCTTGGCTGGCCGGGTTGACGGTATGTTCCTGGTCGACAGCCATACCCGATCTCCCACTGTTAGTGGAGGCGTATCCCGCCTCGACTGATCAGCCTTGGCCTTTTGTAATCAGCCTTGGCCTTCTCCAACTGTCGCTGCACCAATCGATGGATCGCCTGCAACTCTGCCATGTAGTCGTTCGCTGGTGGTACCGTTGCATCTAGTGGGGAAAGAGGGAAAAACCAAGGGTGATAGCCCACATTGGCTAAGAATGGTGTCATCTGCATGGAGGTGTGCTGTGAGTTATTGAACGCAAACTCAGCCACCGCCAGATAGTCCACCCAATTGTTCTGCTGCTGATTGACATAGGAGCGCAGATATTGCTCCAGGATCTCGATGACCTTCTCGGTCCCTCCGTCAGTTTGGGGATGATGTGCGGCCGAGAGGCAGATCTTGACATCCAACGCCTGCATCAACTCCTGCCAGAAACGGGCTGTGAACTGGGCCCCTCTATCGGACACTACCCTATCAGGAAGGCCATGCAGCCGGAACACCTGCTGGATGAACATGCGACCGGTGGCGCGGGCAGACGGCAAGCCACGGCATGGGATGAAATGCGCCATCTTGGTCAGCATGCCCACCACCATGAACACCGTTGTGAATCCAGAAGACGGGGGTAAGTCCATCAGGAAGTCCATGGACACAGCCCCCCAGGGTCTTTTGGGTGTCGGCAAGGGCTGCAGTAGTCCGGGTGGGGCCCCTGTCGCTGACTTGGCCTGCCTACATGGGATAAAAGATGAGACGTAGGTCTGGATGTCGTGTCAGACTCGGGGCCACCAGAAGGTACGGGAGACCAAGTTCAGGGTCTTGAACAGGCCAAAATGCCCTGCCGCCGGATTGTCATGACACTGGCTGAGGATGAGTCCCCTGAGCGGCCCTCCAGATACATAGAGCCGATAGTGGAGGAGTCCATCCATGACTGTCCATGGGGAATTTGGCCCCACCTCCTCCTTTTGCTGAGCCACCCACCCATCCTGTTGCTGGGCCTCCCGAATCCAAGCCCGTACATCTATCGGCTCCCGTACCGCAGCAAAAGACTCGATAGGGAGCACTGTCCTGGGCAGAAGCTTGTCTTCTGCTCGGGAATATTCGGGCTTCCTTCACAGAGCATCCGCTCTTTGATTGTGACCGCTGGGTATATACGTCACCCGGAAATTGAACCTCGCAAAGAAGAGAGACCACCGGATCTGGCGTTGGTTCAATTTCTGAGCGGTCTGCAGGCTTTTCAAATTCTTATGGTCCGTCCGGACCTCGATTTGATGACGCGCCCCTTCCAGATGATGCCTCCAGGCCTCGAACGCCACTTTAATGGCCAGTAGCTCCTTCTCCCAGATGGTATAGTTGCGCTCTGCTGGATTCAATTTCCGTGAAGGGAAGGGAAGAGGGCACCGCCGGGCGTCGTCGCCCGGAGTAACACCGCCCCAGTGGCAATGTCGGAGGCATCCGCCTCCACGACAAATGGCCGTTGCGGGTCAGGATGCTTCAGGATGGGCTCCATCATGAAGGCTTCCTTCAAAGCCTGGAAAGCCCGCTGTTCTGGAGCGTCCCACTGGAACCGAGTCTTTTTCTACAGGAGCTGAGTAAGGGGGGCTGTCATGGTAGCAAACCTGGGGATGAAAGTCTGAAAATAGTTGGCGAACCCAAGAAGTCGCTGGACATCCTTCACACGATGTGGGGGTTGCCAACTCTGCAGAGACTCGACCTTTCTCGGCTCCATGGCGATGCCCTCAGGAGAAATGCGGTGACCCAGGAACTCGATAGTCATCTGGTAGAACTAGCACTTCTCTAATTTGGCATATAGCCGATGTTCTCAGAGCCGCTGCAGGAACTGACAGAGATGCTGATGGTGCACCTCTCGTGATGGGGAATAGATCAGGATATCGTCCAAGTAGATCACGACAAACTGATCTAACAAGTCCCGGAAGGGGCGTTGGTCAGGCCAAATGGCATCACCGTGTACTCGAAGTGCCCGTACCGAGTACCAAACGCCGTCTTCCACTCATCACCCGACCGAACTCTGACAAGGTTATAAGCGCCACGCAAGTCCAGTTTTGTGAAGATCTTTGCCTCACGGAGCCGGTCCAAGAGTTCGGGGATGAGGGGCAGCGGGTATCGGTTGCGCATCGAGATGGCATTTAATTTCCTATAATCACAGCAAAGCCGCAATTCACCGGACTTCTTGACAAAGAGCACGGGTGCAGACACTGGCGAGGACGAGGGCCAAATAAAACCCCGAGCCAAATTCTTGTCCAAAAAATCCCGCAACGCGGCCAACTCGGGGTCCGACATGGAATACAAACGGCCCACTGGGAGAGGCATGTCAGGGACTAAGTCAATGGAGCAGTCATAAGGCCTGTGTGGGGGCAATTGATCCGCCTCAGACTTGCTGAAAACATCAGCATAATCCGCCAATTCAGAGGGTAAGGAGACTCCCATGGGCCCCTCTAGCTGACCGGCACAGATGTGGCGGGTGTGGTCCACGCACTGTAAGCTTGGAAAGGTGACCAAGTTCTGTGACCAATAAATCTGTGGGTCATGCGCCCGGAACCACGCCAGTCCCAAGACCACGGGGAAATGCAGGTCTGATGTGATATAGAACTGGATGGCCTCCTCATGTGTACTGATGGCCATATATAGCGGTTGCATGGCGGCCTTAATTGGCCCAGACAGGAGCACTCGACCATCAATGGTCTCCACTAACATTGGCGGATCCACCGGGCATTGGGGAATCGCCCATTTAGCCACAAATGCTGCGTCCATAAAGTTCGTAGTGGCCCCAGAGTCAATCAACGCATGGACGGGAATCCCCTTGGGCAACCTAGGGAGAATCAGGCGCTCCTCCAATATCAGATGCCTTGGGGGTCCGTGGGCAGCATCTGAAGGGTGTGGCTCGGTGTTGCAGGATGCCCAACCCAAAAGGCCTTTCAGATCGGGCGTGGGCCATTTCCCGTCAGGGGAGCAGATGGCAGTCTCGGGACAGGCTCAGTCACAGACGCCCCTCGTCGCTTCTTGGGGCAGAAAGCGGCCAAATGCCCAGGGTCCCCACAGTAAAAACACAACCCCCCCGAACGTCACCTGTTCATCTCTGCCATCGATAGGCGAGGTCTGGCAGCACCTAACTCCATTGGCTCCTCCCTCTGGACCGGGGTCTCACGCACAACGGGGGCCGTACGGGCCTTTGGGGTGGCACGGCGACTCCTTCGCTGCTGCAGCCGGGCGTCGATCCACAGACAGAGATGAATGAGCCCATTAAGGTCCGGAGGAACATCAACACAGGCCAGCTCATCCAACATCTCCTCCGACAATCCATCCTGGAAAGTGTCCACGAGCGCAGCCTCATTCCAGGCTGAATCCTGGCTAAGCAGCCGAAATTCGCTGATATAGCCCTGCAGGGGGCGTCAGCCTTGCCTCAGAGCTTTCAAACGCCGGGTAGTTGTCTGGGTCTTGATGGGGTCCTCGTACATCATCCGCATGTAATCACAAAACCCTACAAAGTTGTCCATCAGTGGACTAGGTTGGGCTAGCAGGGGTGTGCCCCAACGAGCTGCAGAACCAGAGAGCAGGCTTATCATAAACCCCACTTTATCCTGGTCAGTGGGGAAATCATCTGCTCTCACACTGATATACAGGCAGCATTGTCCCATGAAAACAGGAAACATGTCCGGGTTGCCATCAAATTTGTCCGGCCTCACCACTTGGCATTTTCTCCTGAGTGGTGATGGAGCAGCAGGAACATGGGCAGATAGCTGAGTACCTTGGGCAGATAACAAAGCCAGCTGCTGGGAGAGCTGGGCGTTCTCAGCACGTAGCTGCTCCATAATAGTAGTGGGTTAGGCGGAAGGCAAACTGTTCTATCCCAGCCTATAGCCGTCCTTGTTAAAGGCACAAGGACCAAACCCCTGTTGATAAAATAGGCTGGAGACTTAAACAAAACAAACCCCTTTTAATATGGGTGACAAACCTGACAAATAGTCCAGAAACAAAAGCAGCAAAACACCCTCCAAATGGAGGAAATAGTCCACATGAAACACGGTGCAAACAGAAGAGTAGTCACAGGCAAGACGAACAGAACAGGATCCCATGAAGTACTTTGCAAACGGTTGCCTTCAGCAACCAGCACCGCCCACACCTCCTCTTTTTATACAGCAGTCCCAAGGCATTGCCTCTCAGTGCCTTCTCCTTTTTCCCTGGAGTTGTCATATTGACTGCTGCTGATTTACTCTCGCTAATTGCCGGCGTGTGTGAGCATCAATTAGCATGTCCATCAGGTGTGAGTCCTCCGA
This sequence comes from Protobothrops mucrosquamatus, assembly GCF_001527695.2. NCBI lineage: Eukaryota > Metazoa > Chordata > Lepidosauria > Squamata > Viperidae > Protobothrops > Protobothrops mucrosquamatus. Next base: position 2,248,316 of record NW_015386293.1, read on the forward strand.
GTCTGACTCATTCTCCTCACACAGCTGAGCTTCATCAGGAACACGACTGGAGGGCCCAGGCTCTTCATCAAACCGTGAGTCTTATAATTCACCAGAGCCTCCCTCTGACCCTGATGGCCCTTCAAATGCCTCCTCCACCTCCTCCTCAGATTCCTCAGACTCAGCTGTTGGGAACACAGGCTGGGACGGAATCACGACACTACTACTGTCTATCCCACATTTTTCTAGCTTACCAAGAAGTAGGTTATGGTATACTTTGTCAAATGCCTTGCTAAAATCTAATTTAGTCACTTTATCAAAGAATGAAATAAAATTGGTTTGGCATGATCTGTTTTTGACAAATCTGTGTTAGTTATAACTTTATTTGTTTCTAGATGTTCACAGATCTTTTTTTTGATTATTTTTTCCAGTGTCTTCCCAGGTATTGGCTGATTAATCTGTATTTTCCTAGGTCTGGTTTTTTTCTCTTTTTTGAAGATGAGAACCTCATCAATTCTTTTCCAATCCTCTGGTAGTTCCCCGATGCTCCAGGATTTTTTAAAGATATGGTACAATGGTTCGGAGATGACATCTGCCAGCTCCTTCAGAAATGTGGAATATAATCCCACAGGTCCTGGTGATTTATATTCAGACACGTGTTCTCTTACCATTTTTTCCCTTATTTTAATTTTTCTTTCTAGTCTGTTTCTTACAATTATGTTTTTGATAGGTTGGGCTACAGTTTCTTAAGGATACATAAGGATAACCTGTCTTTTTCCTTACATACAGTTGCTTTAATCCAGTTGCTATGGAGGTTATCTAGGTTGGGCTTATCTATAGCCCATGATTTTGCAAGAGTAAGATGTTGTGTCCTGATAAGTAAATGTGGAAATCACAATCTTTGGCAATAGCTCTCCATCCAACTATGTAAATAGGGCTTCTGCATTATAATATTCAGCCAGAGCTTGCAGTGTTATTTTTAAACTAATATGGTTCTGAGAACGCAATACAGGTAGTCTCATTTAGCAGTTGCCTTATACAGCAACTGTTCACAGTTATGATAATGATGAAAAAGTAACTTTGTGATAAATCCTTGCATTTACAAATTTCACAGATCTGCAAAGCAAAGGAAAACTGAACTAAGATCATAAGCTTGGTCATAGTTTCACTTAGCAACCATTTCACTTAACAACTGATTTGCCAGTCAGTCCCAATTGCTGAAAGAGGACTATCTGTACTACATTGTCTAAGAATTATTATATGTTTCTTTGCCAGCTGATGTTCTCATCTGCAGTTAAAACAGTTTACATGAATATGTTCTTCACCCTATTCATTCATTTATTTATATCCCACCTTTATTATTTTCACAAATAAGTCAAGATGGTGAACATATCTAACACACCTTCTTACTCCTACTTTCCCCGAAACAATAACCCTGTTAGGTGGGTTGGGCTGAGAGTGATTGGCAGGTTCACCCAGCTGGCTTTCATGGCTAAGGTAGGACTTGAACTCCAATCTTTTGATTTCTAGCCTGGTACCTCAACCACTAGATCAAACTGGCTATCTCTGATGGTTCATAGGCTTTCAATTGGGGCTGAAATCTGTTATCATTCTAAGATGCCACTTCATCTAATTTTGCAACAAAACTGACTATAATTCAGCATTCCAGAAAATGCCTTCACACAAGGAAAAAAAAATCAAACCTGTTCTTTATATTTTCTATCATTTCCTTAATTATAAAATACCTACATAAGCATCAAACATATCATTTGTTTCCTCATAATTTCCTAGGTTACTGTTCATTTGAGTTACTTTAAGGTTTTTATATGCAGAGCTACTTTAAAGTTTCAGTATACACCACTGTTATCTGTGATCTTTGGCCTCATACCTTCAACCTGATAGATTTTAAGACAGGGGTCCTCAACTCCTGGTCTGTGGCCCGGTACCAGTCTGCAGCCTGCTGGGCCATGCAAGGAGCGGGTGAGCGTATGAAGCTCCATTTGTGCACACGAAACCATCCTCTCCTCCTGTTGTTGCTACCACCACCTACCGTTGCCGGACCATGGATGCGGAAAGGTTGGGGACCATTGTTTTAAGAGAACTTGCACAAGTATTAAGAGTCCACATATAGCTCTTTTATAAGAGAGTCTAACAAGAAGTCTATTTTTCAGCTTTTGTGTCTATACTTGGAACCAATTCTCCATTATTTTTTTCAATTTCTTCAGGTTAACTGGATTTTCATGTTAAAAGACCATTCTCTTAGACTTTATCTAGTGATGCATGATTTTACCAAAAACCATTCCATTTGAATTCATCTGCTTACAAAGGACTTTTCAACATTTATCTGTATGGAATTTTGTCTATTAAGTATTTCATATTCATCTGCAAAACTGCTTGATTAAAGCTTCAGTTCTATTCCTTGAAATTGTAGTTCTTGGGACAACAAGCTGTGTATGCTATATCTGGAAATAAAATATAAAGACCTGCAAATAGAAGTAAAATAACAGTGGCAAAAAAAAGCAAAGATAGTACCAATAGGAATAAATGCCTTGAGTGCAATCCCAAAACAAGTGGACCATAACCTGAACACTTTCAGCATTGACAAAATCATCAGTCAATTGCAAAAAGCAGTTTTACATGAACATTTTACACCCTTTAACAATATCTTCAACAATACCTTTATCAAGCAACATCTATCCCAGGTGCTTGATAGGGGGATAAAAATGCCAAATTCAGTCTAAACAGCTTGCTGAATATGCAATCAACCATAATTTGTTGCGACCCCATGGACAATGTTCCTCCAGGCCTTCCTGTCCTCTACCGTCTTCTGGAGTCCATTTAAGCTCATGCCTACTGCTTCAGTGACTCCATCCAGCCACCTCATTCTCTGTCGTCCCCTTCTTCTATTGCCCTCAATATTTCCCAGCATTAGGCTCTTCTCCAGTGAGTCTTTCCTTCTCATTAGGTGGCCAAGTACTTGAGTTTCAACTTCAGGATCTGGCCTTCTAAAGAGAAGTCAGGCGGCTGCGCTGGCAAACTGGAAGTCTCAGCGAACCGGAAGTTTATTTCTTTTCTTTTTAGATAAAAATCAGCATATCCAGTAAAAATAGGAATAAAAAAACTTTTAGGAAAACTTTTTAGTCCCCAAATTTCAAAAGTATATGCATCCAATTAGATTAAATTTGTTTTTATAATTGCTTTGTTTCCCCTGGGTAGTCAGTCGCCGCTGTTCTTAGAGGGTGGGACTGTAAAGCTTTTAACATAATACACTACTAAGAGAATATGGATGAAGATCAGGAACAGATTCTCTTTATGTTGAAAGCAATTTATCAAACTATTTTTACTGCTACTGATGAAATAAGAGGTTACAGAAAAGAGTAAGATGTCAGCCCAGATATACAAATTCAAACTTTGATTACAACTAAAAAATCAACTACACAGAATATAATAGAAAAAGTGGAACAATTAAATATTATGTCAGAAGATTCAACTGACCAACAGTTAATGGAAAACCCAAAAAAAGGACTGACAACATGGAAAAGGGAAAAGGCTTCCTCTATAAATCAGAAGAAACCGGAGGTTCAAGAAGAAGAACAGACTGAAGAGAAGATAAACAGTTCAGGACAACTACGTCGAGATGGAAAAATAGAGCGACGATTTGTTAGTCCTCTCAAAAAGACGGCGATGCAATGGCTTTTTCTACGTCAAACAATATATATAACAACACAGGGAGATTTATTTCATGACTCAAAAGCGTGGACATGGAAGACAATTTGGCAAAGAAAGAAAGCTAGAATAAGACTGAAGAAAATTGGGGTTTTGACTTATCAGTGAGAATTAAAATAGAACATACTCAAATAGATAAGATGTGTACTTTGAATACTAGATATTGTTATGAGTTGAGATAAAGAAAACTGGTCATTTAAAACTTGGAAGTACAAATATTAACAGTTAAATTTGAACATTGATTTGCTTATAAAGGGTAAATGTAAAGGTAATTAAGATATATATAAGCTAAAAATCTATTGATTGTAATAAATATGTTTTTACTTAGTAGTAATAATAAAAACTAGTAGCTTAAATATGAGATAGCAGATATTAAGAGAAAAAGAGAGGAAGTATTAAATGTTGAAATAAGAGAAATTTGGGTTACTAAATTTAAGATATTGTATTATTAATTAGTTGATGTAAGAGGGTGAGAATTCAAATAGATAAGACATGTATTCTGAACATTAGATCTTGTGATGAATTGTGATAAAGGGAATTGGGGTTATTTAAAACTTGGAAATTATAAATATTAAACATTAAATTTAAATATTAATGGGAAACTAAAAATTGGGAAAAACTAATTAGGACATTGATTGTTTAAAAAGATTGAATGTTAAAATAACTAAGGATATGTATAAACTAAAAATTATTGAAAAATGTAAGAAAGTTATTTTTATTTAATCGATATAATAAGAATTGTATTAGTTTAAATATGAGACAATAAATACCAAGGGGAAAAGAGAGGAAATATTTAATGTAATAGTTTGAGATTTGTACTAAAGATATTTGTATGTTATTGAATTATTGATCAACTCAGCCGCCATGTAGCTTTTCAAATATTTAAATGTAAAACTAGAAAATCAGTACAATTTTCTTTAAAAAACAAAAACAAAATTACTACCAAGCACCTTTAAAGCAATGCGGATGAAACTGGGTGAGATCTGATCTTCTCTTTAAGACTAAATATCTTTCCTGCAAAAGCTGCCCTAAGTATTTTTCCCCATGTGAGGAGAGAGGGAATTCCTACCCCACCCTCTAAGAACAGCGGTGACTGACTACCCAGGGGAAACAAAGCAATTATAAAAACAACTTTAATCTAATTGGATGCATATACTTTTGAAATTTGGGGACTAAAAAGTTTTCCTAAAAGTTTTTTTATTCCTATTTCTATTGGATACGGTGATTTTTATCTAAAAAGAAAAGAAATAAACTTTGAAAAACTGTTATAAAACAGGGGACTTAAAAAGTTTTAAACAGCATCGGTGCCATCCTGTGGCAAAGTATGGTATTACAACTTGTTATTGACTAAAAGAGACTTGGCTTGAAGCCTAGAATTTAGAAAAAACTCTTTGACCTTGTCAGATACCACCTGTGAAAAACTCAGCTGTAAAGAAGGAACTGCAGGGTGGCATATCTGGCCTGTTTGATCTATGAAGATAAACCTTTACTGATTTTCAGAGTTATATGTGAGAAATTGTTTTCCTATTTCTTTACATGAGAAGTATCTGTTATTATACAAGACGATGGAATACTTTGGACTATAAATTCTTACTTAGCAAAGAATTTCCACTATAAAGACTACGTACAACATGTCCCATACCTAAGGTATAAAAAACAAAAAACTATTTTTAACATTTGATTTTAAAATTTTCAACTTAATACATTATCAAGAGAATATGGATAAAGAAAAATCCTTTTTATGTTGAAATCAACATAAAGAAGTGGAATAACTAAATACTAAGACAGAAGACCCAACTGACCAACAGATCCAGCCAATGGGAAAATTAGAAAAGAGAGTGACAACACTGAAAATGGAAAAGACTTTTTACATAAATTAGAAGAAATTTGAGGAAAAGGAAGAAGAACAGATTGAATGGAAGATAAATTTATCAGGACAATTGTGGGAAACTGGAGTAATAAGGGGGAGATTAAATTGGGCTAGTCCTTCCCAAAAAACTGTAATTAAATGGTCTTTCTTATTTAAAATAATGTGATGATAACTCAAATAAGCAGGAGACCTTGGTCTGAGATGAACTTGTTTTCGACAGGGAGAAGTGCGAATCAGGTATTACACATCAATCATGCAACAACAGAAAGGCACCCAAAAAGAGAAGCCACCTTCTGGTTTGTGATTCAATTATAAGGGATGTAAATTTAGGAAAGGACACAGAGGTTTCAAAAGAGGTCAGGTGTCTTCCAGGTGCTACTGCCAGTAGGGACAAGGAGCGTATTTGTAAAATAATCAAGAATGCCAGCAAGGACTGTGATGTGGAGGCTATTGTACATCTTGGCACTAACAATCTGTCTCAAAAAGATGTACTCTCTGTGCAGAATGATTTCCAGAGCCTGGGGCAGGAACTTAGCAGAATAGGCTGTAGGCTTATTTTTTCAGAGGTTTTACCAGTGTATAAGGAGCAAAATGGAAAAGGCCAGCATATAGCACAATTCAATATGAGGCTAAAGGAGTGGAGTAAAGGGGAAGGCTTTGGATATATTAGTCACAATGTCAGCAGCTGGTCCAATGAAAAAATGTACAAAAGAGATGGTTTGCATCCATCAAAGAATGGGACTGAGTTACTCGGCTATAAATTCACAGATTTTCTGGAGAAATATTTAAACTAAACAGCGGGGACAGTGAGCTAATTGATACAGAACATCCCTGTCCCCGGCAATCTAAAAATTATAGGGCTATCAGTGCATGTAACATAGATGTGTGTGTGGACAAGAACATCAACCTTGCTTTCAAGCAAAATCAAGCTTTTAATAGCGAGTGCCACACAAAGTGCATAACCAAACAGGTGGTAAGACAATAGGGGAACTCAGGCACCACACAGGTTATGTAGAAAGTAAATACAGGGTTGGTCATAAAGGACTCAAATGTCTATACACCAATGCACAGAGTATGAACAGCAAACAGGGTGAACTAGAAATTTGGGTTAATGAGGGCAGATATGATATTGTTGCCATTATGAAAACATGGTGGGATAAAACCCACAAATGGGACACACAGCTAGAGGAATTTAAATTATTTAAAAGAAACAGACCAAATAAAAGAGGAGGTGGAGTTACTCTCTATATAGGAAATAACTACATCTCTACATAAATAGAGCACAACAATGATGAAAACTGTCTTGAATGCATTTGGGTCAATATAAAAAGGGGGTGGAATGACATTGCCATAGGTGTATACTATAGGCCACCCAATCAAACAGAGGAAATAGATGAACTTTTTGCTAGTCAGCTAACTAAGGTATGTAGGAAACACATTACAATAATAATGGGGGACTTTAACTACCCTGACATCAACTGGGAGAAAAACTCTGGACCAAGTGGAAGATCAAACACATTCCTGACAAACCTAGCAGACAACTTTGTCTCCCAAAAAGTAGAGAAGGGAACTAGAGGATTAGCCATTTTGGATCTAATTCTCACTAACAAGGATGAAATGATAGAAGATGTTGAAGCCATAGGAACCTTGGAAGGAAGTGATCATGCAATATTGGAATTCAACATTATGGAAGCACAAGCAATAGAACACAGTCAAACTAGAGTCTTGGACTTCAAGAGAGCTAATTTCAATAAACTTAGAGAGGGTTGGGAAGGATTCCATGGATGAGAATCCTCCAGGGGAAAACAACTCAAGAAGTTTGGGAAATTTTGAAAAGTGAAATAATAAAAGCCCAATCTAGCACAATACCAACAAAGAGGAAAAATAACAGCTCTCAAAAGAAACCAGCATGGCTGCATAAAGAACTCTCTGATAAATTGAAAGATAAAAAGGACAAGTATAGAAAGTGGAAAGAGGGACACAAGTCAGAATATCAGCAAATAGCCCGAGCCTACAAAGATAAAGTGAGGAAAGCTAAGGCTCAAAATGAACTAAGGCTTGCGACCAAAGTCAAAAATAATAAAAAAAAAAAAGCTTCTTTCAACATGTAAAAAACAAGAAATAAGTGAAGGAAATGATTGGTCCATTAGTGGGTGAAAATGGCAAGAAGGTGACAAGCAACAGGGAGAAAGCAGAACTATTTAACTCATTTTTTGCATCTGTCTTTACACAAAGGGAAAAACAGACCAACCTATCAAAAATAATGCCATAAAAAACAGAATAGAAACACAAGTTAAGATAGGCAAGAAAATGGTGAGTGAGCACCTGTCCAGCCTAGACGGGTTCAAGTCACCAGGACCAGATGGATTACACCCCAAGGTTCTCAAGGAACTGGCAGATGTGATCTCAGAACCACTGAACTATATTTTTCAAAGATCCTGGAGCACTGGGGAACTACCAGAGGACTGGAAAAGAGCTGATGTAGTTCCCATTTTCAAAAGAAAAAAAATGGATCCAGGAAATTAAAGACCTATTAGTCTGACCTCAATACCTGGAAAAGATAATCAAACAACGAATCAGCGAACACCTAGAGGCAAACAAAGTCATTACTAAAAGCCAACACGGGTTTGTCAAAAACAGATCATGCCAGACCAATCTTATTGCATTCTTTGACCAAGTGACAAAATTAGTGGACCAGAGGAATACCATGGATATAATTTACTTGGACTTCAGTAAGGCATTTGACAAAGTAAATCACAACCTACTGCTTGATAAGATAGAAAAATGCGGGTTAGACAGCATCACCACCAGATGGATCCATAGCTGGCTGACCGGCCGTACTCAGCGTGTGGTCATCAATGGAACCACATCTACATGGAGGGAAGTGTGTAGTGGGGTGCCCCAGGGCTCACGTCTGGGCCCAGTGCTCTTCAACATCTTCATCAACGATTTGGATGAGGAGATAGATGGGGAACTCATCAAATTTGCAGACGACACCAAGCTGGCAGGAATAGCCAACACTCCAGAAGACAGGCTTAGGATACAGGAGGATACAGGAGGATCTGGACAGACTTGAACACTGGGCGCTATCTAACAAAATGAAATTCAATGGTGAAAAAAGTAAGGTTCTACATTTAGGCAAGAAAAACCAAATGTACAGGTATAGTATAGGGGGTACCTTGCTCAATAGTAGTAACTGTGAGAGGGACATCGGAGTCCTAGTGGACAATCACTTAAATATGAGCCAGCAGTGTGCTGCAGCTGCCAAAAAGGCCAACACAGTGCTAGGCTGCATGAACAGAGGAATAGAATCAAGTATTAATACCACTCTACAAAAAGGCCAACACAGTGCTAGGCTGCATGAACAGAGGAATAGAATGAAGTATTAATACCACTCTACAATGCCTTGATAAGGCCACACTTGGAATACTGCATCCACTTTTGGTCACTACAATGTAAAAAAGATGTTGAGATTCTAGAAAGAGTACAGAGAAGAGCAACAAAGATGATTAGGGGACTGGAGGCTAAAACATAAGGAACGGTTGCTGGAATTGGGTATGTCTAGTTTAATGAAGAGTAGGACGAGGGGGGACATGATAGCAATGTTCCAATATTTCAGGGGCTGCCACAAAGAAGAGGGAGTCTAGCTATTTTCCAAAGCGCCTGAAGGCAGGACAAGAAGCAACAGATGGAAACTAATCAAGGAGAGAAGCAACCTAGAACTAAGGAAAAACTTCCTGACAGTTAGAACAATTAACCAGTGGAGCAACCTGCTTCCAGAAGCGGTGAATGCTCCAACACTGGAAGTTTTTAAGAAGAAACTGGACAGCCATTTGTCCGAAATGGTATAGGGTTACCTGCCTGAGCAGGGGGTTGGACTAGATGACCTCCAAGGTCCCTTCCAACTTTTTATTTTTATTATTATTATTATTATTATTATTATTATTATTATTATTATTATTATTATTATTATTGTTGTTGTTGTTGTTGTTGTTGTTGTTTGTTGTTGTTGTTGTTGTTGTTATTGTTATTGTTATTATTATTATTATTATTATTATTATTATTATTATTATTATTATTATTATTATTATTATATAAGAGGGAGAACTGTTTGAGGATTCAAATGTATTGACATGGAAAGTTAGTTGGCAAAGGAAAAAAAGCCAGTGTAAGGCTAAAAAAAACTAGGGTTTTGATCTAGTAGAGGGGATTTGATACTATTGATTAGTGGGTTGAATATGGTGGAAAATAGATAATTTTTAGAAAATAAAGTAAAATAATTGAATAGGTGAGATGTGTAATAAAATTAATAGACTTTTGATTTAATATGGTGAAAAATAGCTTTTAGAAAATAGAATAAGGTTATATGCAAATAGACAAGATTTAGAATTTTAGATTTTGTTATAAAAAGGGGGAAATGTAGAAGGTGAGATAAGGAAAACTCTAGTTACCTAAAGCTTGGAAATTATAATATACCAAATGTTAACTTGAATATTGAGGGGAAATTAAAGCCTGGGAAAAAAGCAATAACAGGACATTGCTTGATTGAATGCAAACACAATTAAGATATGTATAAGCTAAAAATTATTGATAAATGTAACAAAGATGGTTTTATTTAGTAGATAACAATAAGAACTATATTAGCTCAATATGAGATAGTAGATATTAAGGGGAAAAGACAGGAAATATTTGATGCTGTAACTTGAGATTTGTGCTAAAGATTTATGTATGTTATTGAATTATTGACTACCCAGCCACCACATTGCTTTTTAAATGTTTAATTGTAAAATTAGAAAACTAATAAAATATTATATAAAAAAACCTTCAATTTTCAGATCCTGATACTTTCTGATCTTCTCTATTCTACTATCTCCTGATATTGCCAAATCAGTTATCCACACTTTCTTCTTTTAAAGAAGTTAAACAGTTAAATCTGGTATATTATGGACTAACTTTATCAGTTTGTATTCAGAAATCCCACAATATTTTAATCTGCTCATTTTCAACTACTATCTCAATTCTGTGGTTCAACCAATTTTTCATTATTGGCACTTGATAATTTTTACAGATGTTCCAGTGATCATTTTGGCAACAATGTTATGTTATTATTTATAATCAGTTTGTATGATTGTCTTGCATGATCTCAGTATATAACCTACTGTTTCTTCTGCCTCTTTGCATAATCTGCACTTTTTCAATTCTGTCCTTGATTGCATTTGTTCAAATTATATTGGAACTTGAAGATGTTTTTTATTCCTTTTTTTGCCTTAAGGGATAGCTAAAGCCCCTTCATCTTATTTTTGTTTGTGGAGCCTTACATCATGGCTCTTTCAGAAGGTCATGGGATAAGGTGCTTTTTTATTCCATCTTCATTCTGGAATTTTATTCCTCAATCTTCCCTGGAAGGAAGCATTATAAACTAGGGATGTATGTGTTTTATTGTGTTATGGTATGGTATGGTATGGTATGGTATGGTATAGTATATGCTGTTTATTACTATTTTCAACTTGGTTTTTTAGAATATATTCTAAATTGCCTAGAGTTGTTTGGATGAGTGAGACAGCTCATAAATTAAATAAATATTACCAAAACAGTTGATATTCCCAAAAACCCCTCCCCCCTCCCAAGAATAACTAAAGGAAATGGGAAATTTAGCTAATGATTAAGGGCAATGGATCAGTGTTTTGATCTGCTGGTATCAAATCAATACTGCTTTCTTTATTCTGGAATCCTTGTTATTGCTATGATTACAAAAAGGCAGGAATAGAAATATATTAAAGTCATAGAAACAGAAGGTCCCATTTGGGCTGGTGGATCCAATATTCTACTTCCATGGTGGCGAACCTATGGCACGCATGCCACAGGTGGCACGCAGAGCCCTCTCTGTGGGCATGCGCGCCGTCGCCGTCACCCCAGTCGTAGGCTTTCAGTCCCATCTGCCATCTGCATCAATACCCGTGCAGGGTAAGGTTGCTGCACCCACCCCCGCCTCCCCAAGCATTTTTTTTATTAACCTGCCTTTCAGCTGCATTCCGTTTCTCGGTTTGCTTCTCAGCCTTCACCGCGTGTTTGTGGGACTATCGGTAAAAAAAAAAGTTCCATCAGACTTTTTAACTTCTCGCGAGATCTCAACAGGTTAGAAAATCTGATGGAACTTTTTTTTTTACCGATAGTGCCCTTCCCATGCCAGCCCAGCCCCTGCAGCCCCGGGATGGCCGTGCTGGTGGCGGTGGGCAGGGTGTTGAAGTGGGGGCCGGCAGGCCGACCAAAGCAGCAGGTGGGGTGCTGGAGGCTTGGGGAGGGAGGGCACTGAAGTGGGCGGTCGGGCCATTGGCAAGAGCAACACGTCTGAGTGGAAAGCGGCCTCGGAAAAAGTGGGGCAGTGAAAGACTACGAAGTTGGAATTGATTGATTGACTTCCCCCCCCCCAAAAAAAACCTTCCTTTGTTTCCTTGCACATGGGGCTGGAAGTCAGGTAAGGAAAGAAAGGCAATTTCTGGGGGAAGCAAGGATTTCTTTCCTTACCTGCCTCACTTGTTCCAAGGTCGCATTCCACTCAGATGCATTGCTCTTGCCAATGGCCCGACCGCCCTCTTCAGTGCCCTCCCTCCCCAAGCCTCCGGCGCTTCACCTGCTGCTTTGGTGGCTCTGTAGACAGAACTGCTAAGTTCTCTGTCAGAGAAGAGAACTTTGCAGCTCTGCCTACAGAGCCACCAAAGCTGTAGCTGAATGGGCAGGTGAGGGGGAAACATGTCCCACTTGTTCCACAGCCGCTTTCAGCCGAGCCGCATTGCAGCAGCATTGGGTGCAATACGCAAGGTGGCAAATAGCTGCGTCATGCCAAAACCGGCCGTTTGCCACCTCCTGCCCAATGCCGCTGCCATGAGGCCACGGAACAAGCCGCCCAGCTGGTTCCATGGCCTCATGGCAGTGGCATTGAGTGCGACGTACAAGACAGCAAATGGCTGCGGCCAGCGGCAAACAGCCACGTCATACCGAAACCAGCTGTTTGCTGCCTCTGCCCAGTGCCGCTGCTATGAGGCCGTGGAACAAGCCAGGCAGCGGTAAGAAACCGGTATACTGGTTCCTTACCTCTGCCCGGCTTGTTCCGCGGCCTCATGGCAGCAGCATTGGGTGCGACGTGTGAGGCGGCAAATGGCTGCGGCCGGTGGCAAACAGCCACGTTGTGCCAAAACGGAGGGGCCGGCAGGGTGTGGCTTCTGATGGACACAGTTGGCCCCCATGCACTTGCTGTGTGCGGGGGCTGATGGTGTCAGGCAGTAGCTGCCCTGGCTCCTGCCTCGCCTTGCTTTGCCTTGCCCTGTGGCAATTGCACCCCTGCCTTGCCCCCTGCCTCGCCTCACCCTGCAGGATGAGCCTCTTGCCCACCGTCCCACTCAGCAGAGACCCCCTGGATCTCCCCCAACCCTGCCCGGCCCCCACAGGTGTCCCTCCCCACGAGCAACATCAAATTGGCCACGCTCACCTCGGCCCTGCCCACCCAATCTGCTGTGGCCACCCAAAGGCCCATGCCCACCCAGCACCCGGCAATACCTAAGTAGATCTTTGGTTGCAGTTTGGGCACTCGGTCTCTAAAAGGTTTGCCATTACTGCCCTACTTGGAACAATAATCCAAATTAAAGTAGTGCAGGGAGATGGCTGCTAGCCTCTGACTGAATGCTTACAGTGAAGTGGATCTCTTTGGATGAGTAGATTCATTGCTGAATTGCTCTTTCTGTTTGGAAAGTTTTTAGTAAGAATCTACTTTGTATGGGCTACAAGTAGTAAATTTAATGTGGTAAAGTTGCCTAACTGATGGCTTCTGGAAGAAGACTTCCCTTTTGATAGAAGATTCTAGGAAGAGTAGAAGGTGGCTTTTACCTGACCTAGTGGTGAGGCAGGGTTTTAAAATATTGTACAACTGGATTAATTGAGGTTCCCTCACAATATCTCCTGTCCCTTGTGACAACTAGTGAGCATTGCAGATTTCATAAGTAAGATAGCCCTTTTATAACACATTTGTATCCATTCTGTATTTGATGCTTATGACCAGAAATATTTATTATATTTATTACATATGATTGTTTACAACTTTTTAAAGAACAGAGCAGAATATACAGTAGTTTCTTTATTATAATATTTCTATTTCTATTGCTTTTGTTTTTCTTTTGGAATAAATATTTGAAAATATTTTCCCAGATGTTTACCAAAGCCACAGGTTTGTTTAACAAGTTTTGAGAACTTTGGTTGTAACCAATATGAATGTGTGCCAAGACAATTCAGTTGTGGTGACCAGTTGCGAGATCCTGTTTGTGACACAGACAACATAGAATATAATAATCTCTGTGCTCTGCATCAAAAAGGAAAAATTATATCATACAAAGGCCCATGTCAGGTATGCAGTAATATATCAAACTACTTTTTTTCTTAAATTCTGTTGTATATCTATCTAATGCTAATTTTTCTCTTTATGCTATTTAAGAAAGTTAAGAAAGTATAAACTGCGAAAAAGGCATTTCTTTTTATAGGTATAACATTATTTGGGCTAATCTTGGAAATCCCTATGAATAATTCTGTACAGTCTGTATGAGGATTTTCTTTACTATTTTATTTTGTTCGATAGAATTTAAAAGTGCAGCCAAGAAGAAAATGAAGAAATAGAAAAGGAATCTACAAGCTTTATACAATTAAATAAGAATTTTCAAAGTAACAATAGTACTTGTTAAAACGTTGTCATATCAATTTAGCAGTTTAAAAATATAATTAAGATCAAAATGATAGACACCCAATTTGATTAGAATCATTAATCAGAATAAACAATAAGAGTTTCTGCCTAAACTGAGTTTAATACTTTAAAGTCAGATGTGGTACAAGTCTATAAGCAAAATTGCAATACACACTTTCCAGATTACATTAAATTCAATATCTAATATAATGTTAATGTTATATTTATTGTGCTAGTATTTTAATATTTTGTAATATTGTTTTATCAGATTGTAAACTGCCCAAAGTTGTGTTAGAGCTTGATGGGCGGCATATAAATTTAATAAAATAAATAAATGTCTTTTTTAAAAAATAAAAAAGTTATTTTTAACATTGATGCCTACTTCCATAGCTTAGTCTGGTATGCCTCCAAATAATGAATTATATATAACTTTTAATACAAGCACGCAATCCTAACAGCTGTTATAGAAAAATAGCAGTAAATCCGATATTTATCTTCCATTAGTATTCATATTGTTTCATTTTAATTGCCTGTTTAAATATGTATCAATATAATCAAACAATTTTTATTTATTCAGTTTCTGAATCATTTTTCAGTGAAAATCTATAAATAAGCCTTTATTGCATACAACATTTAAGTATTTTATGAAATGTAATTAATATCTCAGCTCAACATTATATTTTTATTTCTGAATTTGTTTAATAAAAAGGCATTTTAAACGATAAAACTGTATACTATTTGTTAAAACTAAGTAAGAATTGGCAGAGTAAAGAAGACTTGATAATAATAGGGGAAAACTAGCAACAATCAACAAAAAGTGATTCTCCTGTTACTCTGTCTTTTAGAGACAAACCTACTACATTAAATATATACAAAGACAAATGATGCAATATTTCAATTAGAAGGTATTCTTTTTTTTATTGAAAATTTTATAAAATTTTACAATATAAATCCCCCCCTTCCCCAAACCCACCCTTCCATTCCCCCCTCCCTCCCCCCTCACTTCCCAGAGCCAATCACAGGGTTGACAATAAAATAATCATACGCTAACTAACATTAATCAACTATTAAAATAACATATCTATAACCTTCTTTAACTCTCTTTTAGACAAATATACAGTTATTAAAGACAATAATAACATCACTTTAA
>NW_015386293.1:2266112-2297436 GCF_001527695.2 Protobothrops mucrosquamatus
TATAACTTAGAATAAAAATCCAAAAAACTCTTTTTAACCAAGTTTTGTTGAGATGTCATTTTACCATTATAATCTATTTTCTCTATAATTCTTGACTTCTGCTTCTTTCGTAATTGATAGGCCAACCACCTTCCAGGTTTATTTGCATTAGAAAATGTATTATATTTCATGTACCTTAAACTAGTTGCAGTCTGATCTGCTATTAACATATTAAATTGCTCCCTAAGCACAGTAATAGATACTTTTAAATTATTATCCAGTGGGTTCAAAATAAAAGCCTGTTCTTTCAATTTAATCTCTTCCTCTAACTCTTTACGTTTTTGCATTTGTTTACGCCTGTAAACATTATTCATATAAATCAAATTACCTCTCATATATGCTTTACTAGCATCCTAGACCATTGAGATTGAAGTACCTTATGCATATTCAACAAGAAAAATTCTTTCAATTGATCTCTACATTTCTGTAAGTTTATATCATATCTAAATAAATTTTCATTCAATCTCCAAGTTCTTCTGTTCCCTTATTCAGCAAATAACTCCATCCATACCGGACTATGATCTGACAATATCCTAGGAAAAATCTTAATATTCTTCACCCTAGAACAGGGGTAGGCAACCTCGACTCTTTTATGACTATGCTAACTCAGGAATTCTGGGAGTTGAAGTCCATGAGTCATAAAAGAGCCGAGGTTGCCTACCCCTGCCCTAGAACAAAAATCATTAGTAATTAAAAAAAATCAATTCTGGAATAAGATTGGTGCCTATCCGAAAAAAAAGTAAAATCTCTTTCTTCCATATTTCTCTCTCGCCATGTCTTTTAATTCCAATTCGTCCTTCAAATCAAAAAATGTTTTAGGCAATATTGAATTAAACGTTTTGCAAGAACCTTTCTTATCTTTTCTTGAGTCTAAAACACCATTCCAGTCCCCCATCATGATAACTGATTTATAATCCATTTGATTTAATTTCCGATGTAACAATTTATAAAACTGTTTCTGCTGTTGATTTGGGGCGTATAATCCAATAATAAGACATTTCTTCCCATTCAATAATATTTCGACAAAAACGTATCTTCCTTCTGAATCAGAATCAATCAATTTAGGCAGAAAATCTTTCCTGACATAAATAACTACTCCACCTCTTTTCTGCGGTGCAGGTGCCATAAAATGTGTACCCAACCGTGAATTAGACAAATATTTTTGATCTTTAGCTGTAATATGAGTTTCTTGTAAGCAAACAACATCATTTTTATGTTGCTTCAAATAATAAAATATCTTTTTTCTTTTCTGTGGAGAATTCAAACCATTAACATTCCATGTCAGGAACCTTGCCATCTTTAATGGCAGCGAGCCTCTGGAACGCTCCTTGTAAATCAGCTGTTACTGATTTCATCGGCCTCGCTCCTCCCACTGGCTCCGAGATGACTTGCTGTGCGACGGGTACCACATCCACTTTTTGTTGCTCTCTTTCTTTGCGTCTATGAGCTGCACGGGTCATTCTTTGTGATTTCGGATCTTCTTTAATTTCCATAAATTGTTGCTTGACTTGATCTTGATCTTGCAGTTCTATGAAACTTGATGACAACATAGCTCCTTCAGCCACTTTATCTTCACAAATTCTTTCCTTCCCTGGTACCTTGTGGAGATGATGGTGAACCTGCTTTCACGATTGAGATATAAAAGTCCCTTGCCTTTGCAACGGTGTTGAGCCTATAGCGTATTCCCATATAATTCACCATAATGCCAACAGGTATCTCCCATCTAAATTGAATTTGTCGCTTTTCAACTCTTCAGCCAGGAAGGCGAAATCCTTCCTTCTTCTGAGTATTTTGGGTGGTATCTCCTTTAAAATTATGACATCTTGTCCTGATATTTGAAATTTCTGATTGTAGAAAGCTTGAATAATTTGATTACGGATTGATTTTCTGGAAAAATATTTGACAACATCTCTTGGAAGGTTTCTCTGTCTTGCAACCCATGAATTGACTCTAAAAATTTTTTCCATTTCTCTCATAATTTCTTCAGGTTGACAGGACAAAACCAAAGCCAGATTAGAAGGTATTCTTTTAAAGCTTGGAGATTTTGTAATATACCATAGACTAATACTTCGTAGACTAGCAGTGAAGGCTTTGGGAAAAATATTCAGATGTTATGTCTACCAATATCAGAATCATCAGGCAATGGTTTTCCTGCGATACTGTGGAAATAAAAGTTGGATTTTAAACAAATAGAATATAAAAAATTGACATATCTCTGAATAATTTTAATATTTTATATAATATTTTATTTTATAAAACTCACAATATAATTTTTATGGCCAAACATAATGTTAGGCTTTTCAAAGTTGTTGAATTGGTCAAGCAATAATTTAAAAGTAACCTTAGAAAAAACACATCTATTTGGTATAGCAGTTAAGATATTGGCTTAGAACCCAGGAGACTACGAGTTTCCCCCTTCTCTTTTATTTTATAGTTTAAAATTGCATTTGTTTCTGTCTTGTATATTCATTTCTGTTTTACTGGATACTGGATAATGTAAACACAGAAAACTCATTACTCTTTTTGCACACAGTTTGGGGAATTATATTCTCCTCTGATTTTGGAAATAACTGCAAATTTATTTCTGATATCTATCTATCTATCTATCTATCTATCTATCTATCTATCTATCTATCTATCTATCTATCCATCTATCTATTTATTTCTTTCAGTCTTTTTGCAACTCAGTAGATTTGGTATGTGGCCATAACGGAGAAACGTATAGCAACATCTGTGCTGCTTTTTCTGATCGTGTGGCTGTTGATTACAATGGACCTTGTCAAGCTGTAGGAGTCCTTTCTGACTACAGTTATCATGGAGAATGTGTATCTGTTACATGTTCCCGTCTTTCAGCCACAGGATACAAGCCAGTTATCCCACCAGGTGAAAATTCTGACATTAATATTTGATTGATATTTGATAACATTTAAATGATACTCATAAAATATTTCTTGGGATCATCTTGAGAAATGATACAATTTTAAAATTTTGCATACATAAAATGAACTGATTCTTCATTATGGTCTCTTGACTCACACTGAGGGGATTTTGTTTCTTTGCAGTATCTTTTTTGCAATTCCTGAACTGAGCTTTCTCTCATTTCCCGTTAAAACTGACCAGCCAGTTGGAAATAATATACATTCTGAATTTTGGAGGTTTTTTATCAGTGATAGAAATTTTGTTAAAACAAGGACAAACTGTTCTTTTCTCAATATTTCTCAGTCAGTTGTTTCAGCCATATATTTGTGCTACCAACTAAGTACCAGCTGTCTCCATCTTTCTCCTATTTGAGCAATGGCAATTTCAGTAATATGTTGTATTAAGTCTCTCTCGCAATCATAAACAAATCTGCAATGAATTGGTCCATGAATTCAGTCTTCATTAAATGTTATGATGTTCAATGTCAAAAGGATGCTACTCAAATGATGTCTTTCATTTGGTTGCCCATTGATACCATCTCTTCCCCAGGTATTTAACTGATTACTTTATTATCAGTGTGAATTACAAAGGCCACAGTGAAAAACTGGTTATTTGTTTGTAACTCTAGTAGTACATATATCAACTGTAAATTTATTCTTGGACAAATTTCACTGTCTACCCTCCCTCTATTTTGGACTTTAATAGATTTTCTCTTGATGATGATCTATGATTATTGGTGATAAATAGGATTCCATAGAAGCTAATGTTCTACATTCTACATTAGGTATACTAAAAGCCAATTGTAAACAGGATCATTGTGGAGGAAAAGTATATGTAGTAGAGGATGAATCAGGAACATGAAAGCTTAGATAAAGTTGAATTAATAATGCTAATAATAATAAAAAAGAGCTTATTTAAATACTGTGTGTTTTTCAGTAAAGATGAAACATGTTCTTATATTCCTCTAGGATTTTTAACTATCATAACATTCATGGAAGTCTCTTTTTGTACATTTCAATCAGTCTTTGGGTGTTTGCTATCTTTTTATTGTGCAGGAGCTTGTTGTCCTTTGTATGCAGGAATACTGAGGGTCTTATATGACAAAGAAAAATTGGATACTTTTGCCAAGGTAAGTAAGCATCATTTTTTTATTATTAAAATGTTAAATCATTGGGGATGGGCTTCTATTCTAGACTTGCAGAAATTCAATAAAATTTATAATTGAGCATGGGAGAATAAGAATGGAAAACAAACAATCATTTATGGATAGTAAATGATCTTCCTTGTAGTGACATAAGGCAAGCTCAGGTGGCACAAATTGTCACAATTTTTTCTGGACTGTAGTTAGTATCTGTGATCTAAAATAAATATAAATTGCACTTAACAAATTACTATCTACATCATGAGCCGTGGTGGTGCAGTGGTTAGAATGCAATATTACAGGCTACGTCTGCTGCCTGCATGCTGCCTGCAGTTTGGCAGTTCAAGTGTCACTGGCTCAAGGTTGACTCAGCCTTCCATCCTTCTGAGGTCGGTAAAATGAGGACCCAGATTGTTGGGGGCAATAGGCTGACTGTAAACCGCTTAGAGAGGGCTGTAAAGCACTGTTAAGCTGTATATAAGTCTAAGTGCTATTGCTACATGCATGTAGGGGACCACCTCTCCCCAGATACATTAGCCTTCCCCATTAGATCTCACAGAGAAGGCATGTTGCAAGTGCCATGAGCTAAGGACTTAAATTTGGTGGATCCCATGACATGTGTCTTCTTTGCTATGGCCACCACCCTTCTTCCCCCTGAATTTAGATTGGCTTCACCCCTTTATGCTGCCAGACCTAAGGCTCCTGTGAAACTGGACAGTTGTCTATGATTCCATTGCTGAGGCAGACATTTTTATCTCCCCTTTGCCCATGGTTAGTATTTTTGTTTTTATGTTATTTGTGGGTTTTTAAATATTTTATAGATATTATATTGGGTGTTTTATTTATTGTTGTGCACTACACTACTGTCACTTTTGGGGAAATGGGGGGCTGTACAAAATTGATTAATAAAATAAGTAATAAAATAAGTAAATACATAAATGCTGCCTTGCCACTGGAAAACAGCTAACTAACTGGTTCTATTTAACCAGAAATGTGGGTTTCAGAAGTATCAGGCAAGAAAATGAAAAAAGATAAGACAAAAGAAGAGCTAAATAGTCTGGTACCAGCACCTCTCTGTTCTATTCTAGACTAGCAAACCCTCCATCCTGTGAGAGATTATGGAGAGTCTAAGGAAACTAATATAAGGAAAATTAGAAATAGACAACATGAAATAGAGGAGTCCAGCTTATTTCATCAATGGCAACTTATAGATGGCAAGAAACATGGGAAGAAATTATTCAAAAATATTCTGAGGGATTTCATCATAATATACGGTACTAATAAATATAACATCATAACTCACTAATAAATAAGGGTTGGAAATTATTTTTGCAGTTTTCAGGAGTCTGTGATTAGACTTCCCAACACTAATGGTAAAGATAACTGAAATCCTTGTAATTCTTCATCCTGGCCAGTTATGTGGGGCTGGACATTTTCCTGTGCTATATTCATATACCACCTTTTACATTACCTTTCATCTCTGTTTTTCAAGATCTTATTAATTCCATCCAATTTTCTGACTTTTTTACTTGCCCTTTAAGTAGTTATTCTTTTTTCATATAATTATTTGTGATAGAAACTAAAAGACATTATTGCAGTCATTAAATGGCATAAAGGAAATTAATATGAAAAATCTCCAAAGATGAATTGAGAATATTAGAATATTTAGGAGAAATACAGAGGAAGAATTTTTACTAAAAACAATATTGAAAACAGAAAATACTGAGAAACTTGCTCAGGATACATATCTTCAACAAGAAAAAAAAATCAGAATAGCATAACTTTTAAAATGAAATTCAAATAAATATTAATAAATAAGCAATACAATAATACAAAAAGGATTGTGTGTGTGTGTGTGAGGGGGTTATAAACTTGACTTGCAAGCCCTATCAAACCTGAGAAGAATGTAAAGTAGTCCTTGCTTAACAATCCTAACTGGGACTGGAATTTCTATCACTAAACAATGACAGAAACATCATGGCACTGCATCATTAAATAATAACTGGTTGCAGTTGTTGGGCCAGGACTGCCTCATCATTATCTCACATTTTTCCTGCCCTGCCACCCTCACCTCCACTTGTCTCTACCCCTGTCATCAAGAATTCTGCCCTGCATTCTGTCACCTCTGTTGATCCCAGCTGACCTTTGAGATCTTCTGCTTGCTGTTGACATTTATCTTAACAGTGAGAGACAGAATAACAACAAAAATCCAGAAAAAAACATTTCAGAAAAGTTATAAATTGATTTGCATTTTAATGATTGAAGTAAGTATTTGATCCCCTATCAATCAGCAGGATTTCTGGCTCCCAGGTGTCTTTTACACAGGTAACAAGCTGAGATTAGGAACACTCTCTTAAAGGGAGTGCTCCTAATATCAGCTTGCTACTTGTATAAAAGACACATGTCCATAGAATCAATCAGATTCCAAACTCTCCACCATTGCCAAGAACAAAGAGCTGTCCAAGGATGTCAGGCACAAGATTGTAGACCTACACAAGGCTGGAATGGGCTACAAGACTATCGCCAAGCAGCTTGGTGAGAAGGTGACAACAGTTGGTCCGATTATGTAAGGACCCACTTCAATCCCACATCTTAAGAAAGCAGAACTCTTGGAAACAATTTCTTCCAACAGGAACTTTTATTAAGAGTAGGTGATAGCAGGCATAATAGACAGGATCTGAGTGATTCCTTTACAGATCAATATTTTAAAGTGTCCCCAAGCAAACCCCATCCCACAGTTCATCCGGACGATTCAGACTGGCCAATCCCCAGGTGTTAAGTGCATTGTGGGAAAGGGGAGATAACATCAATCTGGCTCCGTTTGTAGTGCGATGTTCCACAGTTCTTCACACTTCCTTTTGAGAACGGAGAAATAAACCAGGTCCCGGAGGTTTGTACTTCTCCCCCCCCCTTTTCCTAGCTGCCCGGTTAGGGAGAAGAAGGTTCAGAAAGATGCATAGTGCAGGAGGCAATTTGTTACATTGTCATATATAGCAGACACGGAGTCAATAAACAAAAGGTTACATTGTAGCGAATAGAGGAGAAGTGAAAGCAATAAACCTGCATGTATATCCCCCCTCCCCCTTGGAAGTATGGCAGAATCCAGGGAAAGGTGAGATTTGATTTTAGATCAGAAGAGATAGATGGAAATGAAATATAACGGGATTCTGACATCCTGCCCCCCTTAAAAATAAGAGAGATCCACCTGTAGAGAAAACAAAACAGGTATAGAGGTTTGTCTGGTTTGTTGGGATATTCTGTATGAAACTTCTTTAGCAGTTTAGGTGCTCTGACGTGACATTTATGGACCCACTCATTTTGTGAGGAGGGAAGGTGTTTTCATGCTATTAGGTCTTGAGTTGCCATGTGATACTTCCTAGAATCTAGAATTTCTTTTATCTCGAAGTGTTGTTCTCCTTCAACCATGATTGGAGGTGGTGATGGGGGAAAATTTGGCTGTAAGGGTGATTGTTGTTCTCTTTACAGAAAGCTGCAGTGAAAAATTTGGTGTATTTGCCTGAGATTTTTGGGTAGTTCTAATTCTACTGTTACTGGGTTTATGATTCTTTTAATTGGAAAAGGTCCTATATATTTTGGGTCAGGTTTTTCACAGGGCTGTAGGGATTTTAGATATTTTGTAGACAAATATACCATTTCTCCTACAGTGAATGGTGTGGGTTTGACTCTCTTTTTATCTGCTTGTGCTTTGTATGCTTGCCTAGTTTTGTCTAAGGCTTTTCTACCTATTGGCCAGGTGTTTTGTAATTGTGCTATCAGTAATTGTGCTATTCAGTAATGGGATTGCTGGTTCATTTGGGATTAATTCTGGCATAAGGTTGAAACTTTGATTGGTGGCTATTTGAAAAGGAGTGTAGCCTGTGCTGGAGTGGAATGTGTTATTGTAGGCGACTTCTGCGAAAGGGAGTAGGTCCGTCCAATTCGTTTGCTGGAAATTAATAAAGCACCTTAAGTATTGCTCAAGTACTGAGTTCAAACGTTCCATCTGTCCATTGAATTGAGGATGATGACTAGATGACAGTCCCTGAGTGGTTCCTAAGAGGGATAAAAATTCCTTCTAAAATGCTGATGTAAATTGCACTCCCCTATCAGATATGATGCGTTGGGGTGCCCCATGCAATCTGCAAATGTGCTGCACGAAACGTTTCGCTAAGGTTTTTGCGGTATGAATTTTTTGGCAAGGGATAAAGTGCACCAGGTTTAGAAAACAAGTCCGTAACCATCCAGATGACAGTGTTTCCATTGCTTTCTGGTAATTCCATTATAAAATCCATGGACATTTCTTTCTAGGGGGCTGAGGGATTCGCCACTAGTTGTAGCAGTCCGGGCGATTTCCCTTGCAACTTCTTAGCAGTTGTGCACATTGGGCAGCTGGCCACGTAACTTTCTATGTCCTTTTTCATGGACGGCCACCAAAATTGTCTTTTAATTAAATGTAATGTTTTTACAAATCCAAAATGCCCTGCTGATTTTGTGTCATGGCATAGCTGCATGAAAGTGACCCTCTGGGTGGTTGGTATATATAACTTTTCCCCCACCCATGGCAGTCCGTCCTTGTCTATTTTTCTGGAATCATTCATCTGTTTCCAAAGTTTTCCGGAATTCGATTCAGGTTTGGCTACCCAGCTGCGGCTTTAATTTAGCATGGGCTTTGGTGGTTACTGACGCTGCCAGTTGTAGTTCAGGCATGAGTGGTTTAGAATCGGTGGCTCGCATGCTGTTATATTGGGGCATGTGAGATTGTGCATCTGCCAGGAAGTTCTCCCCCCCCCCGGCAAGTGCTTGAAACAGAATTGGTGAAAATGCTGGGACCAGCGGGCTTGCTTGGGAGTGAGCTTCCTGGGTGTTTTTAAGGCTTCCAGGTTTTTGTAGTCTGTCCAGACCTGAAAAGGGATTTTATTCCCTTCAAGGAACTGGTGCCATGTAAGTAATGACCAATGCACCCAGTATATCTCTTTTTCCCACACAGGCCAGCGCTCTTCCATTTTGGAGAGTTTCTTGGATGTATACGTGCACGGTTGAATACCCCTTTGTCATTTTCTTTTAATAGTACAGACCCCACTGCCACATCACTTGTGTATTACGAAATGTTTATCCGTGCCTGGGTGCCTCAGTATGGGTTTGGCAGAAAAAAGTCTCTTTAATCTCTTGAACGCCGCTTGGCATTCCATTGTCCATTTTAGCGGATGGCTAGGTTTCATTAAGGATTCTCCCTTCATTTTTAATAAGTTCATGAGGGGCAGGGCTATTTGGGCAAACAAAGGGATGAATTGGCGGTAAAAGTTTGCGAAACCCAGAAAACTTTGCAACTGCTTTCTTGTGCAAGGTGGTGCCCATTCTAGTACTACTCTGACCTTCTCGGGGTCCATTTCAATGCCCTGTGGGGATATGCGATAACCCAGGTAGTCTGTTCGTTATTTTGGCATATAGGTGGGCAGCTCGCAGTTTCTTTAAAACCGCTCTGACTCGGTTGACATGTTCCTCTTTGGATTCGGTGAAGATAAGGATGTCGTTTAGATAAACCCCTTAAATAGGTGCTCCCTTAGTCCCTCGTTGATTGCATAAATACTGCAGGGGCCCCTTGTAGTCCAAACGGCAAAACTTTGAATTGGTAGCACCCCATTGGGCAATTAAATGCGGTTTTCCATTCATCCCCTTCCTTAATCCTAATGCAGTAATACGCTTCCCTTAGATCTAGTTTAGTGAAAATTCTCCCTTTCGAGAGGTGGGATAACATGTCCTTCATGAGGGGTAGGAGGTATAGGTTACTTTCACTGATTGCATTCAGGGCGCGGTAATCCACGCACAAGCATAAAGTGCCGTCCTTCTTCTCTCTAAAGAGGACCGGGGCGGCTATCTTAGGCTTGGTAGGTTCGATAAACCCCATTTCTAGGTTTTTATTTATGAATCTTTCCATTTCCTCCTTCTCCTTAGGTCTCATAGAGTATAGTCTGGTCTTTGGGAGTTTCTATGGCACAATCCGTGGATTGGTCAGGGGGGAGCTTATCTGCCCGCTCCTCACTGAAACCTTCAGCAAGGTCTCAGTATTCCTCTGGTATTCCAGGTGGCCCCCTTTCCTCTCCCATCGATGCTTTTTTAAGTTCGCAGGATCCCCCTTCGGGAAATAGAGTTTTTCCTCCAATGTACCCAGGGGTTCCATTTCTTTAACCATTCCATGCCTGGGGTCACTACAAACGTGTCTTCCTCATGGTTCTCCATGGATAGGTGGACTGGTAAAGTGGCTAGGGTAGCTGGCACCCCCCCTGGTATGGACCCATCTAACTGGCCAAATGAGATTGGTTGTTTCACCAGAATGCCCAAGTTCCCCACTAGCGTCAGGCTAATGAGGCAGCGGGTGCAGCCAGAGTCTATTAATGCTTTCACTTTGACAGCTTTGGGCATGGAGGGAGCTAATATAGTCACTGTATTGAGGATGGGTGCGATGGGTCCACTTACCAGGGATTCGCCCTCCGAACTCTCATCCGAGGTGTCCACTGGCCCTGCGGTATAGGCTGGAATTCCCTCCCCACATTTGGCAGAGGTTGGGGACTCCACAGCCTCTATCGCCCTCATGGCGGGTTCTTTTGGCTTGGCTGGGGACTTCCCTGATTTTCTGGCCGGTGATCAGTCTGGGTTGCACTGAGGAGCTTTCGAGCAGCATTCTACGGCACGATGCCCCTCTCTCCCGCATTTGAAACAGACTGTTGACTTCTTGGCCATAGCTGGTGGTTTCGCTGGTTCGCGCGTCGGCTCAGGAGGTGAGCGGCTCCATGGTTTTCCTCAGCAGTGCCTCTTCAGTAGGTCGATTTCAGGTTCCTCCGCCAGGACGTACCATTCATTGAGTTGGTGTGGGTCCCCTCGAGGCAGGCAAGCATCATACAGGTCATAGTTTAGGCCGTTCTTGAAATGGCTAAGAAGGATGTCTTCTGGCCAGTTCAGCTTGTTGGCAATGGCCTGGAATTCTTGTGTATATTCAGCTACCGGGCGTCTGCCCTGCCTCACCGTCTTGATTCTCTCACGGGCCTTTCGATCAGCCAGGGGGTCCTCGAATCGCCTTCTCAGAGAGGACATGAAGCGATTGAAGTTGTTGAGCTCTGGGGCATTGGAATCATGCAGGTTCACCATCCAGTCTTCAGCCGCCCCGTCCAGAGCAGATTGCACAATACAGATACGGGCTTTGTCGCTGGGGATGTGCTGCCCGTATTCTTCCATGTAGCTGAGGACTTGGGTTAGAAAGAACCCCAAGCGTGGCAGTTCCCCCCTGAATTTCACATCCAGCGGTGGAATCTTTGAATGGATCTGTGCCTTCGCTGCAGACGGTATTATCTCCCGTCTTGATTGCCATCTGCGGGTCGGGGAGTGGGGGCAAACATCTCTGGGACTACAGATTCCGATTCCCATCCATGTCTCTCTAGCTGCAGCTCCAAGTGCTGGTGTGGCCGCGGGGTTCAGGTTTCTCCTCCCCTAGAGAGCCAAGAGTTCTTTTCATCAGGTCAATAGCTTTCTCTAGGATCCAGTTCGAGTGCTATGCACAACTTCCTTCCTCTTCGCTAACATGCAGGGATTTCTCCATCTCTTGCTTCCATTCGGGTGGCTGCCCCGTCTCAGGGTCACCTTTCTCGTTCTCTTTTCCCACTCATCTTTCTTGCCAATGCCCATCGACCACCGAGGTTTGGGGTCGTGCATTTCCACCACTTCCTCTCCTGAAGAGTATGACGTCTCGGATCCCGATAGCTGGCGGGATCCTGGTCGAGGGGAAGACTCCCTTTCTACGCGGTTTTCTCCCTTCCCTGCCTCGTCGTCCGACATTGTAATTTTTGCAAATTCCCCAGGTAAGGTTCTTCCTTCCAGGTTGACTATTACTGCAGATCCTGTCTAATGTAAGGACCCACTTCAATCCCACATCTTAAGAAAGCAGAACTCTTGGAAACAATTTCTTCCAACAGGAATTTTTATTAAGAGTAGGTGATAGCAGGTCTAATAGACAGGATCTGAGGGATTCTTTACAGATCGATTAGTTTAAAGTGTCCCAAGTAAACCCCACCCCACAGTTCATCCAGACGATTCAGGTGTTAAGTCCATCGTGGGAAAGAGAAGATAACATCAATCCGGCTCTGTTTGTAGTGCGATGTTCCACAGCTCTTCACACTTCCTTTTGAGAAAGGAGAAATAAACCAGGTTTGTACTTCTCCCCCCCCCCCTTTTCCTAGCTGTCCGGTTAGGGAGAAGAAGGTTCAGAGAGATGCATAGTGCAGGAGGCAATTTGTTACATTGTAATGGATAGCAGACACAGAGGCAATAAACAAAAGGTTACATTGTAGCGAATAGAGGAAGTGAAAGCAATAAACCTGTATGCATATCCACCCTCCCCCTTGAAAGTATGGCAGAATCCAGGGAAAGGTGAGATTTGATTTTAAATCAGAGGAGATAGATAGAAATGAAATATAACTGGATTCTGACAGATTATTTGCAAATGGAAGAAACACAAAATAATTGTCAATCTCCCTCGGTCTGGGGCTCCATGCAAGATCTCACCTCGTGGAATTTCAATGATCGTGAGAACGATGAGGAACCAGACCAGAACTACACTGGAGGATCTTGTCAATGATCTCCAAGCAGCTGGGACCATAGTCACCAAGAAGACAATTGGTAACACACTACATGGTGAAGGACTGAAATCCTGCAGCACCCGCAAGGTCCCCCTGCTAAAGAAAGCATGTGTATAGGCATGTCTGAAGTTAGCCAATGAACATTTGAATGATTCAAAGGAGAACTGGGTGAAAGTATTGTGGTCAGATGAGACAAAAATTGAGCTCTTTGGCATCAACTCGCCGTGTTTAGAGGAGGAGGAGGAGGAATGCTGCCTATGACCCCAATAACACCATCCCACCATCAAACATGGAGGTGGAAACATTATGCTTTGGGAGTGTTTTTCTGCTAAGGGGACAGGACAACTTCACTGCATCAAAGGGATGATGGACGGGGCCATGTACCATGAAATCTTGAGTGAGAATCTCCTTCTCTCAGCCAGCATTGAAAATGGGTCATGGATGGGTATTCCAGCATGACAATGACCCAAAACACATAGCCAAGGCAACAAAGGAGTGGCTCAAGAGGAAGCACTTTAAGGTCCTAGAGTGACTTAGCCGGTCTCCAGACCTTAATCCCATAGAAAATCTGTGGAGGGAGCTGAAGGTTCGAGTTGCCAATTATCAGCCTCGAAACCTTAATGACTTGGAGAGGATCTGCAAAGAGGAGTGGGACAAAATCCCTCCTGAGATGTGTGCATACCTAGTAGCCAACTACAAGAAAAGTCTGATCTCTGTGATTGCCAACAAGGGTTTTGCCACCAATACTAAGTTATATTTTGCGAAGGGGTCAAATATTATTTCACTCATTAAAATGCAAATCAATTTATAACTTTTTTGAAATACATTTTTCTGGATTTTGTTGTTATTCTGTCTCTCACTATTAAAATAAATCTACCATTACAATTATAGACTTATCATTTCTTTGTCAGTGGGCAAATGTACAAAATCAGCAGGGGATCAAATAATTTTTCCCTCACTGTAGCATCTGTTACTTCCATCCTAGACTATTTCATATTCTCAACCAATTTTCAAACCCATATTTGTGCAACACAACTGATAATCAAAGTTATTCACTTCATTATTTGCTTTCTCTAAATCAACATTTTTATCACATCTGTACATTTTTTAAAGACCTGCTGAAAAAATAAAATTGGGTCTGCCCCACATTGTATTTCCTAGATTTTGCTCTCAATCACCTTTCATACATTTTCAGTCAAAATTCTGCCATTTCCCAGGCATATGTAACAAAACAATCAGTAACTATAATTTTTAGTTTTTTTGATGTTTTTTAATATGAAGGAATGATAGCAATATTCTTCAATAACCAGGCCTTACATATTGGTTAATCAAGTCATGAAGCCACTCCATAAACAAATCACTTATTTTTAATAAAAATTATCAACACTTGAAGTTTTAATATTTTTCTAAAACCCCAACCAACTTGATAGCGATCACATAACACACTGACAAATGTCTTCCTCTCAGCTTCAATACAATAACTGAATCCTATTGTGATCTGATTGGCTCATTGCCAAAACAAGATGATACCTGATTGGCTCTCGAAACACTCATGCTCATTGGCTACAATCAGATGAAGGAAAGCTACCTGATATCAACCTAAGCTTCCTTTTTCTGGTTATTTGGCTATAACTTTTCATAGAATACAGATAATTGAACAAACTTTGTTGCATTACATTCTTGATTAAATTATGTTTCCATTGAAATATACTTTTATAGTATTACTCCAAAAAAGTGGTGTTATTAGCCATCACACCTCAAATGTACACTTTCCCCAAAA
Source organism: Protobothrops mucrosquamatus (assembly GCF_001527695.2). Taxonomy (NCBI): domain Eukaryota; kingdom Metazoa; phylum Chordata; class Lepidosauria; order Squamata; family Viperidae; genus Protobothrops; species Protobothrops mucrosquamatus. The sequence continues at coordinate 2,280,619 of NW_015386293.1, forward strand.
GGTTTCCACAATGTTGGCCACTACTGTAGATCTTCATGAATCATCCTAGTGACTGAGAAATAAGATACAGTACATCAAGAAAAATGGGGCCATGAAGAGTTAAGGAACTCTCAACAAAAATGGATGCTCTCCATAGGTGGTGTATGCACTCAGAAAACTGCCAGCTTTAAATGTACAACAAGGTTAGAGGACATGCCAGTGTCAATTAGCACATTTAAGTCCATTTGTGCCCCAGACGTAGGGATTATAAGCTTGGCGGCCAGTGAAAAAGACGGGATTTGTCGACTCACCATCGGATCGTTCTCTCCTTCATCGTCGCTGTCAAAGGAGGGTAGATCAGGGGCGGGTCCAACCGGAGTCCCAGTGTTCTCCTGCGTGAGCCGGTTGGATTTTTCTCTTGTTAGCCGCTGAGCAGGCTTCTTTCGCCGTGCTGGTTCTGGTCCGCTCTGCCATCGGGGGTAGGGGATTGGACAGGTGGCCGCTCGATGTCCTTCTTGTCCATACCGGAAACACGTGAAGGAACATGCCTGAAAGTCCTTTTGAGTGTTTCGTTACTCAGACACATGACAGTATCCTTCAAACTCAATAGGTGGTCCTGATGTAATATTGGTCATCCTGTTTAACACTTCCCATGCCACGCAGTCCCTCTGTTCTATGGAGCAAGAAATCCTTTTGTAGAAACAAAATGTAAATACAAGGTCAATTATCCCCATAATTTACTACCCTCACAATTGCTACACCAAGTCTTCTGCAAGTATTCCCTGGAGGTTCACTTGATGGGGTTTCTCTAAGGAGTAGTTTGCCTATAAATCTATTTTAAATACATGAAACATCAACAATAAATACACATAATGAAATCATACAGGTAGAAATCAATACCCAAATGTTCACCATCCACTGTTCATTAAGCCAGTCCTAGGACAAAGTCAATCAGTTGTATGGCAGTGCAGTGATGCCAATCTTCTTGTAGCTAGAACTGTGATCAGTCTGTTCAGCATCTGTTCAGCATCTGTACTGATCAGCAGGAAAAGTGCTGTATAATTTTCAGTAGTGTGGAGAACTCTTCCCAAAGTAGCTGTAGTTTCTCCTGACAGGTTCCTATTAAAGTCTACTAAATCAAAAGACAATCATTAATCATTAATTCCAGAGAGTCAGGGTTCTATTAGCACTCACCACACTTGTGGGGTCTTATTCTGGGAATTATCAAGAAATTGGAAAGCATTAAATACTTTTACAAGCAGGTTTTTCTTCTCCCATTAGGAAGACAAATCAGAGAGATTGGCATATCAGCATAATTGCAGAGCAGGCTCCCGTTCTGGGATAGGACTATATGCCTCCACTTATAGTCCAAGGCAAGACTGGGACTGACCATTACTTAAGCTGTAAAAGTATTTAATACTTTCCAATTTCTTGATAATTCCCAGAATAAGACCCTACAAAGCTGGGAATCTAAATGAGAATATATTTATCATTGTCTAGATTACTCCCACAGCTACAGTAAAGGTTGAGGGAAAAAGAAATCATTTGTTATTGTCCTGTGTCAGATAGACTATACTTGTCCATGGAGGCTTTATCAAAGATTGTCAAATTTTACTTTCTCCTCTCCCCTTTTACCCTAGTTAGATGCCATGTTAAGGGACAAAAATATAACTCAGTAAACTTGTTGCAAATGACACATTCAGGATTTTAAAAGATAAAGCACACAGGCTTCACTCACCAGCAGTCAGCCAACATTTCTGGAATGCTTTTGTGTTAGGTAGTAGATGGTATACAAATCACTCTTGGGGCAGCATAGCAAGAAAGCAATAGGGTACCTGAGAAGACAAAAGAGTGCCTCCCCCTCCCCCACTCTACCAAATCAGGCAGAGTAAAAAAAAAAACATAACTTTTGTTTTCAGAGAATTAAAACAGCCCTCAAAACATAAAATGGGAGAAAAATTGCCATAACATTTTCCTGAAAAATTAAACTGGGGCTTCTCCCTGGTGTAACTTATGCTAGGAAAATCATGTTGCCTGGGTGGGTGCCAGCAGTTTTTTCTTTGGCAACAGATACAGAAGTAGCTTGCTAATGCCTCCCTTCTAGGCCTAACGGGGGGGGGAAGCTCAAAATCATCCAGCTGGCCCTCATGGCCAAAGCAGGATTTGAACTCACAGTCCTTCAGCTTTGTAGCTTGTGGCCTTAACCATGAGACCAAATTGGTTCTTTATAAAGGTTTCCCTTTCCTGGCACCAGGAAAAAGGAAAACAAATTGAGCACACAGATTAAGCAGCAACTAATCATCTCTTTTGCAGAAGCAAGGTGCGTCAAAAACACGCTGTATCAGATGTTAAATAAAACTTCATAGGATTGTTCATTTGACTAGAATGCTCTCAAATGCATTATTAAGAATAAAATGCAAAGGAAAATCACTAAAGTTTGACACATACACACAAAAACAGAATATTACAGTTGGATGGGATCTTAGAGGTCGTCTAGTCCAGCAGTCCCCAACCCCCGGTCCGTGGCCATGGCATGCCAAAACCGGTCTGCGCAAACAAGCAAAGCCCCATCTGTAGGATGCAGGCAGTACATGAAACCACACCTCCTCCACTTTGCAGAAAAAGCTCTCTCCACGGATCTGGTCCCTGGTGCTCAAAAGGTTGGGGATCTCTGTGTTAAGGCATCAGGCTAGAAACCGGGAGATCATAAGTTCTAGTCCTGTCTTAGGCACAAAGCCAGCTGGGTGACCTTGGGCCACTCAGTCTCTCTCAGCCCTAGGAAGGAGATAATGGAAAACCACTTTTGAAAAACCTTGCCAAGAAAACTGCAGTCTCCTAGGATCACAGTCAACTGAATGGGGGAAATGGTTAGTAAGCAACATAGCATTTGGTTTTTCTTCACTGAAACAGACTAGGAAACAAAATCCAACTGATTTTTGCTATAGATTCATGATATAGATTTCAACAAATCATCATTTTTCATTTATATGAGTGATCACAAGTAAAATTCCCCACATTGAAACTATTATTAGCAACTATTATTATATTTGTTATCCAGAAAAGGAGTGGATTGGACATTAAAACGTTTTCTATGATCTCACATCTAGCCTTGTTCACAGAACATGGTAAAGAGACTCCTGATGAACAAATCATAGTTGGGGCTTTGTTCATACAATGCTAAATCAAAAGGAAGCATGATGATTGGTTTAAACAAGATAATGTGATTTGTTTGCTTCCATCTTAGCCATTTTGATTCACTATTCACTGTTTATATTTTTTGTGTAGTGCAAACACAGCCAATTAAATCTAGAACCGGCAAGTAAATTAAATTCACCTTCCAAATGTCAGTGTACATCAAACCATGATTTCTGACTTTCAGGTGAATTTCAACATTTTTTCCCCGATAGTCAATAAATATTTTATTGCCAGGAGTTCCCCACTCCCACCATGGCTGACAACATCCTATTTCTTGTGATGGGAGTGAAATCCAAGAAAAGCCCAAGGGCAAAATCAGTGAGAGCTTTAAGATATTTTTCAGAATCAGATTGGAGATTCATGTCTTAAGTGAAGCTGGTCCAAAGATTCTTCCCTTTAAAAAAATAGGTTTTCATGACCAGCTTTTTAGCAGCAGTTTGTCTGTCTAGGAGCTACAGATATTTTCCTGGGTGGACATGGCAATCTCTATCTCTGTCACACTATCTGGACAGCTAGCAATAGATAAATAACCAAGTTGGGCAGTGTCTAAAATCAAATAAGGTAAATAAGTTAAACAATACAAAAAATTAAAAAATCTCTCATACCATCAAACACCATAGAGTCCCATCACAAAATTACAAATGCCAGGCTCTCAATCCCTTCCTTCCTTAGTTTTTTTTTTGGGGGGGAAGGCCAGGTTTTATTTATTCTGGCAAACCACTGCTGTTTCCACCACATCCAAAGGTTGGTTCCAGCATTCTCTTTTTTTCTTTAAATTCTTAATTTCTCTTTTTAAAGGCATAAATTCTCTCTTTTGAGAAACTCCTCAATTACATCCAACCACAACTTTCTCAGTCCACCCTTTCTAGGCTTTAGACACAAAGTAATTAGCACTTACACTGTCTTTAATCTATTAGCAATCAACATATTCAGAAATGAAGTATCTTTCTTCGGGGACGAACTGAGTGCAGGTAGTCCTTACTTAACTACAGTAATTGGAACCAGAATTTCCATCACTAAGTAATGTAGTCATAAAGTGGCACATTACAGGTTCGCATTTCATAGCAATGGCAATTCTCATTGTAAAAACTATTTAGAATTAGAATTCGAATTCTTTATTGGCCATGTGTGATTGGACACACAAGGAATTTGTTTCCAGTGCATAAGCTCTCACTGTACATACAAGCAACGAGTGCTACATCATGATTATAATCATAAAATACATTCATCATAAATCATAAGATACAACATTCAGTGATGGTCATAGGATACTAAATAAGCAATCAACATAAATCATACTAGGACTATAGATGGTACATCATTGAAAAGCCACTTGGTCTTGCTAGTGCTGCTCCTAAGCTTATTTTCCCCCATCATTTTCAAATCACAGCTTCAAGTATCCAGGAAAAGGCTTCCATGGCATTATCAGAGATTGAGATATAAAACTGAGCATCATCCATGCATTGGTTTACCTTGCATGAGCTGCATTTAAATATCCATTTTAAAAATGCATGAATTAAATGGATTAAATTGAGTGACATTTGAATCACGTTCAATTACTCACAAAGAGATACCTGTTTAATCTTCAACTGATTCATGATATATAAATCTGCTCAACACTCTTTTACAAAACATCTTCAGATTATGGATTAGACTCTAATTTAACCCCCTACCGAAGCAGGAAATCTATCCATTTCAGACAAATGGTTGTTCAATTTCCTCTTAAAACTCTCCAGTAAGAAGCACCCATGGCTTCTGGAGACAAATCATCCCACTGATTAATTATTCTAACGGTTAGGAAATTCTTCTTAGTTCTAGGTTGGTTCTCTCCTTGATTAATTTCCCAACAATTGCATATTGTTCTATATTTTAGTACTTTAAAAAAAATGTTGATCATTCTTCTTTGTGGCAGCCCTTTAGATATTGCCACTATATCCTTCGTTTTATTAAACTAAACATACTCAATTCATGCAGACCAAAACAGGGCAAACGGAAACTAACTAACTAACTAACTAACTAACTAACTAACTAACTAACTAACTGACTGACTGACTGACTGACTGACTGACTGACTGACTGACTGACTGACTCTCTCTCTCCCTCCCTCCCTCCCTCCCTCCCTCTTTCTCTCTTTCCCCCCCCTCTCTCAATGTGAGGGAAAGCAATATCAGAAGTTATAGTTTCCCTCCTTTCTCAGGCAAAAATGTTGAACTATGCAGAAAAAAATGGTTAAAAGGAACAGAAAAATGCACCTCCCCCTTTCCTACTGAAATATAATTACAAAGGCAGAATGATATTTGCAATCCCTTAAATGTTTTGTCCAGCAGTTATTCTTAACTACATCCCTACGTCTTGTGCAGAAAGAAAGAAATCACACTCAGACATTACCAAGATGTAGAAAAAATCTCCAGAACAATCACCCACAAACATAATGCAGATTCTTCTTAATGTAACATAGAGAGAATAGAAAATAATTCCTTCAGAAAAGATCTCAAATACTATGTAACCAGTGAGTTAGCCAAAAAATAATAAAATTACAGACAGGGAAACGTGATTCAGACACACAGAAAATTTTCAAAACAAAATGGTGCACTAATAACTGATTTCTTACATTTGCTTTCATTCCTCTCTCTTTGTCTCACACATTCCAGTTAGAAAAGGTTGGGGGCACTGAATGCATTTTTCTGGAGAGAGGGAATGATCAAAAGAGGTTTTCCCTCTCTTCTCAGCCTCCAGACTATAGGAACTTAAAGACATACATAGCTTTCTATGAGTGTTCTATAGATCAACAATCAACTTAACTCATTAAGTCTCTCACACAAAATAAAAGATCAGAATTCTCACCTTTCATCCTGCCCAAGCATAAAATTCCACACTATTCTTGGTCTCTCTCTAAGTCCCTCTTTTCTGTGATGCACTTACATGTACCAACATCTTTCTATTCCATTGAATCATTCCCATTTTTTAACACATTCCATTGTCCCACAATGACCATTCCTTGCTTTCTGTAAGAAAAGCCTAACTAATCCTCTTCACTAACTGGAGGGAGGAGGCTGGGGTTTGTCAGCATATCTAATCTCAGTACTCCACCAAGTTTATTCCATTTAGACTTCCTGATATACAATTTCCAGATACAAATACTTCAGCCAATGCTTTCTCCTGGCAAAATAATCATTATTATTTTCAGGGAACTTTTTCGCAAGCCAATGAGCTCCATTTTCCAAATCTTTTTTTGGTGGGAGGGTATAAGGCCTTGTTGTTTTGTTTATTATTATTAGAGAATTTGCCCCCTCCACCAAGTCTTAGAAATGACTCAACACATACACACACACCATTAAATATAATTTTTAGACCTGTGGAGGTTTTGTCCCTTTAAATTTCCACTTTTTCTTTCTTGGGGTAACTTGTGGCTTGTTCTCCAGGCAGTGGAATGATTCCGATAGAAATGTGATCGGGGCCCTAAATACTGCCTACCTGTTCTCCACAGCCTTAGACCAACTGAGAAGCCCAACTTAATTTGTTAGCTGGCCGAACATGTCAACAATTCTTTTTGTTTGTTTGTTTTGAGCTGCATCTGCACAATTGGTGGTTATACATGGGTAAAGGAATTTTTAAGGAAATATTCTTTAAAATGGATTTACAAGAAGAGAATTTCTTTTGTAGCTACTCCTCACAATTTGATGACAATTTTGCAATGATTCTGGATTGCTACTAATAATTAAAAATAGCTGAGCATACCAATGTTTTTTTTAATTTTCCAGAATCCCATAAAACAGCTATGAGAGTGAATATCATTTCTTATTCAAAGGTACCTTCAGATGAACAATTTTAACAAGCCCTATCTCTTTTTATATTCAACTTAATTTAATTCAACTCAATCCTGCTGGCTTCAAGAAAATTATTATAGAGATACACCAAAGAATTTTGAACAGAAGTCACATCCAAATTATCTGAGTGTTTTGTATTATAACTTCCCATTTAGACAGGCTAACTTTTTATTATCTGCTAAACTCTTTCTTCATGGCTTTCCATGCCAAGTGGGCCCTAATTGGTTTACGATCCAGGAGATTCCTGTCTCTCCAGGATCAACTAATGAGCTTTTGCCCCTCTCATTAGAATATTAATAGTTTTACAACTCAGAAGATTTCCATCTCTTCAGAATCAAATAGCGAACTTAACATTATTCACTAAAGAACTGAAAGAAAAGTAAACAAATCAACACTCACCAAATTTCTTTTGAATAAACCATCTGGATGGACGTCTGCTCGATGTTTCTTTTAGTGTCCCTTTATAATTCATGATCTTTCTTACAAAGGTCTTTTGCATCACTAACAGTAGTCTCCTAAACCTCAGCTAAAAATCAATGTCAAAATAAATTATTTTCAAGTGCCCTTTGCCATTGACAGTGATCTGTAGTCCAAGAAAGAACTGGCTGAGATGAAGATCTCCTGGCTGGCTCACCAATTGATAGTCAAATCTGGCTGATTACATTACTACAAATGGTCTGTATCATCTTCAGCTCTTTACATGACCATCAGTAATTCTCCATTTTAAACAATTATCTTTTATTCATAAAGAGTTAGACAAATCATACTTTTAGATTTGTATTCATTCCGTGGATAAAACTAATGAAATAATGCTTAATTGCATATTTGAATTGAATTGAACCAGTGTTTTACTGATCTGGAAATCAGTATGTTTATTCATTCTTGATTTTCTAGACCATTAACTGACCTCCACAATAATAGATCAGTTTTTATTTGATAAGATGAATGAAATTATGCTTAATTGCGTATTTGAGTTGAATTGAACCAATATTTTACTCATCTAGAAATCAGTATTTTCAATCATTCTTGATTTTCTAGACCAATAACACATGTCCACAATAACAGATCAATATAATCAATATTTGATTGATTATATCCTTGCTCAACCATATATGTCTATTTCTTGTTCATGCTGTGTATAATTTACTCCACTTGCATTTTAAGTTTCACTCATCCATGATAGCCAAATCTGGTCTTAGGTTCTGCCTTGGTTTACCTTCCCAATAAGCAACCGAGTTGGAAGATCATTTAAAAGCAATTCATTAGGGTACCCTGATAAAGTGAGATCTCTCTATGAAAAGGGAGAACCTCGAGACCCATCTTACATTCCTTGTTAACACAACAAAGAAAATGCAAGAGGAAACTTAATTGGACAGGATAAAAGTAACCTCTTCTTTGCATAGTAAATCAACTGCAAAGATTGTTTGAAGTTCTCAAAAAACATACCAAACGTCAGTTTTGTGCTAACAAACTTTTTCTTATCAGGAAATAGTATCCATCTATTTTTCTGTAGTTTATCTTTTCAGGCTATCAATCAATCAATCCATACGATATGATAAAAAGTTTTCCTACATTCCAGTCTATAGTGGTTTCATAAATCCTCATAAAAGAGAGAAATAAGTTAAATTAAAATACAAAATAACTATGTTAGTTAACAAGTTACAAAATCCATGTCATGTGCCCCTCATCCATGAATCACAGTTATCTTCTGATGGGATTATGAATTTTATCATGGTTTTAACTAAGTGAGGCTTTTCATATAAATAAGAAAGGGAGTGTCAGAACCAATTCCTATTTCATTTCTACCTATCCCGTCTGATCTAAAAACAAATCTCACCTTCCCCTGGGTTCTGCCGTACTCCCAAGGGGGAGGGGGATGTGCCTGCGGGGTTATTGCTTTCCCTTCCTCTATTCGCTACAATGTAACCTTTTGCTTCGTTTATTGCTTCTGTGTCCGCTGCCCGCTACAACGTAACAATTTGTTTCCTGCACTATATCTCTCTCTGAACTTTCTTCTCCTTAACCTGTCAGGTAGGAAAAGGGGGGGGGAGAAAGAAATACAACCTCCGGAGCCTAGCTTATTTCTCCGTTCTCAAAAGGAGGTGCGAAGAGCTGCTTGAACAGCATGCTACGACCAGAGCCAGACCGATGTTATCTCCCCTTTCCCACAATGGACTTAACACCTGGGGATTAGCCGGTTTGAACCATCCGGATGAACTGTGGGGTGGGGTTTGCTTGGGGACACTTTAAAGTATCGATCTGCAAAGGAGTCCCTCAGATCCTGTCTATTATGGCTGCTATCAATTACTTTTAATAAAAGTTCCTGTTGGAGGAAACTGTCTCCAAGAGTTCTGCTTTCTTAAGATGTGGGATTGAAGCAGGTCCTTACATTAGACAGGATCTGCAGTAGTCAACCTGGAAGGAAGACCCTTACCAGGGGACTTTGCAAAAATTACAATGTCGGATGACGGGCAGGGAAGGAAGAACCCACCATGAAAGGGGAGCCCTCCCTCCGGCAGGGACCCTGCCAGTTGTCGGAATCCGAGACGTCATTCTCCTCAGAAGAAGAAGTGGTGGAAACACATAACCCCAAACCTTGGTGGTCGATGGATGTTGGCAAGAAAGACGAGTGGGAAAAAGTATCGAGGAAAGTGATCCTGAGGCCAAGCAGCCACCAACCCAGATGGAAGCAAGAGATGGAGAAATCCCTGCGAAGAGGAAGGAGGTCGCACGCAGCACTCGAACTGGATCCTAGAGAAAGCTATTGACCTGATGAAAGGAACCCTTGGCTCTCTCGTGGAGGAGAACCCTGAATCCAGGGGCCGCACCAACACCTTGTGCTGCAACCGGAGAGACACTGAAGGGGATTCGGAAACTGTAGCCCCGGGGACGTCCACGGAAACAGCAGCTACCATTTTGGCAGCTCCCGCTCCCTGCCAACCCGCAGATGGCGATCAGAATGGGAGACAACACCGTCGGCGAAGGCACTGATCCATCCAAAGATTCCCGCCGCTGGACGTGAAATTCGGGGGAGTTGCAACACATGGGGTTCTTCCTAAACCAAGTCCTTAGCTACATGGAAGAATACGTGCGAGACATCCCCAGCGACAAAGCCCGTATCTGTATTGTGCAATCTGCTTTCGATGGGGCGGCTGCAGACTGGATGGTGAACCTGCATGATTCCAATGGTCCAGAGCTCTACGACTTCAATCACTTCATGTCCTCCCTGAGAAGGCGATTCGAGAACCCCCTGGCTGATTGAAAAGCCCATGAGAGAATCAAAACAGTGAGGCAGGGCAGACGCCCGGTAGCTGAATATACACAAGAAATCCGGGCCATCGGCAACAAACTAAACTGACCAGAAGACATCCGCCTTAGCCATTTCAAGGATGGCCTAAACTACGACCTGTATGATGCCTGCCTGCCTCATGGGGACCCACGCTGACTCGATGAATGGTACATCCTGGCCAAGGAAGCAGAGATCGACCTACTGAAGAGGCACCGGCGAGGAAAACCATGGGGTTGCTCGCCTCCTGAGCTTACGCGCGAGCCAGCGAAACCACCGGCTATGGCCAAGAAGTCAATGGGCTGTTTCAAATGCAGGAGAGAGAGGCATTGCACCATAAATGCCCTTCGAAAGCCCTTCAAAAGCCCCTCAGCGCAACCCAGACCGATCACAGGCCAGGAAATGAGGGAAGTCCCCAGCCAAGCCACGAGAACCCGCCATGAGGGCAAGAGAAGCTGTGGAGTCCCCACCCCCTGCCAAGCGTGGGGAGGGAACTCTGGCCTGCACTGCAGGGACAATGGACACCTTGGACGACAGCTCGAAGGGTGAACCCCTGATAAGTGGATCCATTGCACCTATCCTCAAGACAATGACTATATTAGCCCCCTCCATGCCTGAAGCTATCAAAGTGAAAGCCTTAATAGACTCTGGCTGCACCCGCTGCCTCATTAGCCCGACGCTAGTGGGGAACTTGGGCATCCTGGTGAGGAGGCTGAAACAACCAATCTCATTTGGCCAGTTAGATGGATCCATAGCGGGGGGGTGCCAGCTACCCTAGCCACTTTACCAGTCCACCTATCCCTGGGGAACCATGAGGAAGACATAACATTTGTAGTGACCCCAGGCATGGAATGCCCAGTGATTGAGTGGCTAAAGAAATTTGTAGTGAAATTTGAGTGGCTAAACATTTGTAGTGACCCCAGGCATGGAATGCCCAGGGCTTGAGTGGCTAAAGAAATGGAACCCCTGGGTAAATTGGAGGACGGCAGAACTCAATTTCCTGAAGGGGGATCGTGCGAACTTAACCCCCTAAGGAGCCCTACAAAACCCAGGAGTGGAGAAAGCATCAGTGGGAGAGGAAAAGGGGTTACCTGAAATACTGAAGGAATACCTTGCTGAAGTTTTCAGTGAGGAGCGGGCGGATGAACTTCCACCTCACCGACCCACGGATTGTGCAATAGAATTCAAGCCTGGGGCAAAACTCCCAAAGCCCAGACTATACTCTATGAGCCCTAAAGAAAAGGAGGAAATGGAAAGATTCATAAATAAAACCCTAGAAAGGGGGTTTATCGAACCTTCCAAGCCTAAGTTAGCCACCCCAGCCCTCTTTAGAGAGAAGAAGGACAGCACTTTGCGCTTGTGCGTGGGGATGCTACCAATTCAAAGTTTTGCCGTTTGGACTACAAGGGCCCCCCGCAGTATTTATGCAATTAATCAACGAGGGATTAAGGGAACACCTATTTAAGGGGGTCCTGGTTTATCTAGACGACATCCTTACCTTCACCGAATCCAAAGAGGAAAGTGTCAACCTAGTCAGAGTGGTTTTTTTTATTATGAAGAAATTGTATTGGTTTTTTCATTTTTACATAAAAGTGCTTGAGAAACAATGTGGTGATTGGGCTATCAATTATCCAAGAACAAAATCATACATATATCACACAGATTAATTCCTTAAAAGTTCCCTCTCTATTTCCCACATATTATTTTACTAATTAAAATTATTACATTTGTAAAAAAAGCTCAATCAATCCAATCAGTCATCAATCACATTTCAATTATAAGAATCCAAGTCCTGTTTTTAGGCTTTACTATTTTGAAAATTACCATATTCTAGTTAAGCTTATATAGACATATTGACACTTCGGGCATCCCTCATTTCTCTTTTCCCTATCATGATGATTCTATCTAAGATAAATATATTATCCCAAAAAGCAACATCCTTACATTTTTTTTAGATATAGCCTATTGCTTAAACTAATACATCATTTATTAATACTATTACTTCTCTTATCACAAATACCTCCTCTTCTCCCTCTATTACAAAATAGTTGTCTTGGTTAAAATAAAGATATCAGTCCAAAAAACTACATTTCTGACTATTTTAAATATATATTCTATCAATCAATTAAGTAAAATTTACCCCTCCAACTACTTGTCATCTCTAATATCAAATATTGTTACAGAAAATATCCTTTTACAAAATCCCCTATTTCATTTGTTATTAAAACAATCCAAGTGTCAACAACCTTTTTAACCTATTCAGTGGAATTTTAAGCCACATTTTAAAACCTAATTCTAGCTTTCTTTCTATGCCAAACTGGTTTCCATAATAAAGCCTCTGCATCATCAAACCTCAACATTTAAGTAAAGCTATTTATCAATACATCAAAATAGTCAAAGTTCTCTTCTCTTTCTTCCAATGTCTTCTGAATAGTATAGTCAATTTTATTCCTTATTGTAGTTGCTAGTTGATTCTCCACATTATCACAATTTTCAATAACTTGTACCTGAATGCCAAGCTCTGTTATTTTTGGGAGATCAAATAGCTCAGTTAAAGTTATTCTTTGATCATCAATGTTCTCCATAGGTCGTAAATAGGATTGTATAGAATTAATTTGCTCAGTAGTTTCTACTGTAAGTTCATAATTAAATTATAAGTGCAGTTCCTCTGTTTCATTCAGTTGTATATCTTGTTGAGTAGGAACCTCTCTAGGGTTACTCTGTTCTTCCTCCATTATTCTTTGGTCTATAGTTTGAACCGATGGTTGAAAGTCAATTTGTGGTTCTCTAGTATCATCTTTGTTTTTTCTCCAAGATTTGATATAAGCTTTCATATAGTTTGTAGTTTCCAAAATCTTTTCCAATATAAGTTCATAGTCAAGCTGTGGATAAGGTTCCTCCATTTCAATGGTGAAATAGTCTTTGATCAAGAGGGGCATTAATAAATTTATCTGGGCTGGCAAAAAGCCAAGAGTTAAGTTTAAGATTATGCAAGATGTAAGGGAACGAGGAGGACTTAAAGTCCCTAACTTAAAATTGTATTATGATGCTGTGGTATTGACATGGATTAGTGATTGGTTAAATTTAACAAATAAGAATATACTTTCTCTTGAAGGATGGGATTTGTTNTTAATATATGATAAAAAGGTGGATTCAAATTTTAAGGCACATGTTTTAAGGAGTGCTCTATTGCGAGTTTGGAAGAAATATTATTATAAATTAAATTATAAAATTCCTATATGGGCAGTTCCAGCACAGGTAATAGAAGGGATATCTAGGGGAGTTAATTTGGATAGAGTTTCTTATAAGGAATTACTTCGTCCGTTTGGACAAAGTTGGCAATTCAAATCATTAGCAGATTTGAAACAAGAAAACATTGTGTATTCATGGTTTTACTATAATCAATTGTTAATGAGGTGGCGTATGGATCAAAAAGTTGGTATCACTACGCAGGATGAAAACTTGATGAAACAGATTAAAGATCAATCTCAAGCACATATTAAAAGAATTTATAATGTATTAGTGGAAATGGATTCAGAAACAGAATTGGTTAAGGATTGTATGATAAAATGGGCACAAAATATACAAGAACCGATCTTATTGGAAACATGGGAAAAAATTTGGATTAGAAATGTAAAATTTACGGAGGCCCAAAATTTAAGGGAAAATTTTTATAAAATGTTTTATAGGTGGCATCTGGATCTACAGAAATTGTTGTGTATGTATTCTAATTTACAACCCAAGTGCTGGAGATGTGGAAATTTAGATGCAACGTATTTTCATATGTGGTGGACATGTAAGGTGGTTAAAGCATTTTGGATTAAGATTTGGTGGAACATTCAAAATATTTTTAAGAAAAAGATAAAGTTTAAACCACAGATATTTTTGTTGGGTATTTTGGACGATTTGGATGCAAAAGAAATGGAGTTGATGTTAAATCTTATAACGGCTGCAAGATTGTTAATTGCTCAATATTGGAAAATGAAAGGTCTACCTACTATAGAAGATTGGGTAGTTAAAGTCTCAAACTTAGCTGAAATGGCCAAGATTTCCGCTTATGTGAAGGATTACTCACAAGAAAGATATATATTGGTTTGGAGAAGATGGATTGTTTATATTGAGTCGAAATATGGAACAAAAAAACATCATTTGGTTTTTGAATGAACTTCTGATTTTTAATATTTAAAACTATGTTAAAATGATGGTATTTAATAATTGTATATTTGTTTTAAAAGAGAGTTAAAGGAAGTTATAGATTTGTTAGATCAATAGTTGATTAATGTTAGTTAGATTATGATTATTTTATTGTTAATCCTGTGATTGACTCTGGGAAGCGAGGGGGGGAGGGAGGGAGGGTTGGGTTTGGGGGGAGGAGGGGATTTATATTGTAAAATTTTATAAAATTTTCAATAAAAAAAATAAAAATAGTCTTTGATTTTTTAGTGGAGGCTATATTTCAAAAAGGTCAACAAATATCCACCTCCAAAATTCTAATAAGCAAATTCACCACAGCTGTTGCAAATCTTTTATCTTTTCCCTTTTGTTGTCATTTGAAGGTCAAATTCATCTTCAAATAGCAAAAGAAAATACAGTTCTAATGGCACTTTTCGCTACAAGATGTCCTCATCTGTAAACTCTTTCTTCCAAATAGGTAAACATTTATCTCTTTCGAGAAACAGAAAAAGCAAAAGCAAGTATCTCCGGTATAATAGTTAAAGTAAAAAATATAATAGTATAATATAGTATAATATAATAGTATAATAGTATAATATAATAATATAATATATTATAATATAATATAATAGTTAAAGTAAAAAAATACTTGGACTTCAGTAAGGCATTTGACAAAGTAGACCACAACCTACTACTAGAGAAGATAGAAAAATGCGGGTTAGACAGCATCACCACCAGATGGATCCATAGCTGGCTGACCGGCCATACTCAGCGTGTGGTCCTCAATGGAACCGCATCTACATGGAGGGAAGTGTGTAGTGGGGTGCCCCAGGGCTCTGTTCTGGGCCCAGTGCTCTTCAACATCTTCATCAACGATCTGGACGAGGGGATAGATGGGGAACTCATCAAATTTGCAGACGATACCAAGCTGGCAGGAATAGCCAACNCCAAAGAGAGAAGCAACCTAGAACTAAGGAGAAACTTCCTGACAGTTAGAACAATTAACCAGTGGAACAACCTGCCTCCAGAAGCGGTGAATGCACCAACACTGGAAGTTTTTAAGAAGAAACTGGACAGCCATTTGTCCGAAATGGTATAGGGTTTCCTGCCTGAGCAGGGAGTTGGACTAGATGACCTCCAAGGTCCCTTCCAACTTTATTATTATTATTATTATTATTATTATTATTATTATTATTATTATTATTATTATTATTATTATTATTATTATTATTATTATATAGCATTTATTTTTATTTTTTTCAGGGCCCCTAGGTATCCAAAGAGAAAAATCAAGTAGTCAATAAAATTTTAACTATTTTAGTTCTTTTAAAACTTTCTTTCCCAAGTAGACAGATGCTGCTCTCTTAAGACTGGGAAGTGATCAAAAACTTTTTACAGGCAAATAGTCAGGACAGAGAGAGGGAGGAAAGGTCTGACCCGGATTCACCACGATGGTTCTTTTTTTTTTTAAACAAGTTTTATTAGTTTTTTCTTTTTACAAACAAGTGCTTAAGAATCAATGTGGTGGCAGGGTAATCAATTGTCCAAAAGCAAAGTCATACTTATATAGTTCAAATTAAATCATTAGAAACCCCCTCTCTATTCTCTCAGATAATATATTCAAATTAATGTATTTCAATACAACTAAGTCAATCAAAACAATCATCAATAACATTTCATCTAAATAAGTTCAAATCCTGTGTTAAGCTTTACTATTTCAATTGCTATATTCCATTTTGCTACTATAAATGCATAATTAGCACTTCAGGTGTCTCTCCATTTCTTTTTTCCTTGACATAATCAATAATCATTTATTAATATCATTTCTTCTTTTTTTTCTTATTCTTCTTCCATTACAAAATAACTATCATTTCTAATAACAAGAATATTAGTTCAAAAAAGAAAAACAAAACAAAAAACAAAAAATACCTTTCTACTCTATTCTACTTTATGATTGATTGATTTATTATATTTGATTTATTATATTTATACCCCGCCCTTCTCCCGGAGGACTCAGGGCGGCTTATAGCCAGTTTAAAAACAGTTTGATACAAATACAAAATACAAAATTTAAGAGAATAATTAAAAATAAATATTTAAATAGGCCGCTTCTACTAAAATTTAGTTAAAACCAATTTAAAATACCCCTAGGCCAGTCATGCCCGCTGAAACAACCAAGTCTTGAGGGCGCGGCGGAAGGAGGGGAGATCCGGAATCACCCGGATCTCTGGGGGCAGCTCGTTCCAGAGGGTGGGTGCTCCGACAGAGAAGGCTCTCCCCCTGGGGGTCGCCAGCCGGCACTGTCTGGTTGACGGCACCCTGAGGAGGCCCTCTCTGTGGGAGCGTATCGGCCGGTGA
>NW_015386293.1:2300238-2303072 GCF_001527695.2 Protobothrops mucrosquamatus
CCCCAGGGAGGCATCCCCCATGCCCCCCCGACCCTCCCCGTACCCCCTAAAAATTTCTTAAAACATCCCGCTAGGAAAGCTCTCAACTTCCTCCTCTTCAGATCTCCCTTTGCTACGCACCTCTGGGGGCTCCATACCCCGTCATTGAGGACGGCCCTCGAGATTATACTGGGCCATACCTGCGCGAGGGGGGAATCGCGCAGGGCCAGCATGATCTATCAATCCCTCAATATCTATATCAAACTCCTTTAACCCCCTCCCAAAATTACTGTATCCACAACAAACATGTTAATACACAAACAAACATCTTATTAAATTCAAATCTTTAATTAATTTTTATTCAGTCTAACATTTTATTTAACTATCTTAAACCATAAGTCAGTCCATATCTAATAAGCCTTTTAAACCCGTTATATAGAGCCTTGAATCACACTCTTAAATCTTATTCTAGCTTTCTTTTTGTGCCAGGCCGGTTTCCATAGCAACGTCTCTATATCAATGAACAAGTCTCTTTTTGTGCCTTGTAGTATCATTTGGGTCAAGCAAAAGCGTCCCCTTTTCTGTTTTAGAGACCTGACTCCTTTGTAGATAGTCCCTTGTTGTTTTAAAGATTCAAGTCTCAACATTTGGATCTGTTGAATCGCAGACTCAGTTATGTCCAACTTTATAGTTAATGGTTGCTTATCCAAGCTATCATGGTTCTCGATTAGTTGAGCTTGTATATCCATTTCTGTTGGTTTTGAAATCGTAAGTGGTTTAATTACAGTCCTTTTTTGTTCCTCAAAAATCTCATCTTCTTTAATATTGGTTGGTTCCGCTTTTGTTGTATTTTGGTCTATAGAATGCTCAGATAAAATCTGGAGGTCTGTTTGTAAGTTCAAAGCAGAATTTCTGTTTTTTATAGTACACTCTTTTATTTGCAAACATATTTGCTCAGTAGCTTCATAAATTTTTTTCAATATGAGTTTGTAGTCAAGTTGAGAATAGGGTTTCTCCATTTCAATAATAATTAGAAACAGTCTGTTATCTTTTAGTAGAGGCTGTGTTCAAAAAACATTTAGTCAGTATCCACCCCACAAATACAGCTGTTAAGTTTCTTTGTCTTTTTTCCTTTTATGGTAATCTGAAGGTCAAAGTCAATCTCACCATCAGAGAAAAAGACAGTTGCACATTTGACTTTATCCACAAGATGTCCTCAGTAGACTATAAAATCTCCTCCCAGACACCAGGAATGACGTTGACAAGATCAGAAAAAGCAAAAAAGAGAAAACTCTTCACATGTAGACTAAGTCCAATAGTAAATTCAATATTAAAATTTTTTTCCAAGACCCCAAAGTAGATAAAATAAATAAATAAATAAAAAAGTCAGTTTAAGTTAATTCAGTCCATTTAAGCTTCTTTTCCCACACAAACACCGCTTTCTTAGAGCAGGGAAATAATTTCAAAAATGCTTTTTACAGGCAGCAAAAAAGAAAGGAGAACCAAGAGAGGTAAAAAAAAAAAGTCTCACCCGGCTCAGCCACGGTGGTTCCTGCGCTTAGATGTTCTTCTGACTTCTGGTTACAGCGGCAAAGTGATCGGCCATTTTACTGGCCGATCTTTCCACCGTCAGCCCTAAGGAGCAATCTCAGGCCGTGGAAGAAGCTGCTGCTCTCCCACGGTCAACGAGGGCCTCCTCAATGGTAGCTGCCCCTCCAGGGCAGCTTTTCGACCTGATTAAGGGTCTACCGGCAGCGGAGAATCAGCCGGCGAAGAGAGCAATCTCTTCGCACGGCTGCGAATGCCGCGATCCGGAACCAGAAGTCCCACCACAATGGTTCTTTATGCTTAGATGATTTTCTGACTTCGACTGGCGCAGCTAAGTGATCGGCCATTTTGCTGGCCGATCTTCGTTGGCCCTACGGAATTAGCTCTGACTGCAGGGGGAGCCGCTGCTCCTCCGCAGCCGAGCAAAAGCCTCCTCGACAGTAGTCACCCCTCCAGGGCGATTTAAGACTCGCATAAGGGTCTACCGGCAGAGGGAAAACAGCCGATGAAGAGAGAGGTCTCTTCGTACGACTGAACATGCCGCGATCCAGAAGCGGAAGTCGTCAGAGCGGTTTTAAAGAAACTGCGAGCTGCCCACCTATATGCCAAATTATCAAAATGCGAATTCCACCAGGAAAGAATAGACTACCTGGGTTATCACATATCCCCACAGGGCATCAAAATGGACCCCAAGAAGGTCAGGGCAGTACTAGAATGGGCACCATCTCGCACAAGGAAGCAGTTGCAAAGTTTCCTGGGTTTTGCAAACTTTTACCGCCAGTTCATCCCTTCATTTGCCCAAATAGCCCTGCCCCTAACGAACTTACTAAAAATGAAGGGAGAATCCTCCACCCTCATTGCGTCATCAGATAATCGCCCGGCCTCCCTCTTCAGGGTGACCCGCTCCCTCCTCCAATTGAGGGGGGGCGGGGACCCCGTGGCGGGGAAGGCTGAGGAATTTGTACAATATCTGCATGACAAAGTCGCTCGGATCCGAGAGGGTTTGGACTCCGACTGGGTGGTCCCGGGGGAGGAGGCAATGGCAGGCCTTGAGACTATTGTATGGGAGGAGTTTGACTCTGTGGCTCCCGAGGACGTGGACAGGATTCTGGGGGGACTGAATGCAACCACATGTTTATTGGATCCGTGTCCCTCCTGGCTGGTACTGGCGGCTCGGGAGGGGACACGAGCCTGGCTCCAGGGAATTATAAACGCTTCTTTGTGGGAGGGTGCCTTCCCCGCAGCCCTAAAGGAGGCGGTGGTGAGGCCCCTCCTTAAGAAGCCCTCCCTGGATCCAGATGTGTTGG
>NW_015386293.1:2303984-2348157 GCF_001527695.2 Protobothrops mucrosquamatus
TATTCCAGCTTGCAGGACTGGCCTAGGGTAATTTTTAGGGGGGTTTTAATTATATTTTAAAATTCGACAAATATTTAAATATTCCTTTTAATTAATTTTAAATTTGTATTGTTTTGTATGTATTTTAAATAGATTGTCAGCCGCCCTGAGTCCTACGGGAGAAGGGCGGGATATAAATCCAAAAAATAAATAAAATAAAATAAATAAAATAAAATAAATAAATCCAGCCAGCCACTAAAATAGGCAATGGAATGCCAAGCGGCGTTCGAGAGGTTAAAGAGACTCTTTTCCACCGAATCCGTATTGAAGCATCCAGACATGGATAAACCTTTCGTAATACAGGCAGACGCAAGCGATGTGGCAGTGGGAGTTGTACTATTACAAGAAAATGACGAAGAGGTATTGCAACCGCGTACGTACATGTCCAGGAAACTCACCGAAACAGAACAGCGCTGGGCCATGTGGGAAAAGTAGGCATATGCTGTGATATGATCGTTACTTACGTGGTGCCATTTCCTTGAAGGGAATAAAATCCCTTTCCAGGTCTGGACGGATCAATTCTGTTTTACGCTCAAACACTTGCTGGGGGGAAAGAACTTCCTGGCAGATGCACTGTGTCACATATCCCAATATAACAGCACGTGAGCCACCGGTTCTAAACCACTCATGCCTGAACCACAACTGGCAGCACCAGTAACCACCAGAGCCCAAGCTAAAATAAAGTCACAGCTGGGTAGCCAAACCGGAATTGAATTCTGGAAAACTTTGGAAACAGATGAATGGTTCCAGAAAAATAGACAAGTGTGCACAATCAAGGACGGACTGCCATGGGTGGGGGAAAAGTTATATATACGAACCACCCAGAGGGTCACTTTCATGCAGCTATGCCATGACACAAAATCAGCAGGGCATTTTGGATTTGTAAAAACATTATATTTAATTAAAAGACAATTTTGGTGGCCGTCCATGAAAAAGGACATAGAAAGTTACGTGGCCAGCTGCCCAACTTGCGGAGCTGCTAAGAGGTTGCAAGGGAAATCACCCGGACTGTTACAACTAGTAACAATTGCAACTACCAAAAAGCAATGGAAACACTGTCGTCTGGGTGGTTAAGGACCTGTTTTCCAAACAAGTGCACTTTATCCCTTGCCAAAAGATTCCCACTGCAAAAACCTTAGCAAAACTATTCGTGCAGCACATCTACAGACTGCATGGGGCACCCCAACGCATCATATCTGATAGGGGAGTGCAATTTACATCTGCATTTTGGAAGGAATTTTTATCCCTCTTAGGAACCACTCAGGGACTGTCATCTAGTCATCATCCTCAATTCAATGGACAGACGGAACGTTCGAACTCAGTACTTGAGCAATACTTAAGGTGCTTTATTAATTTCCAGCAAACGAATTGGACGGACCTAATCCCTTTCACAGAAGTTGCTTACAATAACACAGGCTACACTCCCTTTCAAGTAGCCACAGCACAGGCTACACTCCCTTTCAAGTAGCCACCAGTCAAAGTTTTAACCTTATGCCAGAACTGACCCCAAACGAACCGGCAATCCCATCGCTGAAAGAATGGATAGTACAATTGCAAAACACCTGGCCAATAGTTAGAAAAGCCTTAGACAAAGCTAGGCAAGCATACAAAGCACAAGCAGATAAAAAAAAGAGTTGAACCTATACCATTCACTGTAGGAGAAATAGTATATTTGTCTACAAAATACCTAAAATCCCTACAGCTCTGTAAAAAACTGGGTCCAAAATATATAGGACCTTTTCCAATTAAAAGAATCATAAACCCAGTAACAGTAGAATTAGAACTACCCAAAAATCTCAGGCAAATACACCCAATTTTTCACTGCAACTTGCTGAAATGAGAACAACAGTTGCCCTTATGACCAACCCCCCCTCCAATCATGGTTGAAGGAGAACAACCCTTTGAGATAAAAGAAATCCTAGATTCTAGGAAGTATCATGGGGCAACTCAATATCTAGTAGCATGGAAACACCTTCCCTCCTCACAAAACGAATGGGTCCATAAATGTCATGTCAGAGCACCTAAACTGCTAAAGAAGTTTCATACAGAATATCCCAACAAACCAGACTAACCTCTGTACCTGTTTTGTTTTCTCTACAGGTAGATCTCTTATTTTTAAGGGGGGCAGGATATCAGAACCGATTCCTATTTCATTTCTATCTATCCCCTCTGACCTAAAAACAAATCTCACCTTCCCCTGGGTTGTGCCATACTTCCAAGGGGGAGGGGGGATGTGCCTGCGGGGTTATTGCTTTCCCTTCCTCTATTTGCTACAGTGTAACCTTTTGCTTCATTTATTGCTTCTGTGTCTGCTGCCCACTACAATGTAACAATTTGCTTCCTGCACTGTATCTCTCTCTGAACTTTCTTCTCCCTAACCTGTCAGGTAAGAAAAGTGGGGGGAGAAATACAACCTCCGGAGCCTGGCTTATTTCTCCATTCTCAAAAGGAGGTGCTAAGAGCTGCTTGAACAGCGCGCTACGACCGGAGTCGGACCGATATTACCTCCCCTTTCCCACGATGGACTTAACACCTGGGGATTAGCCGGTTTGAACTTCCCGGATGAACTGTGGGGTGGGGTTTGCTTGGGGACACTTTAAAGTATCGATCTGCAAAGGAATCCCTCAGGTCCTGTCTATTATGCCTGCTATCAACTACTTTTAATAAAAGTTCCTGTTGGAGGAAACTGTCTCCAAGAGTTCTGCTTTCTTAAGATGTGGGATTGAAGCGGGTCCTTACAAGGAGTGGGCTATAAACGTGCATGATATGCAGCATTCTCTGCTAATGGTAAGGACAATTCCAGTCATGTTTTGCACTTTTGGTCAAGTATACCAAAAGCACAGCCAAAGTTCAACAATGCTCATGCTGTTTTATGAGAATCTCTATTTTACAGAAAGTAATGCTATAAGATATGTGTACTGAACTGTTATACTAGGGATACTGGAAAAACACAATTTTGTAAAATATTAAAATATTTGTGGGGTTTTTTTTTGTAGATAACCAACCAAAAGCCAATCACAGTACTTGAAATACTTCAAAAGATCCGTCTTCATGTTTCTGTACCGCAGTGTGATGTGTTTGGATACTTCAGCATAGAATCTGAACTTATAATTCTTATTATTCCCGTTGATCAGAATCCTAAGCCTCTTCAGGTAATACTTTAATTTTTTTTGCATTTAATTTTACTAAAAAAATCAGAGCACAGCCTAAATTCTCCAAGTCTTCAAAATTATTACTGAGACCCAATAATATTAAGTTTGATTTTCTCCAGATTGTGGAATAAACAAACTTTTGTATTAAACATATGTCAAAAAGATATTTCTGGTTTATCTAATTATTTTAATACTTTCACATTTTCCAATATAACAAATAAGAGATTCTAAAGCCAAGTTAAAATGAAAGAAACAGAACATACTTAACAAGTAACATAACATAAATGTAAAAAAAGAGAAAAAACATATTAGTAATCACACATTTGAATAAAAGATTGAATAAAACATGCAAATTGAAATGTCTTAAGGGGTTCCTATAATGAATCAAAAGTTATTTCAGAAATCTCCAAGAAACACTATCAAAAGCTTAATTAGTAACAAGATCTGAGGTCTTACAAAATATGAATCTTTAGAATTTCTCCAAAATGGTTTGTAGGAAGATTTAATCAAATTTTCTTTGAATTAAATTACTTCTTTAATAAGCATGTAAAGTTCTAATAAATATGCCAAAGAGAAGGAGAATTTCAAAAGGAGAAAAATGTATTCATTGTTTCTTCTTTGGGAAAAAACTGATTCAAAATAATAGCAAAAATATAAAAGTATGATTAAAAATATAAAGTGCTATAGAAAGAATTTTGAAATGATGATCTCTTTGAAGAAACCAGTATAAAATAAGGAATACTGAAGAATATAATCTGTGCATCATTTTATAAATAAGAAGATACATTCAAGAAGCAATATGGAAAACAAGCAACATTGGCTCTGTTCGCCCATGCTTAACTTAACTGGGAGTTAGCATATTGCACAAATAATCTTAATATTTGGAACCTAATCTGATCAATTGAGGTTCTTCCTACCAAAACTGAGATAAAATCATAGAATGACCTATATAAATGGAGTTTCTGTGGACATTCTTTCTCACTTCTCTCCTTGTGACCACATAGGAAGGTGGATAATGGGCCTGAAAATAATGAGATAATCTTCCCATTGTGTCTATTCTAATTAGATCATTATAGATTTTAACTTTTTTTTTTTTGCATTCCAGTGGGGGAGAGAGGAAGGAAAGGAAATTTTGCTGTAGCAGGGAAGTTTTAAAAAATGGCTGTTCTGTAATTGGCAGGGACAACTCAGAGTGCACAGAGGATGAGTTATTTGCTTGAAGAGTAGCTGATCTGGTCAACAAGCCTTGCAAATGGAGCCACTAAAAGGCAGAGGAAAGGGAAAACTTTTGTACTGAATGTATAAAATAATGTTGATCTTATTTCCTGTTACATGAAAGAAGCACTTTGAAAGACTAGAAGATAAAGCCAAAAGTTGCATATTTCCATAATGGCCTCCTTTTTACTATTTACTAAATTCAGTATTATGTTTTCCTAGATTGAAGCATGCAATAAAGAAGCAGAAAAGATAGAATCACTGATCAACTCTGACAGTCCTGCTTTAGCATCCCATGTACCTCTCTCAGCGCTTATTGCAGCCCAGGTGAAAGTTTCATTCAAGATGTCTTCTTCCCGTAGTCAAGTTATATTAGCAGACTATTTGGTCTTTTGGCACGTTATGCTAATTTTTTTAGCTATCAAGTGTAATACATAGTAAAAAAATATTCATGTAGACTTTAGTATTTATTTTGCAAAAGACATTCTAATCTAGTGAAGTAACAATGTCATAATCTGTGGACCTACTTGGCCCACAAGGATTGCTTTACACAGTTCCAACTGTGCCATTTTAATTACAAAATTGGATTATTATTTGGCATTAACTTAATCTTTAATATTTTGTAAAGTAGCAAATAAGCAGTGCTGTACAATATAACCAAGTCCTGACTAGAATAACGTTTTTCAGTGATGAAGGAAGTATAAAAAAAAATCACTGTGGTGCTTCTGTATACATGCTCGGTTTTTTTAGCCTTGTTCGGTCAGGCTTGTTTGGAAATATCTACTGTAAGGTTTTGAATGTTCTGGCAAGGGAAGTTCAAGTGGCTTCAGGCCTCTATAAATGGAAAATCATTTTTAGTCAGATAGCTTGCTGTTATTGTGAGTCTTATAATTTCCTATGGATGTGTTCAATTATTTTTTAAAATTATAGTTTTACTGATTTAACCATATTTGATCATTAGATGCCCTAAGCACTATTTTAGTGGCAAACCAAGATATAAATTAAATCAATAAATTATTAAATACTATTGGATATTTTAAACTGACAATATTAACAGGACATATTAAATGAGTGTACATTTACACTCATTAACAGGTATAACTCTAGCATATATTATTCAGTTCTCTTCTGTCACAAGTCTTAAACTGCAACTCAGCACCCAAACATCAGGTAATCTTTTTGGAAGTATTATTTTTTATTAAGCCTATGCTCAGTTGCATTTTTACCAGACCCTCCCCGCATTATATAATAATTCTAAGCCTAGCTTATCCAAAGAAAGTTACTAAGCAGAATTAGAACTGTGAGGGAAAAATTAAAAACATAAATGCCAAATAACATGTTTTCCTCATATTATGAAAATGTATGTTTCCTCTGTGCTATGCAAGGATACCATAGTGTATATGTCCATGCCAATTTCTATTTTTCATCCATGCATATAGGTCAAATGGTCCATATATAATAAAGATTAATCCAGGGCATAGTTTGTGTATGTGAACCATCCACTCTGCATATACCAAGAGCTTATTGTAGAGGCAAGGTTGGATTAAAATAATTGTTTTCATTTTCTTTGAAGATGAAATTGATGTTTGCATACGTTTGTATTTTGTGTATAATTTTCACAGTTGAAACGTATTTTATAAGATTAAAAATTATTTTTATATTATTTTGGAGGAGGGGTGCTGGATGTCATATGCCCCCTCAGTGCAATGGAAATAGCACTGCCCTGGTTTAGAGGTATATTATTCAGAATATCCATTTTAAAAATTAGTTTTTGATGAAAATATTGCTGCTGCTACTAAATAAATGTACCAAAAATTAATACATTTTCATGTAGAATCCTAGAATCATATTACTGGAAATAAATACATAATGACGAAGATAGCCATAAGCCTTGTTCTGCAAAGAATGTGAAGTAAAATTAGTTGTGCACAGAAGGATTTGCTGAATACTATTGCCCCATTATCGGTCATGTTTTAAATTAGTTTTCATTCTTGTGTTTAAAATATATAAAAGATGCAGCTTTTATATATTTACACCAATTTTCTTTGAAAAACAATATGATAAAGAGCATTAAAATATTTGTGAATATCACTCTAAATAATGCAGTATTTGCATATTATTCTAGATACTTAGGTAAAGATTTTATATTATTACGCTCCAACAGAAATGTTTTTGTACAAATTATAAACAGAAGCTATCCAGGTGCTAAATAGAGATTTACTACATAATAATCTGGATTATGCTTCTATGCTTTTTGTGCACCTGATCTTTTCTAATATTTTGTTATCAGTATTATTAGAAGTCATTTTGAAGTATGTATCGATAGCACTATCTGTACCAAATTGTTAAATATTAAAAAAATGAAAACTATCTTAGCATTTCTGTTAGCAATAATTTGTGGCAATTATTTTGTTTGATTCTTATAAATAAGAAATCTTTGCAATGTAATATCAAAGCTTTTATTTTAATAAAATATTTTATATTTTATGCCTCATTTACAAATGTATAATTTCATAAAAATTGTACACTTCTGTATTGATTGTTTTGTTGTTATACTGAATAATAATCATAAGCATCTTTTCCAGTGTTCACACTTTCCCTCACAGAGCTGCAACATAACTATATTTTGTTGCAGTTTTGTTTCTGAAATGTCTGAATTTTGGGCAGCTGCAATGAAGAAATCTCACTACATGAGGTCCCATCAGGATTGAAAATGTTATATATATGAAACAAACTGCATTTATAAGAACAATATAACTCAGTAAGTCAGAAAAGTAGTGGGATAATTCAAAAATAAGAAATGTTTAAAACTGACAAAATATTCGAACAGCAATCTTTTTCTTAAAAAGCATTTAATGGATTCTCCTCTAAGCTTTTGTCTTTACTTATTATCAGTGAATCAAAGATAAGCAAGATTGTCAGGTTACAGAATCAGAAATGTTTTCTTAAATTCTTAGCTCTGTGAGTCCACTATCTGATCTTGTAACCTGACAAACTTGCTTATCTTTGACACATCTGGGCTTGCTGATACAGTTGGATGAGTCCATGCACTTACACTTTTCAATATTATATGCTTCAAAACACATTACTTCTATTTAATATTTAGAATGAATAAATTTGATATTTTTCAGTTTCTCATCAGATTCAATTCACAATACAGCGTAAGACATTACAAATTATGTCATTTGTATTCCATTTCTTTTTTCCATAGGGCTTAAAGAAAATTTTAGTTCAGATTTTGATTTCTGGGGAATTTCTTTTCAAAAAAGATCTAAAGTTCCATAACAATTTTATATCTAATCTAGGCAATTTATATTTTAAATACATGTTCAAAGTTTTAATTTATTTTTTTAAAGTATAGTTGTAACACTTTTTAAGTAATATACTTCATTTCAAAGTACTTTTTAAAATAAAATTTTGCCAATGGTTGATATCACAGTAGCTAGGATTGCTTATGCTTCATTATATCAATTAAGCTCTGCTGGGTGTCTTCTGTGGATGCTTCTGTTATTTCATCATTGCTTAGTAATCCCATAGATTCTTCTTCTAAAAAGCTAATCTTATTTCTTTGTTGTTTGATTGAACTTAATTTATTTCTTTGTTCTTGAATTTCTGTATCACTTGCAATGTTTGCAAATGCTTGCAATCTCCTCTTAAACTGAGATTCTGCTTCTTTGATGTATTGAGCTGCTATTGTTTTTTTGCAGCAATTGATTATGATCCTGTAAGAATTATATAGAAAAAACTTAGAATTATAAGTGAAAATTCATATATATTTATATGAAGTCAGGCCATATAATTTGATTTGGGATTAGAAAGATAAAAACAATGTACTGAAATATAGGAACCTAATATCACTTAATATTTGGAGAATTGTAGTTTGGCATGGATTG
This sequence comes from Protobothrops mucrosquamatus, assembly GCF_001527695.2. Taxonomy (NCBI): domain Eukaryota; kingdom Metazoa; phylum Chordata; class Lepidosauria; order Squamata; family Viperidae; genus Protobothrops; species Protobothrops mucrosquamatus. The sequence goes on from NW_015386293.1 coordinate 2,312,284, forward strand.
TGTGACCCTGTACTATCTGTCTGTCTATCTGTCTATATATTGATTGATTAATTATTTGATTAATGTGCCAACCATATTGTCTGGAGGCAACTGTAGATACCTTACAAACATTAAAACCAGAAGAAATAAGAAGATAAAATAGTAATAACAATAATCGTATGCTTAAAATGTTGTATGCCATATGTTTTTTTTTTCCTATGGCTTTATTCCAGTTTCATGGAACACAAACAACTATTATTATTGGGGGGGAGAGAAACTGTGGCTTTAGGAATAACAGAGTTGGAAGGGACCTTGGAGATCTTCTAGTCCAACCCCCTACTCAAGCAGATAAGTGGCTGTCCAGTTTCTTCTTAAAAGCCTCCAGCGATTGAGCACCCACAATTTGAAGGCAAACTGTTCCACTAGTTAATAGTTCTTCCTTAACAGTTAATTAACTGATAGGAAATGTCTCTTTAGTTCTGGGTGGCTTCTCTCCTTGATTAGTTTCCATCCATTGTTTTTTGTCTTGCTTTCTGGTGTTTTGGGAAATAGTTTGCCCCCTCTTCTTTGTGGCAGCCCCTCAAATATTGGAACACTGCTATTGTGTTGCTCCAGTCCTTCTTTTCACTAGAGTAGCCATACCTAATTCCTGCAAAATCTTCCTAATCTTCCAAAGTAAAGATTTGAAAGAGGAAAAAAAATCAGGAAGTCCAGCCAGGAACAAGAAAACAAAAAAGTAACATTCCTGCAACTGTTCTTCATATGTTTTAGCCTCCACGCCTCTAATCATTTTAGTTGCTCTTTTCTGCACTCTTTCCAGAGTCTCAACATCTTTTTTTATAATATGATGACCAAAGCTGGATGCAATATTCTAAGTGGGGTCTTACTAAGACTTTATAAAGCAGTACTATTACCATGTTTCTCCAAAAAGACCCATGCAGAAAATAAGCCCTAGACTAATTTTTTGGTGTGCACCTAATATAAGCCCTATCCCCAAAATAATCCCTAGTTAAGAGCCTGCCCACTCCATCCCACTGTCTGGTTGCTCGCTGCTGCAATGGGGCAAGAGGCTGCATGGTGCACTGGTGCTACCACCATGAGTTGAGGCAGGTGGGGTGGAGTTGCTGCATGCACCCCACACTTGCTTACCTCAGGGCCCTGCAGCCAGGTCACCCATGCCTTACCTGTCTCGCAGGAAGCAGCCCCTTCCACCAGGAGCCCGCCCACTTGCCTGATTGCTCGTAGTTGCAATGGGGCAGGAGTGATGGTGAAAAGCAGCCACTGTGCAACAGCCATGACTGCCGCTGGAGGAGCTTTTTTTGGTCCCCTTCGCGGCTCAGCCCACATAGCCATGGGAGAGTTGGCTGGAACACAGCAGCACAATCTTCGGAGCCCCGCTGCTGCCAGCCCTGGTATAACTCTCCCGTGGCTATGTAGGCAGAGCTGTGAAGGGGGCCAGGGACAATGCAGAAAGTCTACCACTGGCCTCCAGAGCTGCCGTATAATACAGAGGGCAAATGGGGAACAGGCAGCACGCCGCGAACAACCAGATGGTAGGATGGAGTGGATGGGCGACTGCAAAATAAAATACCTCCTGAAAATACGCCCTAATGGGTCTTTTGGTCCAAAAACAATTATAAGACTGGGTCTTATTTTGGGGGAAACAGGATACTTCAAATGATCTTGATTCTATCCCTCTGTTAATATTTCATTGTCTTTTTTGTTACCATGCAGATGTTACCACACTGCTGGCTCATATTTAACTTTCATTAGGACTCCAAGATTCCTCTCACAGTTACTGCTATTGAGCCAGGTTTCACCTAGCCTGTACCTGTACATTTGGTTTTCTTGCCTAAGTATAAAATCTTTCTCTACATTGAATTTCATTTTGGCGCCAGTGTTCAAGTCTGTCAAAATCCATCTGGATTTGAACCTATCTTTTGGGGTGTTAGCTATTCCTGCCAGTTTAATGTCATCTACAGATTTAATGAGTTCCCATTTTATTCCCTTATCTAAATATTTTCTGAAAATGTTGAACAATACTGGGACTAAAACCTTGGGATACCCCACTGTTTACTTCCCTACATTTAAATGTAATTCCATTAAAGATTACATGTTGAGTGCAGTTTGTTAACTAGGTACCAATCCATTTGGTGATGATGCTGTTTATCCCACATTTTTTTAGCTTACCAAGGAGTAGGATGTGGCCTACTTTGTCACATGCCTTACTGAAATCTAAATATAGTATGTCCACAGTTTTTCCCTGGTCCACTAATTTAGTCACCTTGTTAAAGAGCAGGGCTTTTCTCATAGAACACCCGGAACGGAGTTCCAGCACCTTTTTTGGATGGAACCTTGTAGGGTAGGCAAGGCGGGTTGTATGACATGTGTGAGTTCCGGCACCTTTTTTTTTTTTTTTTTTTTATAGAAAAAAAGCACTGTTAAAGAGTGAAATAAGATTTGTTTGGCATGATCTGTTTTTGACAAAGCTGTGTTAGGTTCTAGTTATAACTTTGTTTCTAGATGTTCACAGATCTGTTTTTTGATTATTTGTTCCAGTATCTTCCCAGGTATTGATGTCAGACTGATTGATCTAGAGTTTCATGGATCTGTTTTTTCCCCCTTTTTTGAAGATGGGAACTGGATCTGTTCTTTTCCGGTCCTCTGGTAGTTCCCCAGTACTCCAGGATCTATGAGCGACATAGTTGAATGGTTTCAAGATCACATCTGCGAGTTCCTTCAGAACTCGTGGTTGTAATCCAGCAGGTACTGGTGATCTGAACTTGTCTAGAGTAGATAGGTGTTCTCTTACCATTTTCATGCTTATTTTAATTTGTATTTCTAGTCTGTCTTTTACAGTTCTGTTTTTGGTAGGTTGGGCTGTATTATCTTTTTACATGAAGACTGATGCAAAGAATGAGTTAAGCAGCTTTGCTTTCTCTCTACTGTCTATTACAGCGGATCCCAATCTTTTCTATACCCCGCACCCCTAGAACACTTCTGATATATTCTCGTACCCCTTACAAAAGTTCAAAATAACGGCAACAAATTATGCATATATACTATAATTTTGAAAAGCCAAGTTTTTGCACCCCCTGGAATATTGTCTTGCTCCGCCAGGAGGTGCGAGCACCCTTGGTTGGGAACTCCTGGTCTATTACTTCGTTCCCATCTTCTCTCATTAGTGGACCGATTGTTTCCTTGACTTGTTTTTTATATGTTGGAAGAAACTTTTTTATTATTATTTTTGATATTTGTTGCAAGTGTTACTTCATTCTGAGCATTAACTTTTCTGACTTCATCTTTGCAAGTTCAGGCTGTTTGTTGGTATTTTGCCTTAGTTATGTTCCCCTCTTTCCATTTTTTATACATACTTTTTGGCTTTCAGTTTATCGGATAGTTCTTTGTGTAACTATGCTGGTTTCTTCTTGGATTTCTTGTTTTCCTATATGGGGTTATTGAGCTGGACTGGGCTTTTTAATTATAGTTTTCAGAGTTTCCCAAACTTCTTGAAATGTGAGGGAAGATGGAAACACATTCAAATTTACAAGGTTCTATTACTATAACTATTCCAATATAAGTGATATTATGCCTATATGACATTGATTTTTTTTTAGTCTGGTCTGCCTTGTAGTGGGGACACTATTTCTATGCAAGGGGCAGGACTTCCAGACAGAGCACATAAATATATCTGATATTATACAAATAGAAATGAACAACCTATAAGAGACCATGCAATAATAATATGGCATCCAGATTTTGTTATAAAACATTAACTTTTATAAGGAAGAAAACACAAATTTGCTGAGAGGAAAGATAATTAACAAAATGCAATAACTGATTATTGATAAGATAAAGATAAAACCTCTTTCAATTCTTACTTAAATGTTCAATTCACTTGACTGATTTCAAATAAGTAGCGTACTATTAAAAGAATTGCAGTATCAAGGGGAGACTTGATTATATTTAAATCTCATATAACAACTTTTATTGATGAAGTATGATTTAGAAACCTCAAAATTAAAAAAAATAAAATGAATGCAGAATTTAGATACAATGATCTCAATGACAAAAGTATGTTGCACTTAGAAATACATTTTATTGTTACATTATTCTAAGTATGTTGCACTTAGAAATACATTTTATTGTTACATTATTCTGGTTCTAATGATAAAATAGGCAATACATTTTCTAAAAACTAGAAATGTAATAAGCAGGTCAGATCATTCACATTGGTGGTAGCATTGTAAAATTAAATTGTTCAGGATAATGAATCATTATAGTATGAAGCAAATTCTGAGTTGGGTTTGGAACCATATGTTCCCTCACAAAGATTAGTTTTGTGAGTAGTAACTGCTTCAAGGATATTATATCATTTTTTTTACTAGACTAGCACTTGATTGGCATTTTTCCTACATTGGAAAAACAGCTAACCAAGTTGTGGGAGATGCTTCAATACTTAGAATAATTTTGCATCTCATAAGTAAATCTGATACAAGATTTAATTTAATTTGGAAAGTTTAACACAGGGGCCTGTATCATATTCAAAATGTTGGCTATATTTCAATTTGTAGGATTTTCAAATCTAAATAGACTAAATAATATGAGCAGAATTATTGTAGTATATACACTTAGTGATTTATATTGTTTTAATCATGGTTACTGGTATTTATGCTCTGTTTAGAGCTTAACAATGATTTTTAGATATTTGAAATCATATATTCAATTATGCATAATGAATTAATGATACATTGGAAAACTAACAAGATTTGTAAAATACTTGCTTATTTATTTGTATGTTCTTTTATCTCTTTTTTGTTTCTTGTTTGTCGATATATTCACTTTAAATATTTTTCACTTTAAATATTTAATTTAAAAAGGGCAGGGTCCAGAATACATTCCTACCATATACTTCTGTGCACATTATGTCAGAATACAGAATACAGAAGGGACCTTAAAGATCTTCTAGTTTAACCCCTGGCTCAGGCAAGAGACCTTATACCATTTCAGTCCAATCTCTTATTAAAAACCTCCAATGATGGAGCACTTACAACTTCTGAAAGGCAAGCTGTTCCACTGATTTATCATTTTAACTGTCAGGAAATTTATCCTTATTTCTAGATTGGATAAAGAGGTTACATCTTATTGTTAAGGAGGAACTAACAAAGTCTGTATCCATTATATCACTGGACGTATCCCCTAGAATCTTTCTAGATATTGATTCAAATGAGAAATAAAGATCAGGAATACCAGATATAATGGTGATTTTGAATTGTACACATACTTCTGAATAAGATGGTATATCGAGTTGCTCATTCCCTAGTATTTCTTCTGATTCACATTTGATAGTTGTTTAGATGCTTGTGCATGATTTACTCATACCGCTTAATAGACTAATGATATTGAATTCAAGATGAAAGCAAGCATGGTGTCACAGTGAAGCAGGATATGAGTAACAAAGGGATTTGAGGAAGCAGTCAGCTAGTTCTTCTTATTTATATTTCCCAAATTAAAAATAGCTTTTTTTCTGGGCTATTTTGTCCTTGACATTCAGATAAAATAGTCTCAGATTGAGAAACATGTTTGCCCAAGCAGAACTGCAGGTACTGAAACTGTCAACTGTTACTCTTCTGTAGGTATTTGTAATGTTTGTAACTTAGCCTTGCTCTACTAGTAACTTGGAAGAAGAGAAGCCTGTTATATTATTTAACTTTTTCAAACTCAAACTTTCCACAAAACAATAGCAAAATATTTTGCAATGGCAGTGAAAATGAGGCACCAGCTGATATAGTAAGCTCTCTCATAGTTATATCTCAATTTATTTAGAATTATTGGATTGGCAGGCACTTTGGAGATCTTCTAGTCCAACTCCTTGCTCAAGACAGGCCATACAAGCCAAATCATTGTCTGGTTTATTTTTGAAAACCTCTAGAGATTTTCAGTGACACCTACTTGCTGCATACTTTGATATTATTCAATGTTCTGTTTTGTCTTTAAGAGTATTTTCTGTTTATGTTTTATATGTATGTGTATGAATGTATGTATATATGAAATAGGATGAAATAAGCCAAAATAAACACAGAAAATAGATAAACCATCTGTATAGTTCTCTTCAAACTGAACCACAAACCAGCTGGCCACCTTTTAGTTTAGTGTGTTGTATAAAACAATCAACCTAGAAAATTGGATTGAATGATGAAATCTTCTAAGGTAACTTTTTGGTGTAAATATTGCTGTACAGCCAATTTATGAATAAAGGTACTGATTGCAATTACACAGCGATTCAGTGGATTATTTTACCTTAATTAAATTTAGTCAAGATATCCAAAAAGAAGCTTCTAAGCAACAGCCAAACAGTTCAGTCAAAGAAGGGCTTTTGTACTTCCACAGGACTACTTTTCTTGGGTTATCTGGGCTTTTCTGTTTTTATTTTTACCAATTGTATTCATATAGCATGGCAAACCTCATGGGTAAAACATGGATATATAGTCATAGGGGTAATGATCAATATTAAGCTGGATATCTATTTTTTATTTTTATTTTTAATGATCAGAATTATCAGGATGTACAAACTTTCATTTGTACTTCTTATATGAAAAGGAGTTAGAATTATTATTGTGTATCACATTTGCATCCCACAATACTTCCAGAATGCAGAGGCAGTATATATGTTATTCACACTGATACCCTGGACTTGATAACATTCAATGGAATCTATGAGGTATTAGGAGTACATGAAGTAGGCAATTTGCACCACAGAGAAGACACAGTCTGTCTCAACTAATCCTCTCAATTCCAACTAAAAAGCACTGTTGCCATTCCATAGCAACTAGAAGGATACTCTTCAAAGGTGTCATTTGTTCAAAATTTCATATATGTAGTCTTTGACTTACAACAGTTTGTTTACTGACCGCTTGAAGTTGCAATGGCACTGAAAAAAGTGATTTTCACACTTGCTATCGTTACAGCATCCCCATGGTCATGTGAGCAAAATTCAGATGCTTGGCATCTCATATTTATGACAGTTGCATTGTCCCTGGGTCATGTGATTACATTTTGCAACTTTTGACAAGGAAAGTCAATGGAGAAGCCAGATTCACTTAACTGTGTTACCAGTTGAGCAACTGGAATGACTCACTTAACTGTGGCAAGAAAGATCATAAAATGGGGCAAAATTCACATAACAAATATCTTGCTTAACAACAGAAATTTTGGATGTAAGGTAAGGACTATCTCCCTCCACAATGACAGTGCAGCAGAATTCTGGAGCTTTGACCAATTCATGATGGCCCTGCACAAGTGATTCAAGGACTCACTTGCTCAACGCAAAATGCAAACTTGCATCTAAACAACCAGTGCTGCAGAGGGGTGGCTACCTACAACCAAGAGTTCTGCAAGCTGGTCTGCTGATTTGCTGATTGGCCAGAAGACATCCTAATAGAATGCTTTCAAGATGGGCTCAACAATGATATGTACAGCATCTGCATCTCCTGAGGAATCTCCTGCACCCTCCACCAGTGCTAGGTGCTAGCTAAAGAGGTGGAAATCAATTTGGCCAGGTCTTGCAGCCCCAATGCCTGCAGATGATGTTGCTCTTCGCCCTTGGACAAGAGAGACACCTGGAGAGCACCTGGGTGCCATCTCAGCCCAAACATCATTCCATGGGATGTTTCAAGTGTGGAAAGGAGGGGCACCGAGCCGCCAACTGCTGACTTGCCAAAGCAATCCGAAAATCTATTGGCAACACAGGGAAGAAGTTGGGAAAGCTCACCCCGAGACCCTACGAAACTACGCTGGAGGGAGTTGAAGTAATCAAGTTCTGCTTTCCTGACTATAGAAATTGGGGAACTCTGTCTACTCCAGAGAGGAGCGACATTGACTCCGACGACAACCCCCCTGGAAAGTAACCCTGTAAACCCCATCACCATCTCTAGAATTGAATGTGCCATAATCAGGCACCCAGGGGAAGTTGTTGGTTTTACTGGACTTGGGCTGTACCAGATGCGTAGTGAGCCTTGAAGTAGTGGAGAAACTGGGACAAAGTGTCAAGGTTCCAACAAATGAAACACTTCAAAGAACTTCCAGGCATTGTTTATCCTAAAACATCTTTAATTGTGAAACAAAGTGTCGGCACAGCATGATGGATGCCAAGATCTGAATTCCCCTCCCCCTGAGCACATAATATTCCAGCATATTCCCCTCCTCTAATTTGCCGTCATAAATCACATTCTCCAATTAGTTTGAAGAGCAAAGTTTCCCTTCCATTCTGTAGCCTGCGGTTTCTTATCTTAACTAATCCCCACACACATTCTTTCTCCTCCCCTCCCAGCATCTTCTAATTTAACTCTAAAAATACCACACAGCTTATACAGAGAGTGGCTACTTCTTCATATTTTGTCAAAGCAAGAATATCCAATGTTAGCAGCATTGACATCCGCCTCCCCTTACAAAAAGGATAGATCCTGTATGTAAACAAAAGCATATGTCAGGGATTATCTCTTGGTTTGTTGGGGTGTTTCTCATGAAACATTTTGATGAGTTGGTCAGCCTTCACATCGCTAGATTTCACCCAAGTAGCTTCAGACAGCGAGTACCGCTTCCATTGTACTAGGTACTGCAATTTCCCTTTAAAAATTCTAGACTCAAGAATATGTTTCACTTCATAGTGAGTCTGACTCGTTACTACGAGGGGCCCAGGTGCCTTCTTAGAGGGAGGTCTTAAAGTGGAGCCCCAACAAGGTTTTAACAAGCTGCAATGGAAAACAGGGTGAATTCTCCCTAAAAGCCTAGGAAATTTTAATTCTACTGTGACACGGTTGATGATCCTTATGATGGGGAAAGGCCCCAAGAATTTTGGTCCTAATTTCTTGCTAGGTAATTTGAGGCGTAAATATTTAGTCGACAGATAAACCTTTTCCCCAACTTGGAATGTTCTTTGGGGAGCCCTCTTTTTATCAGCCTGCTTTTTATAGGTCTCAGAAGTCTTTTTAACGCAGTTTTCGTGTTTCTCCAAACTTCTTCCCACCCCCTCACCCATTGATCAAGTGTCTGGGAGGCGGAGGGCACCTGAGGGCATTCAGGTATTGGGCTGAACTCTTTTCCTGTGGCTACTCTGAAAGGCGTGTAGCCGGTGCTGCTGTGAACAGAATTATTGTATGCCACCTCGGCGAAAGGGAGGAGGTCAGTCCAGTTTGTCTGTTGGTAGCGGATTCTGCAGCCCCATTGGTAGCTGGATGAAAAGCAGATGATAAGCCTTGAGATGATCCAATTAATTTAAGAAAAATCCAAAATTTCGCTGTGAATTGCACCCCTCTATCCAAAATTATTCGCTTAGGGACACCATGCAGCCGGTAGATATGTTTCAGGAATAATTTAGTCAGTCGTTGGGCAGATGGGAGTCCTTTGCAGGCAATGAAATGAGCCTGCTTCGAGAACAGGTCTATCACAGTCCAGATGACAGTGTTTCTTCTACTTTCAGGTAGGTCTACTACAAAGTCCATAGCTATTTCTTCCCATAGTTGAGATGGGTCTGCCACTGGCTACAGCAACCCAGAGGTTTTCCCTGAAATTCTTTTATGGCGGTGCATACAGCGCAACTCTTGACATAGTTTTCTACATCCCGTTTTAGCCCCAGCTACCAAAATTGCCGGCGTATGAGGTGTAGAGCTTTTAGATATCCAAAGTGTCCAGCCTGTTTTACGTCATGGCTGTACTTTAGAGCCTTGAGACGGAGGGCTTCAGGCAAATACAGTTTACTCCCCTTGTAAACCAAACCATCCATACATGTCAGGGAGGTTTTATTGTCTTTGAACCATTGATCGGTGAGAAGCTCTTGTTTTATCTTCTTTGCCCCAGGGTCATCAGGATTAGGGGCCCTGCAAAGCGTGAGTTGGGCAGCAGCTTATGGATTGGAGATAATTGCTTCGTTAACCTCTTCACGTTCATTTTTGTACTGGGGCAATCTCGATAGCGCATCAGCTAGGAAGTTTTTCCCTCCTGGTATGTATTTTAGAGTGAAGTTGGAATGGTTAAAGTACTGTGCCCACTGCACTTGCTTTGGGGACAGATTGCGAGGAGTTTTCAGTGCTTCTAGATTTTTCTGATCTGTCCATACTTCAAAAGGCACCTTGCTCCCCTCTAGATAGTGTCGCCAGTTTAATAGGCTCCACCTAATTGTGAAGGCCTCCTTCTCCTAGATTGCCCATCTCCTCTCACTTTCAATGGATTTTTTTGGAGGTCTAGGCACAGGGTTGCAGGACCCCACTGTTGTTCTTTTGCAGTAATACAGCTCCGATTGCCATATCGCTGGCATCAGCTTGAATAACGAAGGGGTCCCCTGAGCAGGGGTACTTTAGGACCAGTTCAGTTTTTTTAAATTCTCAAAAGCTGTTTGACATCCCATGGTCCATGCTAGTGGTTGGCTCGGTCGCGGCTTTCCTCCTCCTTTGCCTGTTTTGAGTAGTTCTGCAAGGAGTAGAGCAATCTCTGCAAAGGAGGGGATGAATTGACAATAGAAGTTGGCAAACCCGAAAAAGCTCTGAAGCTGTTTGCGAGTTTTTGAGGGCTGCCATTCAGTTACAGTTTTCACCTTGGCTGGGTCCATTTCTACGCCCTCATTGGAAATTCTGTAGCCAAGATAATTTAATCGGGTCTGGTGAAATTCACATTTTGACAATTTGGCATAAAGCTTGGCATTCAATAGTTTCTTTAACACTTCTCTCACCAGCTTTATGTGATCAGTCATATTCGTGCTGTATATCAGGATATCATCAAGATACACCAGAACCCCTTTGTACAAGTGATCATGTAGGACCTCATTAATCAACTGCATGAATACGGCTGGGGGCCCCTGTAATCCAAATGGCATGGCTTTGAATTGATAGCTCCCCATGGGACAGTTGAAGGCAGTTTTCCACTTGTCTCCCTCCTTTATTCTCACCCAGTAATATGCCTCTCTCAGGTCTAATTTAGTGAAGATACTCCCCTTAGCCAGATAGGTTAATAAATCCTTTATGAGGGGGAGGGGGTATTTATTTTCCACACTCACAGTGTTGAGACCCTTATAGTCTACTCTACGCAGAAATGAAGAAACCCATCTTTTTTTGCTTTGAACAACACGGGCTCCTACAGTAGACTTGGCTCATTCAATAAACCCCCTTGCTAGGTTTTTATTCACGTATCGTTGCATCTCCTCCATTTTGAGGGGGGACATAGCATACATTCTTGATCGTGGAAATTTGGCTCCCGGCAACAGTTCAATTGAACAATCATTGAGTCTGTGAGGGGGCAGGGTATCGCATTCTTTCTCACTGAATGCTTCCGCCAGGTCGCAGTACTCGCTGGGGATGATTGGCCCGCCTGGTGGCAGTGAGGTAGCCATGTGCGCTCACTCATTTGGTGGCCTAAAGTGTCCTGCAATGTTGGTTGAATCAGTGGGAGGTTTAGGCTCTATAGATAGTCTCACAGTTCTCATTCCTTTCTCCCACCAGATAAACGGTTTCCATTTGTCCAACCAGGCTAATCCTAGGATCACAGCCTCAGTCATTTTTGGGGCCACCAGGAAGCGAATAAACTCCCAGTGCTCACCTATTTCTAGACGTAGGGGGTTCAGTTAATTGCGTGACTAAAATCCCTCCCATCAGGGTACCATCGACTTGCTCAAACCTCATGGGTTTGGAGAGTTGTTTCACCCGTAGGCCAATTTTCATGGCAAATGGCAGGCTAATAATGCACCGGGAGCATCCAGAATTGATTAGCACTTTTAGGTCTATTTGTGCCCCCAACTTAGGGATTATAAGAAAAAGGCAGGACATGTCGACTCACCATCGGGTCGTTCTCTCCGTCATCACTGTCAAAGGAGGGTAGAGCGGGCGCAGGTCCACCTGGAGTCCCACCTTCCTCCTGTGTGGGGGATGTGACCTGGGCAACAGGTTCCTGTGTGATCTGGGTGGATTTCTCTCTCGTTAGCCACTGGACAGGTTTCTTTCTCGCTGCTGGTCCCGGTCTGCTCTGTTGTTGTGCGTAGGGGACTGGACAGTTTGCTGCTCGATGTCCCTCCTGTCCGCACCGGAAACACTTAATTGACGGGCCTGCAGGTGGCCTGGGTCTTTCAGCCATCGCAGTAGTTGGAGATTTTTGTGGGGGTGATTGCCATTTGGGTTGCTCTGGCTTTGGCTCGGATTCAGGTGGGGGAGGCTTCTTATAGTGGGCGAGCTGAACATCTAGCCTCACTGCTTTCTGGTACCATTCTTGTAGCTAATGAGGTACTGCACGATAGATACAGGCCTGAGAGAGGTGGTCATCTAATCCCTCAATGAAGTGATGGATTAGGGATTGCTCAGGACCCTTCTCTATCCAACCTGCTATCTTGCGAAACTCTCGTACATACTCCAGGGCACGCCTGCTGGCTTGTTTTATTTTGTGGATTTGTTCTCCTGCTTTCAGGCCAATGGATGGGCCCTCAAATCTTTCTCTCAGCCCTAGGAGAAAGAGGTGGGGGTCCTCCAATTCGGGGGCTTGCTCATTATATAAATTGTTCAGCCATTTGGATGCTTCTCCCTGTAGGCTGGATGCAATCACATCGACCATAGTGCCTGGGTCCGGGTAGAGATAGGCCCAGTGGTTCAAATGAGAGTGCACTTGGTTGAGGAAGAAAATCAGCTTTTCTGTCTTTGTTGCACCCCTAGTTCCTGCTGGTCCCATGCTGACTGCTGCTGCATGCCCAGGGGTTGCACGTGGCCATGCCCCCTGCTGCTGTACGTTCAGAGGCGGTGACCAATCTTCTTGCTGTGGTCGTCCTCCCACCAGCTGCTGGTCTCCTGGCTTCTGCACCACCCCAAGCTGTTGCAAGGCCTCTATTAGCTGTGGCAAGCTCAGAGGTTGCTGACCATCCACCTGTGGGGGATGCCAAACTCCCCATTGCTGCAGAGGCCTCAGACTGGGGTTCCCTCTCTCTATAGGGCTGGAGGCCTTGGCAAGGGAAGACAGGGTCTGGAAGTCTGTCTGATCTGCAATGGAGGGGCTGTAGGCTCCTCTCATTAGGAGTTGATTTCTGCTTCTCATCTCTAGCTTTTCAAATCTTTTCAGTGACTGGCATTTGGAGTCTCCACTGGGCTGGGCCTGGGCTGATGAACAGATCAGCTCTTCTAGCTGCAAAAACTCATCCTCCCACAGTATGTTGTCTGTTGTTTCCTCCTCTGGGGTATCAGGAGCTGCCGGGTCACCGCCTTCAAGCAGGTTCTCTTTTGCCATGATGAAATTTCCTCCTGAATCTTTTCCAGCTTCTCTTAAGCCTAGAGACAGTGGCTGAAGTTCAGGACCCCAGGTTGTTTGAAAAGAAGGTAGATCTTGGCATGATGTCAAGGTTCCGACTAATGAAACACTTCAAAGAACTTCCAGGCATTGTTTATCCTAAAACGTCTTTAATTGTGAAATAAAGTGTCGGCACAGCATGATGGATGCCAAGATCTGAATTCCCCTCCCCCTGAGCACATAATATTCCAGCATATTCCCCTCCTCTAATTTGCAGTCATAAATCACGTTCTCCAATTAGTTTGAAGGGCAAAGTTTCCCTTCCGTTCTGTAGCCCACGGTTTCTTAACTAATCCCCACATACATTCTTTCTCCTCCCGTCCCAGCATCATCTAATTTAACTCTAAAAATACCACACAGCTTATACAGAGAGTGGCTACCTCTTCATATTAGGTCAAAGCAAGAACATCCAATGTTAGCAGCGTTGACATCAAGGCTCTGACAGCTCAAGATGCCAATAACACTTTGCCAACTAGATGGTACTGTGGCTGGGGTGGGGGCTCCTGTGCACTTTATAATGGAGCCAGTGGAGATGTGGATGGGAACCACCAAGAAACCCTAAGCTTCATTGTGGCTCCAGGAATGGAGAGACCCCTCTTGCTGGAGCTGGCATAGCTGCAAAATTGGAACATTTATGTAAATTGTTGAAAGAGCTTGTCGAAGATCCAGTGGGGGTGGGACTAACATGGGAAAACCTTCACCTAAAGGGTCAATAGCCCAGGTCCATAGGACACAAAAGAACCAGCTGCAGTGGCACAGGAACAACTGAGACGAGATCCAAGAATCCCCAAGGAGGGATATCTTTAGCAAAAAGGGGTCTGATGCGGTCCCATTTTACTGAGTAACAGACTATGCCATTGAGATCCTCCCCAGGGCTGAACTGCCAAAACCCAAACCAGTGGGGGTTCTTCCGGTTCTGGACCGCGGCGCCTTTGGATGTGCGGGGACAGCTCTCTGCCACTCAGTTTCTCTCCATCGGAAGACCCTGGAAAGAGTCAAAAGTCGCCCTGGAGGGGCGACCACCATTGAGGAGGACCCTCGTTAGATCGCGGAGGGATGGCAGCCCCTCCGTTTGATCCGAGGCAGCTCCTCAGGACCCATGAAGGAAAGATCGGTCATTAACATGGCCGATCATCAAGTCGCACCAGCCGAAAGCCAAAATAACAACTAAGCACAAAGAAGCACTGTGGAGGATTTGGGTAAGACCCTTCTTTACCTCTCTTTTACCCTAACTACTTTCCTGTGAAAGCTCTTTGAAACTTTTTCCCTGCTCTCAATTCAGCGTTGTTTGCATGCTTGGAAATTAAAACTTTTGAAAGAAAAGGAAAAAACAACTTCAATAACTAAATAACTGGATTTTTGTCTTGTGGATACCTTGGGGTCCCAAAACTTCCTATTATAGAGACTTAACATCTTCTTTAATTATTAATTTTGGAAAAAAAAATTTGTTTCTTTGACTGAATAAAAGGTTATTTGACGTCTGGGGAAAGACTTTGTGGTCTGCTGGGGACAACTTGTGGCAAAACCTGGCATAGCAATTGAATTTTTTTCTTCAATTGTGTCTGTTGACTCCTTTGACTTGCCCTTCATATTATCAAAAAAGATAAGAAGTGGAAAAAGCTGGGTGGTGGCAATAACTTTTACAAGGTGTGGAGGTGGACATTGCCCGACTCTCACTAAACATAGCCTCCACTAAAGGACTATCTCTAATCACCATGGAAATGGAGGAACTTTATCCACAACTTAAGTATAAACTTATCCTTGAAAAAATCCTTGAAGCCATTGAGCTAATGAACTTAAGAGTGAAAGCCAAGGATATTTTCATAAAATTACAAATTGAACCCCAGACTCCAACTGACCAACTTACAAGTCAAAAACTAACAGACTTCCAGTTGAATCGCCGGCGCCGATGGCAGCTTCTCTGCAGGCTGCCCTCCCCGAAGAAATGTGAGCCGCGGGAAACAGCATTCAACAGCTGTCCCGCGGTTCGGAATCCTCTCCCCCGGGCAAAGGGGGAGAGGTGAGTTTCCCTGGTAGGGGTAGAGCTCTCTAGCCCCCATACTTTTAAAGTGGTGGGGGTGAAGGTGAGCTCCCCCGGAGCTAGGGACTTCTCCATTCTTCGGGCTGCCTTCGTTCGACTGTTCGTTCGAAGCAAGACGCGGATTCAATCTCTGCCTTCAAGGAGAGCGTGAGTGTATTTTTTAAAGGCAGACAGAGCCAGCCATGAAGATCTGACAGGGATTTTTGTTGAAACCTTAACTCTAAATTTATAAAATCTTCTTCTGTTTTCTTCAATTGAATTTGAAGAGTAAAGAATATGGCTGTGGAAGGGCGTTTCTTTTCTCCTCTGCTGTGAATTCATATGAGACTTTCACTTTTTAGAAACTTTCTCTTGGACTTTCTATTAGCTACATTGTATTGACTGAATAGGGTTTTTTTTGCTTTTATTGTTGCTGGGTGCTTTTACAAAATTTTACAGTATTTTTAAAAGACTTTTACAAGATCTTATATTATAATGAAAATATAAGAAGGGAAAGGAAAAGGAAAAGGAAAAAAAAAAAGTAAAATGGCCTCTAAGCATGGAGCTTTTGTTCCTCAGAAGATTATTTCCCCTTCTGTTGTCCAAATACCACAGCAGACTAAATCAAGGAGTCCTCCACCTAAAATAAGGAGTCCTCCACCTTCTCCCCCAGTCCCAGTCCCAGCCCCAGCCCCAGCACTTACACTGAAAGATATTCAAGATGCATTAAAGGAGAATGCAAGACAAATAAGAGTAGAAATGGAAGATCTGTTTGAAAAGAAGCTTGAAGAGAAGAATGTAGAGATGAGAGAAGACATACTGTTAGCATTGCAAGGTTTGGCTGGGCATGCAGAACACATTGAAGGAAGGGTGGATGAAGTGGAAGAAAATCTTGAGTGCTTGGATTTTAGAATGGAAAAAGTGGAGGAGAATGTGGATTTAATTCATAATGAGGTCATTTTGTCACAATATAGGGAAATGGAATATGCAGTGAGAATAAGAGGGCTTAAAGAAAATGCTCAAGAGAAATTGGAGGAAATTGCAGTAGATCTGGCTGGGGTTTTGTCCTGCCAACCTGAAGAAATTATGAGAGATGTTGAAAAAATTTTTAGAGTCAATTCATGGGTTGCAAGACAGATGAACCTTCCAAGAGATGTGGTCATTTATTTTTCTAAGAAGTCTACTCATAATCAAATTATTCAAGCTTTCTACAATCAAAAATTTCAAGTACTAGGTCAAGATGTTATAATTTTGAAGGAGATACCATCTAAAATACTTAAGGAAGGATTTTGCCTTCCTGGCTGAAGAATTGAAGCGACAAATTCAATTTAGATGGGAGATACCTATTGGGATAATGGTCATTTACATGGGAACCCGCTATTGGCTTAATACTGTGGCAAAGGCAAGGGATTTTTATATCTCTATATTGAAAGCGGGTTCACCACCACCTTTAGATTCCAGGAAGGAAAGAATCAGAGAAGATAAAATTGTAGAAGGAGCTACATCATCATCATTAAGTAAAGATTTACAAGAACAAGGCCAAGCCAAGCAGCAACCTATGGAAATGAAAGAAGATCCAAAATCACAGAGAATGACTCGTGCAGCTCATAGACGGAAAGAGAGAGAGCAACAACAACTGGAGGTGATACCTACAACACAGCAAGTAATCTCAGAGCCAGTGGGGGGAGCGAGACCGAAAAGATCAGTGATAGCTGATTTGCAAGGTGCGTTCCAGAGGCTCGCTGCCACTAAAGATGGCAAAATTCCTGACATGGAATGTTAATGGGTTGAATTCTCCACAGAAAAGGAAGAACATATTTTAATATTTGAAACAACACAAAAATGATGTTATTTGTTTGCAAGAAACTCACATTACAGCAAAGGACCAAATTTTTTTGATTAATCCACGGTTGGGTACACACTTTATAACGCCTGCACCTCAGAAGAGAGGTGGGGTAGTTATTTATGTCAAGAGTGAGTTGTTGCCTAACTTGATTGAATCTGACTTGGAAGGAAGATATGTTTTTATTGAAATATTTCTGAATGGGAAAAATGTTTGATTGTTGGATTGTACGCACCAAATCAACAACAGAAAAAGTTTTACAAATTGTTACATCAGAAACTAAATCAAATGGATTATAACTCGGTTATCATGATGGGAGATTGGAACGGTGTTTTGGATGCAAGAAGAGACAAGAAAGGTTCCTGTAAAACATTTAACTCTTTATTGCCTAAAACTTTTTTTGATTTGAAGGATGAACTGGAATTAAAAGACATTTGGAGAGAGAGAAATATGGAAGAAAGAGATTTTACCTTTTTTTCAGATAGGCATCAATCCTATTCTAGAATGATTTCTCTTCTAGGGTGAAGAATATTAAGATCTTTCCCAGAACATTGTCAGATCATAGTCCTGTATGGATGGAACTATTTGTTGAAGAACGGAATAGAAGAACTTGGAGATTGAATGAAAATTTATTTAGACATGATATTAATTTGCAGAAATGTAGAGATCAATTGAAAGAATTTTTCTTGTTAAATATGTTTAAAGGTACTTCAATTTCAATGGTCTAGGACGCGAGTAAAGCGTATATGCGAGGTAATTTGATTTATATGAATAATTTTCATAGGCGTACACAAATGCAAAAACGTAAAGAGTTAGAGGAGGAAATTAAATTAAAGGAACAGGCATTTATGTTAAACCCATTGGATAATAATTTGAAAATATCCTTAAAGATGCTTAGGGATCAATTTAATATGTTAATAGCAGATCAGACTGCAACTAGTTTAAGGTATATGAAACAGAACACATTTTTTAATGCAAATAAACCTGGAAGGTGGTTGGCTTACCATTTAAGAAAAAAGCAAAAGTCAAGGATTATAGAGAAAATAGACTATAAGGGTAAATTGACATTTCAACAAAATTTGATTAAAAAGACTTTTTTGGATTTTTATTCTAAGTTATATGCTTCTGAAAATATACATTATGAGGATATAGATAAGTATCTACAGCAGGTACACTTACCTAGGTTGTCAGATAGTCAAAAAGAAAAAATGAATTGTTTAATTACATTGGAGGACATTAAGGTGGCAATTAAGCAATTAAAAGTGGGTAAAACCCCAGGTACAGATGGATTAACAGCAATTTATTATAAGATGTTGTCTGAGGAAATGATAGGGCCATTAAAGGAATTGTTTAACAGTATTTTGATGGGCAAAGAAGTACCTCCATCATGGAGAACTGCTTTTATATCTTTAATTCCAAAGGAGGGTCAGGAACTGACACAACCTAAGAATTATAGACCTATATCATTATTGAATACGGACTACAATATTTTTTCAAAGGTACTGGCAAATAGATTAATGCAAGTGTTACATCAGTTGATTCATAGTGATCAGTCCAGATTTATTACTGGAAGATATATGAAATATAACGTAAGACAAATTATTAATTTAGTTGAATATTTGGATAAGAATAATCAAATTCCTGCTGCTTTTATTTTTTTGGATGCTGAAAAAGCATTTGATCAAGTGGATTGGGGTTTTTTGTTTCAAGTAATAGAAAGAATGAATTTGGGGGATAAATTTTTGTCTGCTATTAAAGCTATTTATCAACAACAGTCAGCTCAGATTATAGTTAATGGGGGATTAACGGAATCGTTTAAAATTGGAAAGGGAACTAGACAAGGATGCCCACTATCACCACTACTATTTGTTTTAACAATGGAGATTTTGTTAATTAGAATCCGGGAGTCCTCTATTATAAAGGGAATTAAGGTTAATTATTAATTGCTCAATATTGGAAAATGAAAGGTTTACCTACTATAGAAGATTGGGTAGTTAAAGTCTCAAACTTAGCTGAAATGGCCAAGATTTCCGCTTATGTGAAGGATTACTCACAAGAAAGATATATATTGGTTTGGAGAAGATGGATTGATTATATTGAGTTGAAATATGGAACAAAAAAATATCATCTGGTTTTTGAATGAACTTCTGATTTTTAATATTTAAAATTATGTTAATATTATGGTATTTAATAATTGCATATTTGTTTTAAAAGAGAGTTAAAGGAAGTTATAGATTTGTTAGATTAATAGTTGATTAATGTTAGTTAGATTATGATTATCTTATTGTTAATCCTGTGATTGGCTCTGGGAAGTGAGGGGGGAGGGAGGGAGGGTTGGGTATGGGGGGAGGGGGGATTTATATTGTAAAATTTTATAAAATTTTCAATAAAAAAAACTAACAGAAAAGGAACAATTTAACATCAAAGAGGATACCACACTACAACACATACAATTCACTGAGAACTTTGATATTCAAACACTGACTTTAACTACGTACCTGTAACTCCAAAAGCAACAGGAATTGATCAACAAACACACTACATTGAGAATTCAGACAATTTAGATAACCAAACAACAATTACAACACCAGATATGACCTTTTATTCTACCCAGATGGAACTCCAAGAAGAAGAGTACCAGACTGAACTGATGATAAACATGTCAAACCAAACATGGAGATTTGAACTACTAGGGCAACAACCTAGTAACTATAAAGGGGCCAGTTCTTTTGAAAGATTGATAACTGGAAGTTCTCCCTTGACTCAAACAACAGGTGTGGGAATGAAGGGAGACACATCTGAGGTTTTAAAGGCACTGGCATAAAAACTGGCCTGGCACAAAAAGAAAGCCAGAGTTAGATTTAAAAATGGGATGTAGAAATCCGTCTAATGGGTTAAGCAGCTTTTTAGAGACAATGATTGATTTAATATTTAGGATTTAGATTTATAATGGGAATCAAAATTAACTGTTAGATTATAGCCTTAATTGTTATATGGAAATAGATTTGTGACAATGAAGGACATTTTGCTAGTAAATGATGAGAAACAGAATATATCAGTTAATAAAGTAAAAAACTAAATTCTGGAACAACATGTGTATTTTAGTAACGTTAATTATTTTATAATGAAATGAGGGAAATTAAAGTTATCCGAAGCTTAACATTGCTTATAAAAGGCTAAATTAAAATATGGTAATTGAAATTAAGTAAAGCCTTAAAACAAAACTTGGATATGTATAACCAAAATGTTATTGACAAATGTATTGATTGACTGAGCTTTAGTTAGAAATTTATTAATATGAATATGATATAATACTTGTGGGAAATAGAGAGGGAACCGTTATTGATATAACCTGAGATATACATGAATGATTTTGTTATTGGACTATTGATTACCCTATCACCACGCTGCTTCTTGATTACTTGGATATAAAAATTTGAAAAATTAATAAAACTTGTATTAAAAAAAAGATCCAGTGGGGGTTGGGGCTAACAAGGGAAAACCTTCCCCCTAAAGGATCAATAGCCCAGGTCCATAGGATACAAAAGAACCAGCCGCAGTGGCACAGGAACAACTGAGACAAGATCCAAGAATCCCCAAGGAGGGATGTCTTTAGCAAAAAGGGATCTGATGCGCTTCCATTTCACCGAGTTACAGACTATGCCATTGAGATCCTCTCCAGGGCTGAACTGCCAAAACCCAAACTAGGAACTGGAAGAATTCCACATGTTCATAGACAAAAATCTGCAGTGCAGGTTCAGTCAGCCAGCCAAGCCCTGGGTAGCTGCCCTGGTTTTGTTCCAAGAAAAGAAGGCTGTCTCCCTTCACTTGTGTATATTCTACCATGGTGTCAGACCCCTCAAATCAAAGAGGGGAGTTTAATGTAACATTTCACATAGGAATTATTCAGATCTTGCCTAGCTTTCCTGTTTTCACTACCTCTCAATAAAAGTTCCCTTTGAAACAATGCAGAGTTTCAAGAGTTCTGCTTTCTTGGGAGAATTAGCTGAGGCCTTACATTAGGCAAAATCTGCAAAGTGATCAGCCTGGAGGGATTACTACCATGGGGACCGTGTACATGATGTCTCACCATGGCAGCAAGCAGGAGGAGGCTGAGAGCTGGACAGAGACCTCTACGAAGACTCACCCCAAGGAGAGCCCCTCTGAGTAGACGGAGGAAGCTGCAGCCATGGAACATCCCCAGAGACCAAGATGGTCCATTGGTGTGCAGAAAAAGGAGGACTGGGAAGGGAGGACCCAGAGGGTCATCTCATCCATGGTAGCAGGAAGATGGGCTGGAAGCGTGAGATGGAGCTACTCTACGCCGATGACAAACCAGGCAAAGAACTGAGCCCAGCTGACTGACTCCTGAAACATGCCATACAATCATAGTGGAAGCCTTCCAAAACTAGAATATGCAAGAAGTCAGTGGCTGTGGGGAAAAGAGCGAGGAACCAGCGGAGGAACCTACATATGGGGGAAGTGAGTCCCCCATCCCAGAAACCTCAGCTGATGCTGTGACTTCTGCAGAAAGGGTGATGACCACTACAGAGTAAATGTCCAGGAGGCCAATAGAAGGGGAGCCCTGTGGCCGAAGCAAAAGGCACCTCCCCTGGTGTCAAGTCCGAAGGGGACCCTCAACAGTTGGGGTTCTTCTTTGCCCATGCTGTCACGTACATGCAGGAATAAGGGCGAGAACTCCCCAGAGAGGGAGCCAGTATCAGAGTTGTCACCCTAGCCCTGGACGGTGCTGCTGCCAGATAGAGGGTGACCCTTAACAATGCTGATGCTCCAGAGCTCCAGAACTTCAATTATTGAAGTTGGCAGCACTGATGCAGCATTTCAAAGGCCCCCTGGCTGATCAAAAGGTGCGAGACCATATTAAGATGGTGAGGCAAGGCCGTCACTCAGTAGCTGAATACATCGAAGACTGGCTGGTGAGCTGTTTCAAAGATAGTCTCAACAACAACCTATACCATGCTTGCATTGCCAGAGGATCCCCTGCCTGCCTCCACGACTGGTGCATCTTGGTGAAAGAAGCAGAGATTGACCAAGCTGGGAACCAGCACCACTCAGGCAGTGTGGAGACGATCCCTGCCAGAAGGAAAGAGGGAGGCAGCAAAACTCTTAGCAGCACCCACTCAACTGCCTGCTCAACTGCCAGCTTGAGGGAAGGCCACTGGGCTATGGAATGCCATTCAAAGACCCCCACAAAAAAGGCAGATCGACCCTTGGAGGGGAAACCAACCAAGCCTTCCTAATGACCTAAGGACATGGCTGTAAAGGGCACTGAGGTTGTAGAGTTCCATCCCTCCCCAAAATTGGGAGGGGGAACCCTGACCCCACTGGATAAAGAGCCAGGGATGTCCGACAGTGACTCTTATGACAACCCCCTGGTAAGTGGGCCAATCATGCCAGTAACTATGCCTTTAGAACTATTAATCCTAGTTATGGGGATGAAAATAGCCCTAATGGTCCTACTAGACTCAAGGTGCACCAGGTGCTTAATAAGCCTTACCCTAGTGCAGAGGTCTGCAACCTTTTGGGCACCAGGGACCAGTTCCGTGGAGAAAGGTTTTTCCATGGACCAGAGAGTGCATAGTTTTGTGTGCTGCCTGCATGCCATGGATGGGGATTTGCTTGTTTGTGCGACTGGTTGCTGGCATGCCGCGGCCCGGTACTAGTCCACGGATCAGGGGTAGGGGACCCCTGCCCTAGTGGGAAAATTGGGAATTTGCTTAAGCAGATTAAAGAATCCAATTGTATTTTGCCAGCTAGACAGATCCACCACTGGAGGCGTCCCAGCCACCTTTGCCACTGAATCCCTGGGTTTAACCATGGGGAGCCACTCCAAGACTTTAACTTTCATAGTGGCACCCAGAATAGAATGACCCCTCTTCCTAGGAGTGGCGTGGCTGAAAAAATGGAACTCGTGGGTGAATTGGCAGGATGGGCAATTAAGATTCCCAAAGGAAAAAAGGCCTGCCTATCAACCACAACAAACAGAAAAGAGAGCCAAAACAAGAAATAGTGGCAGCCACAAAGAGCAAGTCGCTGCGAGGCATAACTAAGGAATACCATGATTTGGCTGAAGTATTCAGCAAGAGGGTTTCAGACAAACTCCATTCTCACTGGTCCACAGACTTGCCATTGAAATTGTCCCCAGAGCTAAACTTCTAAAGCCTAAACGGTACTCCATGACCCCCAGAGAGTTAGACAAACTGCACCAGTTCATAGATAAGAATGTAGCTTGGGGTTTCATCCAGATTGACTACCTTGGCTACCAGATCTCACATGAGGGGATGGAGAAAGTGCGCACCATTTTAGAATGGGAAACCCTACTCACCAGGAAGCAGTTGCAAAACATCTTGGGTTTTGTCAATTTCTATTCCAAGATGGTGGCCACAGAGGAAGCATGGTTATATCATGGGAAGAGACGTTGCTATTAAACTAAGTTATCTTAAACTAAGACAAAACGATAGGAGAAGAGGGAAAGAGGGAAAGATAAGTCAGAAAAATAAAAAAGACTAGAGAAGAGAAAAGGAGAAGAAAGAGCAGAGAAGAGAATAGGCTGTGGGGCGGAGAAGAAAGCTGACTGATGGCAGTGCAATGACCGGCAGAGAGGAGAAACAGGAGAGCCAGTGAGATAGTGGAGAAGGGAGGAGAGCCAGCCAGGGAGAAAAGAGGAGAGCTTACTGTGAACCATCCAGGCAGCCCTGTTTGCTGAAGGAAGCAGAACACTGGCGCGACAGACCAGCAAACAGAAGCCACATGGCTGTGGAGCTGTTGGTGGGGGTGGTGGAATGCTGCGGCACAGTAGACCAGGACCTACAGCAGCAGACCAGATGCTACAGATGCCGGTAGACCAGGGCCTACAACCAGCAGCAGACCAGCTGCTACAGACGCTGGTAGATCAGGCCCTACAGACGGCGGCAGACCAGGTGCTACCGGGACTTGACTGGGAGACCTGCAGGCAGCAACAAGAAAGCACAACAGAAGCGGCAGAGCAGCAGAGGACCCGACCGACAGATCGAGGGAACCTGGCTGAACGCTGGAGATGGAGCAACGGCCGGAGACGAAGTGGCAGAGCGGCAGATGGAGGCAGTTGGTAGGAAGGCCCAGTGGAGAAAACTCGGCTCTTAAACCTGCTCAGCAGAGAAAAACTAACTAGCAAACCTGGCCAGTTCAGAAAGACCAGCTATTAAACCAGCTCAGCACAGAAAAACTAGCTGAACATAGAAGAGACCTCAGAGGAGCAACGGCTGGAGGCACTGAGGGCAATTAGAAAGACCGGCTGACTTCCGGTTCCAGATCGCGGTGCCTCTAGCTGCACGAAGAGACTCGTCTCCTCGTCAGCTAGTTTCCCTCCGCCAGTAGACCCTTATGCGGGTCAAAAGTCACCCTGGAGGGCACGACTACCGCTGAGGAGGCTGTGCTCGGCTGCGGAGGAGCGGCGGCTCCTCCAGCTGTCTAAGCTATCTCTGAGGGCTGACGGAGAAGATTGGCCAGTAAAATGGCCGATCACTCAGCCGCACCAACCGCAAGTCAAAAGAACAACTAAGCATGAAGAACCACCGTGGTGAATCTGGGTAAGACCTTTCCTTCTTTCACTATTCTGATTTTTCCTGTAAAGATTTCCTGACTATTTCCCTTTTCCAAAAAAGCAGAGGCTGCCTATATGGGAAAAAGAGCTAAAAAGAAAAAAGATTAATAATTTTTTTTAATGGTTGTTTTTTCTACCATTGGGCTTTTTTGGGGGGGGATTTTAGGGGAAAAGAAGAAGAAAGTGACATTGTTACTTTGTTTTTTTCAATTTGATAATGCTGGAGATACCTCTCTTGTTAACTTCTTAAAAAAGAGAGAGAAAACTTTTTCTTTTCTTTAACTTTATTAATTTGGGGGAAAAAAACTTTATAGTCCACTGAGGACATCTGGTGGTGAAAAGTGAAATTGTAACTGTACTTCTCCCTGTTATTTGAAGAGGGATTGGATTTTCATATGATAATAAAAGAGAATAGATAATTTGACAGCTGGGTGCTGAAGCTGGCTATTAGACCTTTGGAGGCGGACATTTGTGAATTTTTTTCTAATACAGTCTTTAATAAAGGAATGGGCTAGTCTACCACCAAAATGGATGAAAGTTATCTACATCTTGACTATGATTTAATACTGGAAAAAATATTAGAACTTACAGAAGACTTCAAAACTTACTGGAAACCTTGGAGAAAACCTAAAGATGCTACCTTGAAACCTCACATTGATCCTCCAATAATGAATCAAGTTATGGAGCAAGGAATAATAGAAGATGAACAGAGTAATCCTGAACAGGCCTCTACACATCAAGACATACAATTCAAAGAGACAGAGACACCATGCTTACAACCCAATTGTGAATCTATACTGGGAGAAAATGTGGAAACCACTGAGCCAACTAATTCTACACAACGTTACCTACAACTGATAGATAACTTTGATGACCAAGAAGTAACTGTAATTGACAGTTCAATTACCAGAAATAACAAAGATTGATATTCAGACACAACCCTCTGGAAAATACAATAAAGCGGACAATTTACTTATAACCATAACATCGAGTAAAAGTCAATATAATACTCAGATGATATTGGCAGAAAGGGAAGGAAATTTTGTTCAGTTCGAATTGTTTAGAAATTTTTGTAATCAAATTTTGAGGTTTGATAAACGAAAAGCTTTAATATGGGAACCAACTTGGCATAGAAAGAAAGCTAGAGTCAGGTTTAAACATGACATAAAATGTTACTTGATGGGTTAAAAAGGCTCTAGAGATTTTGTCTGATTTAGTAACGAATGAAGGATGTGAACTTACTGTTATTATAGTTGATAATTATTTGAGGGATTAAACCTTTTCAGGGGGTAAAAAGACTTTATAGATGTAGATTGATGAAATGATAGAATATATTTTTAAAAATAGAAATGTATTTTTGGACTTTCATTATTATTTTAAATATGATAATTATGCTGTAATAGATAGAGTTTGTTTGATTTAATTATGAATGGATGGGAATTTCCTGATATTATAGTCGATAAGTATTTGAAGGTGTAAACTTTTCAAGGGCTTAAAAAGATTTTCTATAGATGTAGATTGATGAAATAGTAGAATATATTTTTAAAAATAGAACTGTATCTGTTGGACTTATATTATTATTTTAAATATGATAACTATGTTGTAAGAGAGAGAGGAAGAGTTATTTGTGATAGGGAAAAATCAGTCTCAATGAATGACCTATTATTAAGGATACCTGAAATCCCAACTATATGTTTACTAATACGTAATTGAAGTATGATAACTGTAATTAGTAAAGCTTAAAAACAGGATATAGATTATTATAATTGCATATGATGATTTTTGTTTGATTAAACTTTACCTAAAACTGTATTAATTTTAATAAGCAATATTATATTTAGGAAACAGAGAGGAAATTTTTGATAATTAATTTGAGCTATACTTATATGATTTTGTTTTTGAATGATTTGACACCTGGCTCAGCACAGGAAGGCAGTCAAAAAAGCAAGGCAGAGAGGAAAGAGATAAATAAGGAGCAAATTAGGAAAAGGAAGGAAAGGGATGAATTTTTAGGCAGAGAGCACAAAGAGGAGAAAGCAGCCCTTCCCTTCGTTAAATAGCCCTATCCTAACAACTTTTAACTTCAATATAAACTGCATTTTTTCCCCATTAAAACCAAAGGGCATACTGCCATGTACCCTTATCTATACCTAAATAAGAAGGCAAAAAAAAAAAAACCAAGCAGAAACAGGCAGAAAAAAGGATAGAAAAATGTAAGCATAAATAAACCTAGAACAGAGAAGCTAGAAACAAGGCTAACAGCAAAGCATATCCACCAACCAAAAAGAGAGGTTTTCAAACAACAAACTCATGGAACAGTTGACTGATACTATTGTGGTGTGCAATACATGTTCCACATATGTGCTTATGCCCAAAGAACACCCAAATTATACATGCATTAGATGTAAACTATGTAAACTATTGGAGGAAAAAGTAAGGAACATAGAGGCAACTCTAGCCAAACCCCAAAAGAAAGCTCTACCCAAACCGAACCAATTAATAAACAAATAACTCCCAGAGGATTTGACCCTACTGATAAACCCTTGGAGAAAGACAAATGGAGGTATATCACACACAGAAGGAAACACAATACTCAAAGAAAAAAGAAGCATACAACTAACAAACCCTTTCTGCCCAATCCAACCCAACCAGAAACACTCTACTAAAACTGAGCAATCGATTTCTCCCCTTAGATGGAAACACGCAGACTCACAATCTCCCCCTCAAAGAAAATATGCAGACACCTAGCAAAGAAACAACTTCAAATATCCTTAAAAAAGTCACTTCAAATATCCCTTTAAAAAGTCACATCAACAAATACACCAGAGATAAACAGAAAACCACCCCAGACTGCAGCCCCCCCAAAAGGAAGGTGAGTGTTGGTAGTAGGAGATTCTATCCTCAAAGGAACAGAATCAGCCATCTGCAGACTGGACATACAATCCAGGGAGGTATGTTGTCTCCCTGGAACAAAAATCAAGGATGTGGCTGAGAACCTGACCAAAATAATTAGGCCCACTGATTACTACCTTTTCCTTCACATTGGGACGAATTACACAACAAAGAACCTGAGTACAATAGTGAGAGATTACAAACAACTAGGCAATAAAGTTAAGAAACTAGGAGCACAAGTAGTGTTCTTATCCATATTCCCAATGAAAGGCCAACACCCAGTGAGGGAAAAAAGAATTCTAGAAATAAAAATGTTACATTACCAAAGGTGTATATTAAAGGCCACCCAACCAATCAGAAGAAATAGATGAACTCTTTGCCAACCAGTTAACAAATGTATGTAGGAAGCATACCACAGTAGTAACGGGAGACTTCAACTATCCAGATATCAACTGGGAGACAAACTCTGCAGTAAGCAGGAGATCAAACAGATTCCTAACCAACCTAGCCGACAACTTTGTCATCCAAAAGTTGGAGGAAGGAATTAGATGTAAAGCCATGCTGGACTTAATTCTAACTAATAGAGAAGAAATGATAGAGGGAGTTGTAATTGCCGGAACCTTGGGTGAAAATGACCATGTCATACTGGAATTTAATATAATGCAAACACTAGCAACAGAAAACAGTCTTAAACTTCAAAAGAGCTGATTTTAACAAACTCAGAGAGAACCTAGGAAAGATCCCATGGATGAAAATCCTAAAGGGGAAAACAACCCAGGAAGCATGGGAAACTCTGAAAAATGCGATCATAAGAGCCCAGACCAGCACAATACCACTGAAAAAGAAAAACAAGAAATTCAAGAAGAAACCAGCATGGCTGCACAAAGATCTCTCACACAAACTGAAAGCCAAAAAGGACAAATACAAAAAATGGAAAAAGGGGCATATAATTAAGGCCGATTATCAGCAGACAGCAGAAGATACAAAGATGAAGTCAGGAAAGCAAAGGCTCAGAACTAACAAAGACTTGTAACAGAAATCAAGGATAATAAAGTTTATTCCAACATATTAACAAGAAAAAGGTCAACGAAACTGTAGGTCCACTAAAGAGAGAAGATGGC
The DNA here is from genome assembly GCF_001527695.2 of Protobothrops mucrosquamatus. Lineage (NCBI taxonomy): Eukaryota > Metazoa > Chordata > Lepidosauria > Squamata > Viperidae > Protobothrops > Protobothrops mucrosquamatus. The sequence goes on from NW_015386293.1 coordinate 2,341,053, forward strand.
AAGGAAATAACAGGCAACAGGGAGAAAGCAGAGCTGTTTAACTCATACTTTGCATCAGTCTTCACCCAAAAAGAAACTATAGCCCAACATACAAAAAAAAAAACCCCACTGCAAAAGACATACTAGGAACAAAAACTAAAATAAGCAAGAAAATGGTAAGAGAACATCTATCCAACCTTAATGAATATAAATCACCGGGGCCCGACAGATTACATCCCAGAATTCTGAAGGAGGCGGCAGATGTTATCTCAGAACCATTGCACCACATCTTTCAAAAATCCTGGAGCACTGGGGAAGTACCTGAGGATTGGGAAAAGGCTGATGTGGTTCCCTTCTTCAAGAAAGGGGAAACAAATGGACCCAGGAAACTACAGACCAATCAGTTCAACATCTATACCTGGGAAGATCCTAGAAAAGATAACAAAAAAACAGATCTGTGAACAACTAGAAGCAAACAAAGTTATAACTAATAGCCAACATGTGTTTGTTAAAAACAGATCATGCCAAATCAATCTTATTTCATTCTTCGACAAAGTGACTAAACTAATAGACCAGCAAAATACTGTGGACGTAGTATACTTAGACTTCAGTAAGGCATTTTATAAAGTAGACCACAACCTACTCCTTGGTAAGCTAGAAAAAGCTGGAATAGAAAACATCACCACCAGATGGATCTTTAGCTGGCTGGCAAACCGTACTCAACAAGTAGTCCTCAATGGCACTACATCCACATGCAGAGAAGTAAGCAGAGGGGTACCACAAGGTTCCATCTTAGGCCCAGTACTCTTCAATATCTTCATCAATGACTTAGATGAGGGAATAGAAGGGGAACTCATCAAATTTGCAGATGACACTAAACTGGCAGGAGTAGCGAACACCCTAGAAGACAAACTCAGGATCCAAAAAGATCTTGAAAAACTTGAACAATGAGCCCTATCCAACAAAATGAGTTTCAATGTGGAGAAAAGCAAAGTTTTACATTTAGGCAGAAAAAATCAAAGATACAAGTATAGATTGGGTAAGACCTGGCTTTAAAACAGTAACTGTGAGAGGGATCTTGGAGACCTAGTGGACGATCACTTAACCATGCGACAGCAATGTGCAGCAGCAGCCAAAAAAGCCAATACAATCCTGGGTTAAATAAACAGAGGCAGGAAAAACCAAAAGTACAAATACAGATCGGGCGAGAAATGGCTTAAAAACAGTAACTGTGAGAGGGACCTTGGAGTCCTAGTGGACGATCACTTGACTATGAGCTAGCAGTGTGTAGCAGCAACCGAAAAAGCAAATACAATCCTGGGTTGTATAAACAGAGGCATAGAATCAAGATCACACAAAGTATTAGTACCACTTTATAAAACCCTAGTAAGACCACACCTGGAATACTGCAGCCAGTTTTGGGTCACCATATCACAAAAAAGATGTTGAGAGTTTGGAAAAAATTCAGAGAAGAGCAACTAAGATGATTAAAGGCCTGGAGACTAAAACATACAAAGAACGGCTACGGGATTATGGTTTGGCTAGTCTGAAGAAAAGAAGAAATAGGGGAGACATGATAGCAATGTTCCAGTATCTGAGGGGCTGCCACAAGCCAGAGGGGGCCAGGTTGTTCACCAAAGCACCGGAGGGAAGGATGAGAAACAATGGTTGGAAACTGATCAAAGAGAGAAGCAACCTGGAACTAAGGAGAAACTTCCTGACAGGGAGGACAATCAACCAGTGGAACAGCTTACCCCCAGAAATTGTGGGCACTCCATCACTGGAGTTTTTTTAAGAAGAGACTGGACATTCACCTGTCTGAGATGGTATAGGTTCTCCTGCTTGAACAGGGGGCTGGACTAGAAGACCTCCAAGGTCCCTTCCAGCTCTATTCTATTCTAGTCTAATTTCGTAGAAACACTTCCCAGCCTCACAATCCAAATGGGTTGATAGACACTGTTATGTCCTGGGCCTTGATTGACAGAGCAGGTGCAGGAAGCTGCACTGAGACCCGGGCAGACCACGTGGTTTGCCCGTGCCAGATAGGCTGTCTCCGAGTTACTGAGCATGCGTTTGACCGGGAAAATATGTTGCATTCATTAGCTGACAACTCCCCAGGGTAAATGTATAAAAAGGGGTGGAGCCATTTTGTTCAGAGTTCTGTTAGCTGCAAATAAAGAAGTACCTGTTTGTTACTCTGCCTCGTTCAATGCCTACCAACGCGCAAAACAGAACATTGGCAATGAAGTTGGGATAGTGCTGCCGAAGATTCAAAGGCTGACTCACCATGGAAAGCCTGCGGGCACTTAGAAGTGCGGCGTTCCAACTTCCTTCCACTTTGCCTGCCAGTACGAAGACGCTGGAGGAGAGTATGGCTAGAACAGCCCTGGAACCCCTTCAGAAGCCTGCGCAGCACGAGGTGTTGAAAGAGGCCACCAAAATTCACCATGGCGAAGATGGTCATTTCTCTGAATTTGACATCACGCATCCTGAACGCTGGAGCTCCTACGTTGCCAGGGTGGAAAATTATTTCAGAGTCAACCAAGTTTGGGAGGACGGACTGAAGGTTACGATGCTGCTGTGTGTTTGCAGTCAAGAGACTTTTGACGTTTCTGAAAACTTGATTGCTCCAGCACCCTTGGAGTCCATTGCTTATGCGGAGCTTAAGAAAATGCTCAAAGAACATTTTGAGCCGAAGCTGTCAGTCATCGCTTGGCGACATGCTTTTGAACAGCAGGACCAGCGTCCAGGAGAGTCTGCCACAGATTTCATTGCTGCTCTGCATCAAGCTGCAAGGCCTTGCGAATTCAAGGATTTGGAAGAACAGCTACAGGATCGGCTAGTTTGCGGTCTGAGGAGCCGAGAACTTCAGCAAAAGATTTTTGCTAAGGAAACTGTCTCCTTCCAAGATGCGCTGAGGGAGATAATGGCTGAAGAAGAAGCAGGTGGAGCTGTTAAGGCCTTGCGGCTCTCGAGGAACCCTCCTTGCTCAGACACAGTCCATCAAGAGGTTGCTGAGAGGGTTGAAGAACCAGAATCGGACAATGAGGTTGATCGCTTGCAACAACCAATGGAAAGAAGGCCCCAAAGGCAAGCTGAGAAAAACCTTGACAAGACAGTTCCCTTCTCTCGTTATTTCGGGTGTGGAGGCTGCCACAAACATACCGACTGTCATTTTCGTTCTGTTACTTGCCGGGCGTGTGGCCGGCAAGGCCACATCGCCGCTGTCTGTTTGGGTCGCAAGAAAGACTGTCCATTGGAAGAGTTGCCTTGGAAAGGTTCTGGGGTTCCCAGTCAGAACAGGGTGCGTTTTCGCGCAACTAGAAGGAGTGTATTTAGAACCGGTGCCCACCTCCCATTGAAAAAAAAGCTCCATCTTGAAGTCAAATTGCAGGGGCTTCCCTTTGACATGGAGTTGGACACAGGTTCAGCTCTGTCAATCATTTCCCAGAAAACCCTCAAACAAATTTGTTGCAGAAGCGGCCAAAGAGTTAAGCTCAGGCCGTTGAACATTATTTTGATGGATTTCCAGAATTCCCAAGTGCACGTTAAGGGGGAAGCGACCCTCGGAGTGCAGTTTAGGAATTTCAAGGGCCCTTTGGACGTTGTCATGGTTGACGATGACCGCATGAGTCTGATTGGACTTGATTGGTTTGAGGCGCTTGGAATTCAGATGACTGGGTTACACAGTCTTCAATCGGCAAGTCTTGTGGAGGTGTGCAAGGAGTTTGCTGATGTGTTCAGCCCTGAGCTGGGGGAATACAAGGGGCCTCCAATTGCCTTAAGGTTAGACCCCTCCATTGCACCGATCAGGATTAAGCCTTGTTGGGTGCTTTTTGCCCTTAAACAAAAGATCAATGCTGAGCTGGACAAATTGCTGCAGCAAGGCATTTTGGAACCTGTAGATAGTAGCCCATGGGAAACACCCATTGTCATGCCACTTAAGGCCAACAGAGAAGTCCGCATTTGTGCTGACTATAAATGCACACTAAACAAAGCATTACAGCAGCATTCCTATCCGGTGCCTGTAGTGAGCCACATTTTGGTGTCTCTACAGGGAGGTCAGATTTTCGCCAAACTAGATTTGGCTCAGGCCTATCAGCAGCTGCCAGTGGACGATGCCACGGCAGAGGCCCAAACGATTGTGACTCACTGGGGAGCCTTCAAGGTCTGAAGGCTACAGTTTGGGGTAAACGTAGCCCCTGGCATCTTGCAAAGCGTGATGAAGCGAACGCTCCATAACATTCCGGGTGTATGCCCATATTTCGATGATGTCCTCATTGCTGGGGAATCAGTCGAAAATCTGTCTGACAGGCTCAGGGCCGTTTTGTGGAATTTCCGCGAAGCGGGGCTGAAGCTCAAACAAGAGAAATGCAAAATTGGAGTCACTTCCACAGAATTCCTGGGGTTTCGCATAGATGCCGAAGACATCCATCCTGCTAAATCTAAGCTCAAGGCGATTTAGCAGGCCCCAAGTCCCAAGTCGAAGAAGTTCAAGCCTTCCTTGGACTTCTAAATTTTTACCATTCATTTCTCCCCCACAAGGCTGCAGTGGCAGAGCCGTTACACCAGCTCTTGGACAAACAAGCTCCATGGAAGTGGACAAAAGTCCACAAAAAGAGTTTTGCTGAGGTCAAAGCATTGTTGTCTTCCAATGCAGTTTTGGCTCATTTCAATGAGCAGTTGCCAGTTAGCATAGCTTGCGATGCATCCCCTTACGGGATTGGGGCTGTCTTAAGTCATCTCAGAGCTGATGGGACACAAGTCCCTGTAGCCTATTACTCTAGGACTCTGTCTACTGCTGAGCGCAGTTACACACAGATAGATAGAGAGGCCTTGGCCATTGTGGCAGCATCAAGAAGTTTCATGACTTTTTGTATGGTCGCCATTTCATGGTCTTCACGGACCACAAGCCGCTCCTGGGGTTGTTCACGACGAACAAACAGACGCCCCAAATCATCTCTCCTAGAATGTTGAGATGGTCAATATTTCTTTCTGCTTATGACTACTGCCTGGTTCACAAACCGGGTAAAGAGATGGGCCACGCTGACGGCCTTAGTAGGTTGCCTCTACAGCTATTAGAGTCGGATCCTGCCCCGTCCAACCACATCCTAGCTATCCAGGATTTGCCAGAGTCTCCCCTCAATGCAGGGGATGTGGCTGCAGAAACAGCCACCGATAACATGTTAACATGCGTGATGAACTGGGTGTTGTCAGGATGGCCTGACACGTGTCCTGGCACTAATTTCCAGAGTTTCTGGAAAAGGAAGCATGAGTTATCCACCTTTAAGGGTTGTGTCCTGTGGGGCAGTAGGTGTTCTATCCCAGCCTATTGCCGTCCTTGTTAGAGGCACAAGGACCAAACCCCTGCTGATACAATAGGCTGGAGACTTTAAAACAAAACAAAATCCCTTTTATTTGGGTGACAAACCTTTCAATAAGTCCAAAACACAAACAGCAAAACTCAAGTCCAAAGGAAGGAAATAGTCCACAGGAACATGTTGCAAACAAGACAAACAGATCAGGATTCCAAGAAGCACTTTGCAAACGGTTGCCTTCAGCAACCAGCACCGCCCACACCTCCCCTTTTTATACAGCAATCCCAGGGTGTTAAGTCCTGGGAATAATGGCGCTTGAGACGATTCATCTCTAACAAGTCTTTATTGTTTGCTCCACTCTCGAACAACCAGAGCAGAGGCACGCAGGCCTCTATTTATACCCTCTGATCCCCGGGCAAGTTCAACCAATCATGAGGCGGGCTTTTCCCGCCTTGCGCATGCGCACAAGGCCGGCGCCGCTCAGTCTGNTTCCTTTGAACCAGATCCAGTGACTCCCCCCGACCTTGTTTTACTTAAATACAACCCGCCAGTACCTTCAGTCAGCTCTCGCTATGTACCTGTTCACCTTACGTAATCGGCTAGGTATTTGGGAGGGCCTCTTGCCCTGAGTGACCTTCTCAGACCTGGAGAGTTTGTATTGTTATTTCCGTTGCTGCTTGCTCTAGGTAAAGTGCCCTGTGAATGACCAGTGACTTCAGCTTGGCTTTCCAGCCCATCTCCTGTACTTGAGCAGTCTGGGCCCTGTTGGTCGTTAAACCTGGTTGACCAGCCCTCAATGGAGTTATCTAACCCCTGTGAGTTCATTCCCGTGTTCCCTGAAGGAATGTAGGATTCCTGGCTCGTTTCTGTAGTGCTAGGGACTAGGGATGCCTCCCTGTTAGCCCTGATGCGTGAGGACAACCTCCTCTGAGTCCTTTCAGCATGGGACGTGTTCCCCTGTTGTATTGCCTGCTCTCTTGCATGTTGTGAGTTGTGAGTATGCTCCCATGTATTCTCTGTGTCTGGAGTATTGCTTGATAGGGGTGGATAATTAGTCTGCCACCGGTGGGACTCCCAGGCTGGAGTGTGTGTGGGGGTGTCTATGTACTCCCTTTCCCACGAACTGCTACCAGAAGCACCTGTGGAAGTTGGGTGTTGCGTACCCATTTCCCTTTCCACAGCCAACGTAGGCTGTTGATTTTGAATCCCAGAATGCATTTCCCATTCCTCCTCCCCCCCCAGAGGAGACTGAGGAGGAACCATAGGCGCGTCCCGCCTCACACGTAATTGATCGATGTGGCGGCAAAGCACGTGGCCGTCTGGCAGGGACACCTCGTAAGACAGAGGCCCCGAGACTTTACAGACCACAGCCGGTACCCAAAGGTGACCAGGCCCATAATTCCTGGCCCAGACAGGATCACCTTCACGAAGGACCCGTGGTGGGTGTGGCTGAGACATCTGAGCAGCTACACGTTCCGGATGCAGCCTGTCCAATTTAGTCACGAGCCGACGACCCCAGCGGAGTTCGGCCGGGCACTTACCCGTGGCAGTGCACGGAGTAGTACGGTGTGCCAAAAGAAAGTCAGCCAACCTGTGATGCCAGTTGCCATAGGTCAGCTTCTTGAGGGCGTCCTTGGTGACGCGGACCATCCGTTCAGCCAGACCGTTGGTGGAAGGATGGAAAGGAGCTGAAGCAGCGTGGCGGATCATGTTGGTCCGGAGAAATGCCTGAAACTCAGTAGAAGTAAATTGAGGACCGTTATCCGACACTAGAACATCTGGCAACCCATGTGCAGCAAAAATGCTCC
>NW_015386293.1:2350854-2358265 GCF_001527695.2 Protobothrops mucrosquamatus
CTCTTGGGCCGCATGTTCTTGACCGCCCCGCCGGCAGCTTCTTCAGCCGAAACCTCTCGCAGAGCATCTTGGAAGGAAACATCTTCCCTGGCGAACAGTCTCTGCTGCAATTCTGTGTTTCTCAGCCCGCATACAAAACGATCACGAAGTCTTTCTTCTAAGTCCTTGAAGTCGCACGGTTTAGCTGCTCTTTTCAAGGCCGCAACGTAGTCTTTTGCTGATTCTCCGACTCACTGATCTCTCTGTTGAAATGTGTGCCTCCAAGCCATGACTGATTGCTTGGGCTGGAAATGTTTCTTTAAGGTTTTCTTGAGGTCGGAGTACAACACCGTTTCCAGCGAGTCTGGGGAGACTAAACTCTCGGCGATCTCAAAGGCGTCTTGCCCACAAACGCACAACAATGTGGCAGCCTTTAAGCCTTCCTCTCGAATCTGGTTGATGCGAAAATACGTCTCGACTCTTGCCACGTAAGATTCCCACCTCTCGGGGAGAGAGACGTTGAATTCTTCTAAACGCCCAACTTTAGCCATGATCGATGGTAAAGTTTCTTCTTCAGTCGCACGCACCCTCCAGCGATTTCGTACTGGCAGAATAACGCTGACTTCCACGCCGTTTCTTTCCCGGACTTCTTTGGGTGAGTCTTCTAGCTTTTCTTAGCTGTAGAGACTGAATCCCACCTTCGTCGCCAGTGTTAAGTCCTGGGAATAATGGCGCTTGAGACGATTCATCTCTAACAAGTCTTTATTGTTTGCTCCACTCTCGAACAACCAGAGCAGAGGCACGCAGGCCTCTATTTATACCTTCTGATCCCCGGGCAAGTTCAACCAATCATGAGGCGGGCTTTTCCCACCTTGCGCATGCGCACAAGGCCGGCGCCGCTCAGTCTGGTCCCAGGCAGCTTCTGCAAATGCCCGGGACTCTTGCAACGTCCCGAGCCTGCATCTTGCAGGCTCAGGACACAACACAGGGCATTGCCTCTCATTGCCTTCTCCTTTTACTTTGGAGTTGTCGCATTGACTGCTGTTGTTTTTCTCTCGCTACCTGACAACGTCTGCGAGCATCAATTAGCAAATCCAGATGTGAGCCTTCCGAATCTGACTCATGCTCCTCACACAGCTGAGCTTCATCAGAAACACGACTGGAGGGGCCAGGCTCTTCATCAAGCCGTGAGTCCTGTAATTCATCAGAGCCTCCCTCTGACCCTGACAGCCCCTCAAAGGCCTCCTCCACCTCCTCCTCCTCAGATTCCTCAGACTCAGCTGTTGGGAACACAGGCTGGGACGGAATCACAACAGTAGGTAGTGATCCCGACCTCACTAAGGACTAGGGTCGGGATGAAGGCGCTTGTGCGTAGCTACCTCTGGTGGCCTGGGCTCGATAAAGAGATTGAGGCCCAGGTCCAAGGGTGCCACATTTATTTATTTATTTATTTTATTTTATTTATTTGATTTGTATCCCGCCCTTCTCCTCACCGGACTCAGGGCGGCTGACAGCCTTATAAAACAACATTACAACAAATATCAATATTAAAGCCAGATTAAAAGAAAATATTTGTAAAGGCCTAGTCGTTAAAATTACCCTTAAAAACCCCACTAAAATTCCCTAGGCCAATCCCGCTTGTTGGAAAAGCCATGTCTTTAGGGCGCGGCGGAAGGAGGGGAGATCCGGGATCACCCGGATCTCTGGGGGTAGTCCAAGCCTGAAATGCCACAGGTTCCCATTCATAGATGGGAGACCACACATGCTCCTTGGTCGAGGGTTCATATCGACTACGCCAGCCCCTTTCAGGGGCAGCTCTTCCTCATTGTGGTGGACAGTCACTCCAAATGGCTGGAGACCGTTCCAGTGTCCACTATGACGACTGCCAGGACCATCCAGGTTTTGAGGGGGATTTTTGCCTCTCATGGGCTTCCAGGTGTCCTTGTCTCCAACAGTGGACCTCAATTTACCTCCTCGAAGTTTCAGTCCTTTGTGAGGGCAAATATGATTAGGCATGCTACTTCTGCACCTTTTCATCCAGCCTCAAATGGCCAAGCGGAATGCATGGTTCACTCTGCAAAAGAAGCCTTGAAATGGCTCACCCATGGAAACTGGCATCACAGATTGGCAGATTTCCTCCTCTGCCACAGCACTACACCCTGCACATCTACAGGCAAGAGTCCAGCTGAGCTTCGATGGGGTCGCTACCTTATCACCAAGCTAGATAGATTACACCCAGATCGAGTTGCATCACAGGTGCCACAGCCGAGGGCACCAAGGCAATTGCAAGTGGGTGATCCAGTTTGGGCATGGAACTATGGACCTGGACACCTTTGGGTGGTTGCAAAGTTACCGGGCCACTTTCTTACGAAGTGGCATTGGAAGATGGTCGTGTGCTGTGCAGGCACATTGACCAGCTGCGTTGGAGGTTACCTAGCCAACCTTCCGCTCCTGACTCTGCTCTCGGGGGAGGAAGACCACGATCACGATCGTGAATCTCAGTCTCTCAGTGAAAGCAGGACATTGCATTTGCCAAACAGGTGTTTTGTCAACGAGGCGGCTCCTAACTTGGGCACTGCATCCATGGGACATTGCACTCAAACGGCTTTTCATGCTGAATCTACCTCAGGCCTTGCGCCAATGGGACAGTGCTCCCAGCCGGCTATTTATGCCGGTCCGGGGAATTCCACCCCATCAAGGAACTCTGGTTTGGGCCTTCCGGAATGGGCCAGCCAAAGTCAAATGGACAAAGGCTTGGGTCTATCAGAACAGGCCAGCCTTCACGATCCGGTTTCACCCGTATCGAACAGGTCTCAAAGTCCCGGTCTTCCGAGCCTGGCAGGCGAGCTTGCAGATCGGGCGCCTGCTGCAGCTCCGAGGTGATTGGAGCAGGCCAAAGGTCCACCGAAGTTCTTAAAGGACTACGTGAGGTTTCTGTCTCTGCAACCATAAAATGCTTTTGTATTTTATTGCAATTGAAAAGCTTGTGTATGTCTTTTGGGAACTGACTTATTTTGTGCTATGATGTGATGTATGGGGAATGTTGTATATGTTCCTTGTAAGGGGTTCATTTAATATTATTATTTTGATTTGTGGAAAGACCTATAATGTTGTGTATTATTGCTTGTTTAAATGAACATTGTGGGAGAACGCTTGTAGTATTGTAAAATAGTATCTCCTTCTGAACCAGGAGGGGAGGGGTGTTATGTCCTGGGCTTTGATTGACAGAGCAGGTTCAGGAAGCTGCACTGAGACCCAGGCAGACCACGTGGTTTGCCCAGGCCAGACAGGCTGTCTCCGAGTTACTGAGCATGTGTTTGAGCGGGAAAATACGTTGCATTCATTGGCTGACAACGCCCCAGGGTAAATGTATAAAAAGGGGCGGAGCCATTTTGTTCAGAGTTCTGTTAGCTGCAAATAAAGAAGTACCTGTTTGTTACTCTGCCTCGTTCAATGCCTACCAATGCGTGAAACAGAACAGACACCATGTTCGAGCTGCAAAATGTCTACGTTCCTTCCACCAGAAATACCCTGACAAACCCTGAATGTCTAAAGCCATATGATCAATACCTTAAAACTTTCTTTTACAGAGCTAAAGCCTTTGACATGGTGGCCGAATGTCAGCTCCCTATCTTCGCTTTCTTTGAAGCTCAGTACCAACTTCCATAACCGGGGGGGGGAGCACTTGGGAGGGGATGAGTGCTGGAGGTATGAAAGAATCTTGTGGGAAAATGGGGAATCAGAAGTCCTAAATTGAGTCATCTTCCTGCCTTTCAAGGACACCAGCCCTGGGAAAGGAATTTGCTGTGGCACTGGAGGCATCACATTCCCAAAACATTGGAACAAGACCTGATTGGATTACTTTCCCAGTGGGAGGGTCTCGGACATTGAGAATTGCTTTCTCTATATGATTTTTGTGCAGGTTTTCTTCAGAGCTTACCTTGCTCACACTGCACTCAACATCTCCAGTAAAAGTACCTTTTCTCTACCACCTATGGAGTCAAGGGTGTTTCTGTCTTAGGAAGTAAGTTGGGACCAGACTGACAAGAAAATTACTATTTGTTTTTACATAGTTTCATGGATAGCATTTACTAAATTCAATTTACCAAATTCAGTTCAACAAAACTGGCTTTCTTCAGCTGCTGAAACGGAATGCAGAGGTTATACTTGATACATAACATTTAAGATGTTTATCAACATTCAAAATAGAATAAGTTTCTTACATCCAAGTTGTCCCAAGAAAAATACTAGTTGCTGTGGAAGATATTAAAAAGGCCATCCACATTGGTAAAATTTCTGAAAAACAGAAACAAAGAAAAAAACATTAATTTATGTCCTATTTTTTATCTTTTTTATAAGGATTTTATTAGTTTTTCTCTTACATACATGTGTTAATTTTTCAACCAGTGTGCTGTCTGGATTCAAAAACGCTAATACATAATCAATTCCTAATCTTTGGTTCTTTCCTCTAGCCATTTATAGAATAACTCCCAGATTTGGTAGTATTCTGTTTCTTCTTTATCTTTCAATCTCATAGTTAATCTGTCCATCTCTGCGCATTCCAATATTTTTTTAATTACTTCTTCCTCTGGTGGTACTGCTTCATTTTTCCAATATTGCGCGAAGACTATTCTTGCTGCTGTTTTATCTAACACAAAAATCAAGCTTGCCAAAGGAGCCCCAGACACAAATTATGTGAAAACAATCAGTGATCATCAACAGGAATGCTACTCAGCTAAACTTTACAGAATTCTCTGAAGCAGCAATTAAAAGAGGAAGCTGTTGATGTTAGTTAATATTATTAGATAACATTATTAAATAACAAACTGAAGAGCCAGTTTGGTTTAATGGTTAAGGCACTAGGCTAGAAAGCAGGAGATGATAAATTCAAGTCCACCTTAGCCATAAAGCCAGCTGGGTAACTTTGGCTTAGTCACACTCTCTCAGCCGAAGCCACCTCACAGGGTTGTTGATGTGGGGAAAACAGGAGGAGGAAGTTGTGTTGGATATGTTCGCTGCCTTGAATTATTTTTAAAAATAATAAAGGGATACAAATAAATTATTAAGTCATCAGCACTTTTAGAGTGCTCTGCAAATGATCTGGACAGTAAAATGAAACAAAGCAAAAACTTATCAATGTAATTTGGAAGAAAGTACAAAAAAAACCCCTCGAGATGTACAGAAATTCCAGTTCATGGAAGAATTTTCTGCCTCTATGTTATTTTAGTTATCTTAAAAATCTTGTACTTCTGTACCAGCTGTACCAGTGCTTATGCCATCTTAACAATGTTTATACATCTTTAGGTATTCTGATTGAGATATCAACATATTCAATGGGTAAATTCTTTAAAAATAATTAAAATTATACGTACCTGTCTTTTTGTGTAAACATACTGGATTGCATATAGTAGATGTCTTGATATTTTACATGATGAACGAATACTATAAATATCTATGAAATTTGAATTTCATATTACAAGGGACTATTTTAAAAAGTCATAACAATTATAAAGGATTAGAAAAGGAAAAGAGGAGCTAGTGTTTGGTCTAAGAGAGATTCAGAGATTAAAGGAAGAGACCAAGAGTTAAAGGTTTTCAGAAATACACAATACATCAATCCTACATCCACAATTCCTTTCTTTAGGGTGGAAAACGACATCAAATCTATTTTGATATGAGTAAGAGTTCAGCATTTTCTGAAGGTGAGGAATAGCAAGCAGAATTTAATTGAAAAGACATATTATTTTGTTATTCAATGGGGGGGAAGCAGTAAAAGAAGAAAATTAAACAGAAAGTTTATGCATGTGCTGTCTCAAATTACTACTCATTTGACTTCACAGTTTTATAATGAATTGCAGATTATTTCCAAGAAGAAAGCTTTCACCTAAAGCATGCTTATGGCAGAGTTTTGGAGAATTGAAAGAATGCTAGATATAAAACTGGCAAAGATTAAAACAGCAACAAGCTTTATCCAAATATTGTATATGGATGGGGCCTTATATTACCAAGCAAGTGTTTGAATATGGCTAAAAGAAATAGATAATTTTTAGATATTAAAAGACCATTGTATTTAGAAAGATATGATTTATAATTAGGATGGCATACTTTTCTATGGGATGGGAACATGAAAATAACATGATGGCTTTTAATAAGGGAAGCTTTTACTCACTTTAATGTAATTAACTTTGAGATAACTATAACCTATAAAGATACTTGGAATATTGAAAGAAGATACTACAGTAACACTAAATAATAATAAAATAATCTGAAAGTGTTTGACTTTGAAACAACGCCTGGTGTAAACAAAGTGCCTTTGTATGAGTCTACAAGTGAAAAGACTTTCTACAATTATATTTGTTGACTCTGGATATAACCAAAACAGGAATTACTTGGAGACAGCAGACATTTAATTAGGCCTACAGATTACTACCCCTTCCTCCTCCTCCACATTGGGACGAATGACACAACAAACAAACTAAGTACAATAGTGAGAGATTACAAACAACTAGGCAATAAAGTTAAGAAGCTAGAAACACAAGTAGTGTTTTCATCAGTATTCCCAATGAAAGGTCAACACCCATGAGGGAAAAAAGAATTTTAGAAATAAACCATTGGCTAAAGGGTTGGTGTCGCCAAGAAAATTTTGGTTTCCTGGATCATGGACTGCATTTCCTACACAAAGGACTCTTGGCAAGGGATGACTGCACCTCACTAAAACAGGAAAAAATGTACTTGGAAAAATACTTGCTCAACTCATCAGGAGGGCTTTAAACTAAAACTGAGGGGGAAGGGTGATCAATCTCTAGAATCTCTAGAACCCAAAACCAATCACAAATCCCAAGAAAACAAATCAAACAATGAGGTAGGCAGTGATGAGAAAAAGGGAAAAAGTCAAACAACAATCAGGAGATGTGAGAAACACAGCCATGGACAGGCATAAAAGTCTTAAATGCTTATATAAAAATGCTCAAAGCTTGGGGAACAAACAGGGTGAACTAGAAGCAATAGTACATGAGGGAGGGTATGACATAGTTGGCATAACAGAAACCTGGTGGGACGAAATCCATGAATGGAATGGAATGATGGATGGATACAAATTGTTCAAAAGAAATAGATCTACAAAAAGAGGAGGGGGAGTTGCACTATATGCAAGAACACTACATATCTACAGAAAAGCACATGATCAAAGATAAAATCTCTGGGTCAATATAAAAGAGAAAAAAGTGATATTGCCATAGGTGTATATTACAGGCCACCCAACCAATCAGAAGAAATAGATGAACATACTAATAATAATAATAATAATAATAATAATAATAATAATAATAACAACAACAACAATAGTAATAGTAATAATAATAATAATAATAATAATAATAATAATAATAATAATAATAATAATAATAATAAAAAAAAAAAAAATAAAAAAAAA
>NW_015386293.1:2358365-2381869 GCF_001527695.2 Protobothrops mucrosquamatus
AAGTTTCTCCTTAGTTCTAGGTTGCTTCTCTCCTTGATTAGTTTCCATCTGTTGCTTCTTGTTCTGCCTTCAGGTGCTTTGGAGAATAGCTTGACTCCCTCTTCTTTGTGGCAGCCCCTGAGGTATTGGAACACTGCTATCATGTCCCCCTCGTCCTTCTCTTCATTAAATTAGAGTAGACATACCCAATTCCAGCAACTGTTCCTTATATGTTTTAGCCTCCAGTCCTTGAATCATCTTTGTTGCTCTTCTCTGTACTCTTTCTAGAATCTCAACATCTTTTTTACATCGTGGTGACCAAAACTGGATGCAGTATTCCAAGTGTAGCCTTACCAAGGCATTGTAAAGTGGTATTAATACTTCACGTGATCTTGATTCTATCCCTCTGTTAATGCAGCATAACACTGTGTTGGCTTTTTTGGCAGGTGCAGCACACTGCTGGCTCATATTTAAGTGATTGTCCACTAGGACTCCGAAATCCCTCTCACAGTTACTACTATTGAGCAAGGTGCCCTCTATACTATACCTGTACATTTGGTTTTTCTTGTCTAAATGTAGAACCTTACTTTTTTCACCACTGAATTTCATTTTCTTAGATAGCGCCCAGTGTTCAAGTCTGTCCAGATCCTCCTGTATCTTAAGCCTATCTTCTGGAGTGTTGGCTATTCCTGCCAGCTTGGTGTTGTCTGCAAATTTGATGAGTTCCCCATCTATCCCCTCGTCCAAATCGTTGATGAAGATGTTGAAGAGCACTGGGCCTAGAACAGAGCCCTGGGACATTCCACTACATACTTCCCTCCATATATATGCAGTACCATTGAGGTCCACATGCTGAGTATGGCTGGTCAGCCAGCTACGAATCCATCTGGTGGTGATGCTATCTAACCCACATTTTTCTATCTTATCAAGTAGTAGGTTGTGATCTACTTTATCAAATGCCTCACTGAAGTCCAAGTATTCCTCTGGTCCACTAATTTTGTCACTTGGTCAAAGAATGCAATAAGATTTGTCTGGCATGATCTGTTTTTGACAAACCCATGTTGGCTTTTAGTAATGACTTTGTTTGCCTCTAGGTGTTCACTGAAAACAGTCTTAAATTTCAAAAGAGCTGACTTTAACAAACTCAGAGAGAACCTAAGAAAGATCCCATGGATGAAAATCCTAAAGGGGAAAACAACCGAAGAAGCGTGGGAAACCCTGAAAAATGTGATCATAAAAGCCCAGTCCAGCACAATACCACTGAGAAAGAAAAACAAGAATTTCAAGAAGAAAACAGTATGGCTGCACAAAGAATTCTCTGACAAACTGAAAGACAAAAAGGACAAATACAAAAAATGGAAAGAGGGGCACATAACCAAGGCCAATTATCAGCAGACAGCCAGAACATGCAAAGATGAAGTCAGGAAAGCAAAAGCTCAGAACGAACAAAGAGTTGCAACAGAAATCAAGGATAATAAAAAAAAATTCTTTCAACATATTAACAAGAAAAAAAGTCTAGGAAACTGTAGGCCCACAAAAGAGAGAAGATGGCAAGGAAATAACAGGCAACAGGGAGAAAGCAGAGCTGCTTAATTCATACTTTGCATCAGTCTTCACACAAAAAGAAACTATAGCCCAACATACCAAAAAACCCACCGCAAAAGACATATTAGAAACAAAAATTAAAAGAAGCAAGAAAATGGTAAGAGAACACTTATCCGACCTTGATGAATATAAATCACCAGGACCCAACAGATTACATCCCAGAGTTCTGAAGGAGGCAGCAGATGTTATCTCAGAACCATTGCACCACAGCTTTCAAAAATCCTGGAGCACTGGGGAAGTACCTGAGGATTGGGAAAAGGCTGATGTGGTTCCCTTCTTCAAGAAAGGGGAAACAAATGGACCCAGGAAACTACAGACCAATCAGTTTAACATCAATACCTGGGAAGATCTTAGAAAAGATAACAAAAAAACAGATCTGTGAACAACTAGAAGCAAACAAAGTTATAACTAATAGCCAGCATGTGTTTGTTAAAAACAGATCATGCCAAATCAATCTTATTTCATTCTTCGACAAAGTGATTAAATTAATATACTAGCAAAATATTGTGGACGTAGTATACTTAGACTTCAGTAAGGCATTTTATAAAGTAGACCACAACCTACTCCTTGGTAAGCTAGAAAAAGCTGGAATAGAAAACATCACCACCAGATGGATCTCTAGCTGGCTGGCAAACCGTACTCAACGAGTAGTCTTCAATGGCAGTACATCCACATGGAGAGAAGTAAGCAGTGGGGTACCACAAGGTTCCATCTTAGGCCCAGTACTCTTCAATATTATAGAATAGAATTAGAATTAGAATTAGAATTAGAATGAAGAATAGAATAGAATAGAATAGAATAGAATAGAATAGAATAGAATAGAATAGAATAGAATAGAATAGAATAGAATAGAATAGAATAGAATAGAACCTTGGAGGTCTTCTAGTCCAGCCCCTGCTCAAGCAGGAGAATTTATACCATCTCAGACAGGTGATTGTCTAGTCTCTTCTTTAAAATCTCCAGTGATGGAGCACCCATGATTTCTGGAGGCAAGCTGTTCCACTGGTTGTCCTCACTGTCAGGAAGTTTCTCCTTAATTCCAGGTTGCTTCTCTCTTTGGTCAGTTTTCAAACATTGTTTCTCATCCTTCCCTCTGGTGCTCTGGTGAATAGCCTCTCAAATATTCTGGTGAGCAGCCCCTCAAATACTGGAATACTGCTTTCATGTCTCCCCTATTTCTTCTTTTCTTTAGACCAGCCAAACCCAAGTCCTGCAGCCATTCTTCGTATGCCCAAAGTGGGAGATTTGACTGTGTCTGTTACATAGGCATTTGTGGGAGTAGAGAGTCCTTCCTTTTGAAGAAAAATAGTTATATCTCTTTTCAATGACTCCAATTCATATTTTATGGCTGTAAGCTGCTCAAATATTAAGATAACAGTTTGCACTGTGAGGATGATGATGTTACCTCAGCTGATGATGAAACATTCAAAAACTAAACAACAAGCTCAGAGAACAAACCACCACCAACATCTACCGCCTAAGTACAAATATTTTCCAACATTTCTTATATTTTATGCTTTTCGACTGCTTATTTCCCTCAAGGAATATATAGCAAATGCCTTGAAAGATTTGATACATAAAGAGTAAGAAAAACACCTTATATGAAAATCAAAGCTGAATTAAGTATTTGATTAAAAAATCTGTTATGAGGACCAGTTAGTTCCAATATGCTCCACAATTGCTTTAACACCTCCAGCTAACTTGTTTTGGCCCATTTGTGAATATAATTCACCAATAAGAGAAAGTTGAATCCATACACATTGTATTCAGTAACTTACTGTGACATTTTTTTTCTGTGACTGCACCTTTTCTATCACTGCTTTGGTTTTTTGGACAATTTTCACAAGCCACCTGGCCATATTTTCCATTATAGGATCCAGCAGGACACAAAATACAGGTTGTTCCATATTTTGCACTGAATCTACCTGGTGGACATGTCACTATTCCATTAAAAAAAAGATATATAACAAATTATATACAATATAACAATTTATATACTAGTCTTCCATTGAGGACCTGTATATTGCATGAGTGAGAAAGAGGGCTGTGACAATAACTACAGACCCTTCATATCCTGGACATAAACTGTTTCAACTTCTTCCCTCAGGATGACAATGTGGGGCACTGCATGCCAAAACAACTATACACAAAGAAGTTCCCCCCCATGCCATCACTCTGCTAAAGAACTAAGTTGAAAACAGTATTTTATGCCCTAAGACAGTGGTGGCGAACCTATGGCACAGGTGCCAGAGGTGGCACTCGGAGCCCTCTCTGTGGGCACACGTTGCCGTTGTCCCAGCCTTGCCTCCACCCTGCTCACCAGCAGTCCCCCTGGAGGAGAGTCGCCCCTGAGCATGGCCCACGTGGAGCAGCGCAGCCAAGGACATGGCAGCCAGGCAGTGTAGACAAGACTCTGCCTTCATGCCCCATCGCGCACAGTTGATGCTGCAGGGCGTGGGCAGAGGGTGTGACCGCCATGGCGCTGCTGGGCTGCCTGGGTGATCTGTGGTGGGCCCTGAGGTGGTGAGTGGCCCTGCGGGCAGGCGAGGTGGGGGCGGGTGGGGGCGGGGCCAGTTTTTGGGCACTCGATCTCTAAAAGGTTTGCCATCACTGCCCTAAGATATCAAACTACAGGTAATCCTCGAGGTATAAAAGATCATATAGCAACCATTCAAAGTTACAATAGACCTCCTAAAAGCCATGTACGGCTATGATTTAAAGATAAGAATTTTAGAAAAGTCATCTGGTCATTTGCACTTACGAATGATCAGATGGCTTCATAACTTTGCAGAGATGCTACAGTGCACCCACCTATCTCTCTCCCCCCCATCCTTGGCTTGCTGGGTTTCCAAAGGCACTGGGCCTGCTTTGTCCCCCTGTTCTACCCCTCACTATCCCTTGCTTTTCTTCTGGAGATCTGCAGAATTCAGCATTGTGGACCGATCTTACTGGGCCATGTGGAGCAGCCGTTTGCAAACTGACCTCAACAAAACAGCATTTCCCTGATCTTCTGCCTTTCTGCATGGCCTCTTTAACTCAAAACAGCATAATGAGCCCCAATTTGTGCTCTGCAGTTTCTATATTTCCTCCTGAAACAGGAGCATTTCAGTGAGATGGAGAACAGACAATGAAGGGTTAAGTGTTAAAAGGGCAATGCAGAGGGAGCTGCTTTGTTTTTTTTGAAACCTGACCTAGAAGACAATGCTGCTCTTCCTCCACCCCCACCCCCCGCTTTAGTAAGACCACCCCTGGAATATTGCATCCAATTTTGGTCAACACATTACAAAAAAGATGTTGAGACTGGGAAAAAGTGCAAAGAAGAGCTACTAAGATGATTAAGGGCCTGGAGACAAAACATGAAGAATGGTTGGGTATGGCTAGCCTAGGGAAAAGAAGGACTAGCGGAGACATGACAGCAGTGCTCCAGTATTTGAGGGGCCACCACAAAGAAGAGGGGGGTCAACTTATTTTCCAAAGCACCAAAAGGCAAGACAAGAAACAATGGATGGAAACTAATCAAGGAGAGAAGCAACCTGGAATTAAGGAGAAACTTCCTAACAGAACAATTAACCAGTGGAACAGCTTACCTTCAGAAGTTGTAGGAGCTTCAACACTGGATGTTTTTAAGAAGAGACTAGACAGCCACCTGTCTGAAAGCAGGAGATCAGACTAGAACAGAGGTTTGCAACCTTAAAAACTCAAAGAGCCACTTGGACCCATTTCCCAGAGAAAAGAAAACACTGGGAGACGCAAAACTTGTGCGTGCATATGCGTGCGCATGCAAGGGGTGGAGAGCTTGATAGAAGAGTTTAATTAAAAAGAAATAGAGGCTGCTGTGCATGAGTTCTCTCTCTCTCCCTCTCTCTCTCTCACTCTTTCCTCTCCCTCTCTCTCTCTTTCTCTTTCTCTCTTTCTTCTCCCCCCTCTCTTTCTCTCTCTCTTTCTCTTTTCCTCTCTCTCCTTTCCCTCTCTCTCCTCTCTCTTTTTCTCTTTCTCTCTCTCTCTTTCCTCTCCCTCCCACTCTTTCTTTCTCTTTCCTCTCTCTTTCTCTTTCTCTCCCTCTCTCTCTCTTTCCTCTCCCTCTCTCTCCCCCCTCTCGCTCTTTCTCTTTCTCCCTCTCTCTCTATTTCTCTCCCTCTCTTTCTCTCTGTCTCTTTCCTCTCTCTCTTTCTCTCCCTCTCCCTCTCCCTGATCTTCTGCTCACCTGGCAAGCTGGCTTCAAGCTGTTCTCCAACAAGCTGACACAGATTCTTATTGGGCTGGCTGTCACCTGCCCTTCCTGCTTCCTGCAGAGACGCAGTTAAGGCAGGAGCCTCACCCAATAAGCTTGTCAGTTCATCAGAGGACAGGGTGAGGCCACTCTCTTTTTTACACACACACACACACACACACAGAGAGAGAGAGAGAGAGAGAGAGAGAGAGAGAGAGAGAGAGAGAGAGAGAGAGAGAAGGGAAGAGCAAGTGCCTCTCTCTCTGTCTTTGTCTCTCTCTCTCTGCAAATGGCAGAGGAGGCTGGGAGCCACAGGAGAAGACTCAAAGAGCCGCATGCAGCTCCAGAGCCGCGGGTTGCTGACCCATGAACTAGAAGACCTCCAACATCACTTCCAGCTGTATTCTGACTTTCTTTCCAAGCAGAACTGTAATTTCTCTTGTTCAAATGACATCCTGATGTCCTCACTGTAGACATACACTTGTATCAGATGGATCAGTGAATTGATGTCTCATTTGTTCTTTCCATACAACTTGATGTCATCCATGTAAAGAAGGTGACTGATGGTAATTCCATTCTTAAACTTCTATCCATGTCAACACTTTGGCTGAGACAAGCTGAGACAAACCTATGCAGAACAGCAGCAAGAACAATGCATCACCTTCGTATATTCTGCATTTGATGGCTACTTGTGTGAGCTGTCCTGAGTTGACTTCTAGTGTTGTCTTCTAGTCCCTTGAGTTCTTGAGGAAGATCCTTAGTGTCCTATTTACTTTGCATAGCACCAGGCAGATGCATGGGTATGGCACTGAGTCACAGGCTTTCCTACAGTCAATCCAGACTGTGTTCAGATATGGTCTGTCTAAACCTTATGTTTGGGGCAACTGCTCTACCTATGATAGAAGTTTAAAAGTGGAATGAGCAACGGGTGCTTTGAGCCTCTGGTGTATTTCCTAATGCCCTTCTGAGCTGTGCTCATGTAATGGCCCATGTTGTGAGAGGTTATTGGCTGGTAATTGGCTGGTACTGTTCCCTTTCATGATCAGCATTGTCCTTACTTAGGTTAGCCAGTCTGAGTGAGAGTTTCTAGCAGCTGGTTCATCTGTGTTGCTAGGTGTTCGTGTTAGTTTCTTTAGCCAGTAAGTGTGGATCATGTGCAGGCTAGGTGCTGTGCAGATGTTCATTTTGTTAACCCACTATTGGATGTTTGCTTCTGCGATGTGACTGGTTCCTCTTCTGGGAGACTGCTGTGGTGTGCTATCAGGTCCTGCAGTCAATTTGCACCAATGTTATATGTCTTTTAATGTGGAAAAATTTAATTTAATGTGGAGAAAAGCAAGGTTTTACACTTAGGCAACAGGGTGCAGCAAAAACCAAAAAAGCTAATACAATCCTTGGTTGTATAAACAGAGGCATAGAATCAAAATCATGTGAAGTATTGTGTTACCCCACTGCTTACTTCCCTCCATGTAGATGTAGTATCATTAAGGACTACGTACGGTTTGTCAGCCAGTTACAAATCCATCTGGTGGTGATGCTGTCTATCCCAGCATCTAGTTTTTTCTAGTTTACCAAGAAGTAGTTGTGGCCTACTTTTTTGAATGCCTTGCTGAAGTCTAAGGATACTATGTCTACAGCATTTTGTTGGCCTACTAATTTAGTCACTTTGTCAAAGAATGAAATAAGATTGGTTTGGCATGATCTATTTTAGCAAACTCATGCTGGCTTTTAGTTATAACTTTATTTGTTTCTAGATGTTCACAGATCTGTTTTTTGAATATTTTTTGCATTATCTTTTGCAATCTTTTGGTAGTTCTCCGGTGCTCCAGGATTTTTTAAAGATATGGTACGATGGTTCTGAGATAACATGTAGCAGCTCTTTCAAAATTCTGGGATGTAATCCATCAGGTCCAAGGATTTATATTCATCAAGATCAGACAAGTGTTCTCTTACCATTTTCTTGCTTATTTTAATTTTTATTTCAAGTCTGTCTTTTACAATTATGTTTTTGATAGTTTCTTTTTGCATGAAGACTGATGCAAAGAATGAGTTAAGCAGCTCTGCTTTCTTTGTACTGCCTGTTACTTCCTTGCCATCTTCTCTCTTTAGTGGACCAACTGTTTCCTTGACTTTTTTCTTCTTATTTATATGTTGAAAGAAACTTTTTAAATTATCTTTGATTTTTGTTCTTTGTTCTTTGTTCATTCTGAGCCTTTGCTTTCCTGAGTTTATCTTTGCAGATTTGGGCTATCTGCTGATATTCTGTGTTAGTTATGTGTCCCTCTTTCCATTTTTTGTATTTATCTTTTCTGTCTTTCAGTTTATCAGAAAGATATTTGTGCAACCATGCCGGTTTCTTCTTGGATTTCTTGTTTTTCTTTTTCAGTGATATTGTATTGGACTGGGCTTTTATGATCATATTTTTCAGTTGCCATCCTTTTTGAGTTGTTTTTCCCTTTAGGATTTTGATCCATGGGATTTTTCTTAGGCAATCTCTGAGTTTTTTAAAAAAAACCTCAGTTGTTTTAAGGTTTAAGTCATTGGTTGGGTTATATTCTATTGCTTCTCTTTGCATTATATTGAATTCCAGTATGACCTGGTCACTCTTGCCCAAAGTTCCAGTGACTTCAACTGGCCAAAGAATGCATGGAAGCTGCTGATGTGAAGACCCAGAAGCTCCTCATAATGCACAGAGGTTTCTACCCCAAGTCCAACACCTAGAGACTGTACATCAGTCAAAGAGAGAGCAGTTGGAGTCTGGTGAGTGTCAAAACTACTGACATGAATGAAACTAGATGCTGAGAGAATGTCTAAGGCAGTAGCAGATGTTGGAGAAAATCAAGAGAGGAAGTTCCATGGCAAGACAAGATTCTGCATGGGATCTATAATCAACAGGTCTAGGACATTTAAGCACTGACCCTTGGCCGTGCCCATTTTGCTCCCAGCCACCTGCCTCAGCCTATTCACAGCCAGCTTTCCTCCTCTACTAGCCCTATCCCAGCCATTCTCCATGGCCAATGGCCCTCAGGCCCGTCACCTCCCACTTTTTGTCCCTGCTCATTTGCCCAGGCACCATTTGACCCAGGTGTTTTGCTGCATGGAACAAATAGCCCCCAGCAGGAGCAAGCAGGAGCAATGGTGCTGCAGGGGCAGATGTGATTGGCAGTGGGCAGGATGATCACAGAGGCTGTGGGGTTGCAGTGTGCAATACATGTTTTTTTCTAAGTGCCATGACTGTTCCACAAGTTTCAGACCAATTGGGTGGCTCCAGAGCTGTGGTTCTGACAGGTCATGCAGAGGGGATGGGCCCCAAGTTATAAAAAGAGTCAGAAACAGCAAAGCTGTAGCACAAAAGCATCCTGCTGCTAGGGGCCATGTGGATTGGTCACCAGGACCAGAGGGGAGGAGGAAAGGGAGAGTGGTGGTGAGAATAGCAGCTGCCAGGGCCACTGGGGAGGCAGACAGGTGAGGGTGTGTTGGGACCAGGAAAGGAGTTGGGGCGCCTCTAGTAGGCTTTGCACAGATGGCTTGGCTCACAACTCAGCCAGATGCCTCCCCAGTGGCCCCAGGGACTGCTACTCCTGCTACCACTCCCCCTCCCTTCCTTTCTAGTCCTGGTGACAGATCTGTGCAGCCCCAATATATGCCTTGTCCCTGTCTGCATGACCTGTCAGAACCATGGCTCTGGAGCCACCTAACACAGCTTCTTTAAAAAAACTTCTGGAGCAGCCGGAGCACTTAAAAAAAATTGCATTGCATGCTGCCCATCCCACAGCCCCAGCAATCATCGTGCCAACCACCAATCACACACTGCCCCCACTGTACCATTGCTTCTGCCTGCCATCTGATTATCTGGGGGCTGCTTGTCCTATGCAGCAAAACACCTGGGTCAAACATGAGAGATGAAGGGTGGGGGGTGGAGAGCCAGGGGTTCATTGGCCATGGAGAATGGCCAGGGGAAGGCCAAGGGAGGAGGAAAACTGGCTGTTGTGGGTGGCTGGGGGTGAAGTGAGCACAGCGAAGGGTTGGTGCCTAAACATCCCATTCTGTAATTGACGTGTAGCCGAAGTGGCAGACATTGGGAATCTTATCAGTGGCTGGAAAGGACTGGTTTGAAAGACAGCACTGAGGTATTGATCATACATCACAAGAACAGGCACTAACACCACATTCACAGAAGCAGGGGTCTGCCACACCAGATAGGATCTAAAGTGCAGTCTATGCAGAGAGGACTCAGAGACAGTGCAACACAGAGTGGGAGGGTATAAGATGCAGGCAAGAATAGCATATACTGAACAACGCAACCAAGTAGCTGACATTGTATACTGGAATATCTACAGAATATGGACTAGACCCTCCTAAGTCTAGATGGGAGATCCCACAGAAGGTTGTGGAAAATAAGATTCTGTGGGATTTCCAGATTCAGATAGACAGGCAGTACTGGCCAATCAACCAATATTAAAGACAAAGACCAAAAGACAGCAATGATGACAGATGTAGCAATGCCAAGTGAAAGCAACATCAGGAAGGATTATAAGAAACTGGAGAAATATTAGGGACTGAAGAAAAACTGGACAGGATGTGGAAAGTAAAAGCCAAAGTGTCCCAGTAATGGGAGAAGCACTCAGATATGATTCCTAAGCTGGGAAAGTAGCTCCAACAGATACAGGATGACACCAGAGCTCTCTGTCTAGAAGAATGCAGTGTCAGTGTTGCTCCTCTTGAATGAATAAAGTATAAGAAAGCCACTCTGGGAAATAGGTTTCTATAATATAAAATGTGTTATTTATATCAAATGATATTGCACAATATTTAATAATTGTGCAATATTATTTATCTATAAGAATTCTGGCATAGAGTTGGAATACTCTGTATTAGCAAATAAACACGTAATGATTTGTAATATTAAGTATACAGTATTTCTTATTAACTTTAGATCAGATTAATTCAATGAAGTATTTTTTCTCATTTATTAGAAATTTTGAAGAAAATTTAAGGACAGGTAGTCCTTCAGTTATAAACATCATTGAGCCCTGCAATTATGGCCGTAAGTCATGACAATCATAAAGCAGGTCATCACATGACTGGACCTGATTTTACAAACTTTTTGCTGTAGTTGGTAAGTGAATGCTGGGGTTATAAAGCAAATGCCAAAATCATAAAGCAAACACTATGTTGGTTAAATAAACACTGCTGTTAAGCTAACCCATGGTTTGCTATGAGGCAGTTTTTGCCAGAAACTAGAAGTAAGCACTGTTTTCCAGCAAAATTGCCTCAAATCTTATTCCTGTGTGCAGGATGCAGCAAATGGCTGTAAATGTGAATTGGCTGTTGAGCAACCAAACTGTAGTCACAAGACTGGGGTGGCAGGTGACATCAAAACATTGAAACCAGGTTGTAAATTGCTTTGGGGGTCTGTTGTAACTTTGGACAGTGACTAAGTTGGCTGTTAGTCAAGGACTACTTGTATCAATCTCATTATATTGGAAATGTAAAATAGGTAAGGGGATATATATTCATATATGCGCTTGCCTCAATATTGCTAATTTTAGTTTAGTATTCATAACCTGTTAATGTAGCACATCAATCAAAGATGGGAATATATTTTGAATTATATACCAAAATATGCTTGCTTTCTGCTTATGAACTAGCTTTAATGAAAGGATTAATAAAAATTATTAATTTGTAAACACATCGTTAACTTTTGTTAAGTTAATGAGAATGGTTTTCTCTATATGCAATATGTTTTTGTTTTTATATATTAAAGAAATATTTTTTTAAAAAAAACAGGCATAGGGATCTCCAAAACAACAACAACAAAACAGCCAAATGATGAAACTTGAAAGGGGACATAAGGAGGAATCCTTTGAAATGCAAACTTGTATGTGATATTGGGGTGCAATTTCAAAGGCCAAAGATTACACTGAGATGCTGTAACACAACTTGTCACTTCTTGTAATTTATACCAGCACTATGCAACTAGATTTTCTTGCCAAATCCTTTGCTCTGTTCCTAGCCTTTGTTCAAACAAATAGTATATTTGAAGTCCCAGATGCAAAATGCAACTACCAGACATTAACTGCAGATGGGAGACAAACTGGCTAGTTCTGTGGTGGCAAACCTATGGCACGCGTGCCACAGGTGGCACACAGAGCCCTCTCTGTGGGCATGCACGTCATCACCCCAGTCCTAGGCCTTCAGCTGGGTTTTATAAAAACTTTTCACTTTAGGCCTCCACCGCCGTGTGCAAAAAAAAAAAAAGGTTCAATCAATCAATTTCAACTTCTCACAGGAAAAAAAAAGATCTCGCAAAGTTGGAATTGATTGATTGAACTTTTTAGTCCCACCCAGTCTGCCATTACCACTGCAGCCACGCCCACCCAATGGGCCACACCCACCCAATGGGCCATGCCCACCCGGCACCTGACGATACATAAGTGGGTTTTGGGTTGCAGTTTGGGCACTCGATCTCTAAAAGGTTCGCAATCACTGGGCTAGTTGTTAATTTACCATTAGCAAGTTATCTTTTTCCTTCCCCCATTTCTCTATGTATAATTCTACTCCAAACCCTGGAAACTTACCACAGCATCCTGGACATATTGTATTGTTGTTCATGGTACTTGTGTTTTTCCCAAACCCTGGTTTGCAATGATCTACTTTAACACCAGACAGAGTACCAGGAATATAACTTAAAAGATCACCAGGAAAGGGATCTGTGTTTAGGACTTCAAAGAACTGCTTGATTTTGTCATATGCCTACAATTTAAAAAGATGATTGCATTAATATTTGATTGTCAACTGGCTCCCAAGGTGGATTACATATAGAATATAATGCAAGATACTCATTTCTGCTAGCTGATATCATAAATAGTAGTTTCCATTCAAACAAAAATTAACTATGTGCAAACTGCATTCTGGACATGAACTGGTTGCAATATCCTCAGAATGTATTAGGTTTTCGGGGGGGGGGGGGGAGAGAGAGGCCTGTGCCTATTTTCTACCATTCTAGAAAATTATGCTCCAGTATATGAACTGATTCA
Organism: Protobothrops mucrosquamatus; assembly: GCF_001527695.2. Classification (NCBI taxonomy): domain Eukaryota; kingdom Metazoa; phylum Chordata; class Lepidosauria; order Squamata; family Viperidae; genus Protobothrops; species Protobothrops mucrosquamatus. The sequence goes on from NW_015386293.1 coordinate 2,371,200, forward strand.
CAAATTTGTAAACAACATTACACTAAAAGTTGATGAGATCTGTAGATAGCAAAGACTGATAGGTGTGGCAGACCTTAATATTAAGAAAAATATATTGATGTTGTGAATTTACATGATCATCTTTTTTTGCTTTGGACAGACTCATGTCTTGAAGAATGCTATTTTCAAATATGATTGTTTTTAAGTATTTTAGAATAATTCTATATTACCTTTCTGATGCTGCTTGTGGAATGTTGACAATGAGAATTTTGACAAAAATCTGCTGAATCTAGTATAAGAGGAAACACTGCAAAAAGTGAAAGAGAGAGAATATTTTATGTTTTAATTATATTTTTCAGATGATTTTTAGATCATATCTTAATATGATAATTTCATGTATCAGAATACGGTAACATTACCACAGATAAAATTAATCTGCAATATCAGGCCATTATAAGGTGGCAAGGGTGAACTATGAAAAGATACACTTAAAAGTCAGTTACTCAGGTACTGTTTATTTAAATTCTTGATTAACAACATTTCAACAAAAATCAGCACATGATTTGAATCTATTAAGGACTTAGTTCTCTGTCTATTGAGAGAAAAGATTTAAAAAAATGCTTCCTTGCATACAAAAATAACAGTCAGGATTTAGTCAATGTTCTCCTCCTAGCCAACACAGTTGGCAATTGGGGAACACAATGCAATAGGGGCTATGAGGAACAGAGAAATGGGGAGTTACAAAGAGAAAGAGAATTTTGGTAGTGGCTAAACCTCTTAATTTTGCACTCTCAATATACAATACGGTATGTTCCCTGAACTATAAACAAAGGAGATATGTCAACTGAAAAGCAATCTATTTTTAGATAGTTATTCCTTGACATATGATGGCAATTAGGACTAAAATTTCCATCGCTAAGTAATGTGGTTGTAAGGTGTGACAGCATCACTTAGGGACAGCAATCTCTGTTGCTTTGGTTAATCAAATCTCATAGCTGATAGGCAAGGCAACTTCTTGCCAGCTTACCACAAAAGGATTTATGAGGTTGCAAGGAAGGATCAGGGAGAATACATGAAAGTACAAGGATGTGTGTGAGAGGCATGATGCAGGTCGATGTATGAGAGTGCACAATAGGCAGGCACAGGTCAGGTATGCAATGGTGCATCAGGATACATGAGTTGTGGCACAGATCAGGAAAAGTACCCCAAGGATGTAAGGGGGCATGAAAGATGCAGCATGGGTTGAAAAAGGTGCAAAGGGTGTGAAGGGATGCATGAGAAGTATGGCATGGATAAGGGAAGATGTGCGAGGTGTGGTGTAAGTTGGGGACATTGTGCAGGGGTATGAGTGAGGCACAGCTAGGATTGGTGAAGGTGTGAGTGGTTGGTGTAGCCCAAGTGCAAATGGACTGAGAAAGTGTTTCCTGATGGGAAGGATATTTAACCTAATGACTTGTGATTTTTCCTGTCAGCTTCCCTATTGACTTCCTGGGAAAGACAGCAGAGAAAGTTGCAAATGGCTATCTTGCGATCTCAGGGCACTGCAACCAGTTGTAAGTGTGAAGTGGTTGTCAAGATTGCAATCACATGATTGTGGGGGTGCTGGAACAGCAGAATTTTGATGAATAGTCATAATCACCATTTGCTCACTACCATTATAACTTCTAGTAGTCACTGAATGAATGGTGCTAAGTCAAGGACTACCTATATAGTGATTTCATAGTTGCATAGAGAGGTTTGGTGACTAATAACTTAAAGATACTGGAGATGGTCTTTGATTCAGCGGTTCAAGTCCTAGCATCATGTGACAGAGTAAATTTCCATCAATTGCCTTGGCTTTTGTCCACCAATCAGTTTGAAACCATGCCTTATGCGAGTAGATAAATAGGTATCACTTTGTTGGGAAATATGACAGAATTTTGTGTGTATGGTTGGACCCCTGCCAGTGCTGGATCTGCCCAGGCTGATTTGGAGAATGGTTGCTCATTTATTTTTGACACCTATTTAATGGACATATATACTGAAATAGACTCATTATTACATTTGTAGTACAAGTGATATTATTATTATATTAGTACCACTTGTAATGATATCAGAAATAATATCTGCAATATTTTCATATTTGTGGTATTATATAATATTGTATAGCACATACACACACACAAACAGAGAAGTAGTGAGCAAAGTTTTCACCTTACCTATGAACTGAAAGGTAAATTTATGTGTTATTTTTTTCAATGTGTCTGTAGCAGTATGACACTGGGTGTTCCATTGCTTGATTTCACAATTAAGCTTGTAAATTAAGCTCTCTAATTTCTCTAAGAGATATTTTATAAACGAGGCCACTGTGCTTGCTTCACAGGTTCCACTTGTGAATTCTGATGTCACGTATATACTCCTTTCTGGCACATGATATACTGTTAAAAATTAAAACAAATTATTTCTCTAACAGTTCACAATATGCAAGTTACCAAAAGCTAACACCAATGCATTATTGGTTCTATTGAAGAATGTATTGTCTTCTTTTGAAAGTAACATGAAATAGCAGGATCCAGGCAATCACTCCTTTTTTTAAATTTTGTTCAGCTGACTGATCAGAATTTCCCTAGTAGAACTTAATAAAATATGCTTAAATCTGAAAACCACCTTCACATGACTTTTATAGCTGTTCTCAAATCTCCAGAGAGAGGTTAAATGGATTGCTCATTTTGGATAGGGGAAGAAGGGGATCAGGAGACCCAGCAGATGATCATTCATGACCTATATGTTTAGATTATTACAATGGACTCTATATGAGACAGCCTTTGAAGACCATTTCAAAAATATAGCTGGCCCAGAATTCAGCAGTATGGGCTGTAATGGTCATGCCTCAGTATGCTTATGTGGCACAGGTGCTCCATAAGCTACATTGGTTGCTATCTGGCTTCTAGTGCACCTCAAGGAGCTTGTTATTACCTCTAAAGCCTTTCATGTATAGGGCCTGGTTTATAGAATTGGCTAGCCTTTTAAATTTGATAAACAAAACAAACACATTTTATAGTTTTCTGTAAATAATAGGTTATGCATAATTTTAGCTGGGTTCCACAACATACTCAAAATTAATTGTTTATAAGGGAATTGTTGACTTGTTTTCTTCTATGTAATGTTCTGAATAGATTGTTTTCTTTTTGATTTATTGTACTATGGATGCTTTACTGCATAGTATGGGTACACGTACATGTGTTTGTGTGTGTGTGTTGTGTGTATCTGTGAGTACATATATCCAGAGTTATTCTCATTGCACTAGGTATAGATATAATAAATAAATAAATACAAAACACTAATTAAGGCTGTAAGGACTTGGGGACCTGACAAAGGTATAATGCATTATGTGGATCAGACATATATCAAACTTTCCTTAAAATATACTTTTTTATTTTATTTTGGTCATAGACCAGCATTAAACTAGTAATATAATAATCACTCTAAAATAGAAGTAAAAATATCATATTGATAAAAAATGAAAAATTAACATAAAATGAAAACTTGGGAAAGACCTATAAAATTACAATGAATTTTACAATCAATAGTCTGAATGCTATAGATAACTAAGATAGATAACTATACAAAGAGCTAAAATAGTAAGATTTGTTATTATGAATATGTAAAGTTTGCTAACTTACATTAAATTTAATATTTTCTGAAACCCTAATAGGGTTTATTCAGATTATGACAGTGAATTTCCAACCAATTACTACAGAGAAATGGCAAAATAAAACTACACTTCATCTCTACATCTCTACAGAAATGCATAAAACCAAGGATGAAATCTTCCTAGAATGCATGTGGGTTAATATAACAGGAACAAAGAATAACATTGCCATAGCTGTATACTACAGGCTAACCAACCAAGCAGAAGACATAGGTGAACTTTTTGCTAATCAGTTAACAAATGTATGTAAGAAACACAGCACAGTTGTAGTAATGAGGGACTTTAACTACCCAGATATCAACTGGGAGACAAACTCTGTGTATACATATGGGAGATTGAACAGGTTTCTGGCTAATCCAGCTGACAACTTTGTCATCCAAAGGTAGAGGAGGGAACTAGAGGGACAGCTATATTGGACTTAATTCTTACTAACAGATGATAGAGGGGGTTGAAATTGCAGGAACTTTAGGGGAGAATGACTGTGTCATATTAGAATTCAACATAATGCAGACACAAGCAATAGAACATAATCAAGCAGTGTCTCAGACTTTAAAACAGCTGATTACAAAAAACTTAGAGACAGCTTGGAAAGGACTCCATGGATGAAAATTTTAAAGGAGAAAACAATTCAAGAAGCTTGGGAAACTCTGAAAAATACCATTAAAAGAGTCCAGTCCAGCTCAATACCACTGAAAAGGAAAAATAAGAAATCCAAGAAAAAACTAGCATGGTTACAGAAAGAACTCTCTGATAAACTGAAAGACCAAAAGGATAAATATAAAAAATGGAAACTAACTAAGCATATAGCCTGAATCTGCAAAGATGAAGTCAAAAAAAGCTAATGTTCAGAATGAAGTAAGACTTGCAACAAATGTCAAAAATAATTTTAAAAAAAGTTTCTTTCAACATATAAAATACAAGAAAAAAGCCAAAGAAACAGTTAGTGAATTAATGGAAGAAGATGGCAAGGAAGTGACAGGTAGCAGGGAGAAAACAGAGCTACTTAATTTTCATCCATCTTCACACAAAAAGAAAAAAATAGCTCAGCCTACCAAAAACAGAACTGTAAAAGATAGATTAGGAATTCAAATTAAAATAAACAAGAAAATAGTAAGAACACTTGTCCACTCTAGGCAAGTTCAAATCATCAGGACCAGGCGGATTACATCCCTGTGTTCTGAAGGGAGCTGGCAGATATGATCATAAAATCATTGAACCATATCCTTCAAACATCCTGGAGCACCGGGGAACTACCAGAGGACTGGAAAAGAGCTGATGTAGTTCCCATCTTCAAAAAAGGGGAAAAACCAGATTCAGGAAACTACAAACCAATCAGCCTGACATCAATACCTGGTAAGATCCTGCAAAAGATAAACAAGAAACAGATCTGTGAACACCTAGAAGCAAGTAATTATAATGAGAAGTCAACATAGGTTTGTCAAAAACAGATCATGCTAAAGAAAACTTATCTCATTCTTGGACAAAATGACTAAATTAGTGAAATAGTGAAATGCTGTGGAATAGTATACTTGAATTTCAGGAAGGCATTTGACAAAACAGACTACAACTTACTTCTTGATATAAGTTAGAAAAATGTCTTAGGCCCAGTACTGTTCAATATCTTCATAAAATATTGATGATGAAATAAAAGGTGAACTCATCAAATTTGCAGATGACACTAAGTTGGCAGGAATAGCCAACATGCCAGAAGATAGGCTCAAGATCCAGAGGAATCCTAAAAGACTTGAACCCTGGACCTACCTAACAAAATAAAATTCAATGGTGAGAAAAGTTTTACACTTGGGCAAGAAAAACCAAATGCACAGGTACTGATTAGATGAAACTTGGCTCAAAGGCAGTAACTACAAGAGGCAACTTGGACTCCTAGTGTATAACCACTTAAATATGAGCCAGAAGTGTGCTGCAGTGGCCAAAAAAATTCAATGCAATCCTAGGCTGCATTAATAAAAGGATAGAATCACATGAAGTGTTAGTACCACTATGAGGCCGTACTAAGACCACATTTGGAATACTGCATCCAGTTTTGGTCTCCACAATATAAAAAACATATTGAGACTCTGGAAACAGTGCATAGAGGAGCAGCAAAGATGATTAGGGGTCTAGAGGCTAAAACATATGAAGAACAGTTGCAAGAATTGGGTATATCTAGTTGGTGAAAAGAAGGACTAGGGGTTGACATGATAGCAGTGTTCCTGTCAGGGCCCACTTCAAAACCTCATCCTAAGAAAGCAGAACTCGTGGAAGCAGTTTCTTCCAAAAGGAACTTTTATTAGGAGAAGCTGACAGCAGGCATAATAGACAGGGTTTCCCGCTCAGATCAATAGGTTAAAAGTGTCTCAAGCAAAACCCCACCCCATAGTTCATCTGCTCAGTTCAAATGGGCCAATCCCCAGGTGTTGTCTGTTGTGGGAAAGAGTAGATAATGCCGGGCTGTCTCAGGGTTGCAGCGATGTTTTGTCAACTTTTCACACCTTCCTTTCCGAACGCAGAGATAAACCATTTGCCAGAGGCACATTCCTTTCTCCTTCCCCCTTCTCTAGCTGACATCAAGGGGAGAGATAGTTCACAGAGGAAGTATGCAGAAACAGCAAAGTGTTACAATGTAGTGACAGAGGAAAATAAAGCAATAGCCTGCAGTGCTTTCCCCCCTCCCCTCCAGGAGCATGGCAGAACCCAAAGTATAGAGAGAACAGAGTTTGTATTTAAAGCAAGAAAGGGGTCTCCTTAGAATATGGGTTCTGACAGCTCCAATATTTGAAAAGCTGTCACAAAGAAGCTGTCACAAAAGCTGTCAAAATACCAGAAAGCAAGACAAGAAGCAATGTGTCAGACCTGACCCAGTTTGATCCCTTAGGGAAGGGACTTTATTTGAAGTGAAAAGGCTAAGCCCCTTTGTATCATGCATTCGTTTTTGTAAGCCTGGAACCACTTGTCTCCCTCTAATGCTGCTTTTAGGGAGTCTGTTATGCCAACCCCCTGGGGGTTCTCTTTTGTCTGCACTCAGGTGATGACCAATGCCATAACTTGGTGAGATGGGAAAATTGGTCTCACTGTTTCCTGCTTGGAACTGTTGTATTAGAGCATCCTGGACAGTGCATCAGCTAGGAAGTTCTTTCCCCCTGGGAGATAGTAGAGGTGAAGTTAAACTGATTAAAGTACTGAGCCCACTGGACTTGCTTGGGTGATAGCCACTGGGATGTTTTTAGGCCTTTTAAGTTCTAGTGATCAGTCAACACCTTGAAAGGGGCCTTGCTCCCTTCCAAGAAGTGCCTTTATGTTAAGAGTGCGCAGTGGACTGCATAAACTTCCTTTTCCCACACTGCCATTCAGTGTCACTCAGTTTCTTGGAGGTGTATACGCATGGCTGCAGGGCACCCTGGCTGTTCCTATGCAAAAATATTGCTCTCATCGCCACATCATTAGCATCTGCTTGAATAATAAATGGGGCATTAAGGTCTGGGTGGTTTTTTTAAAAACAATTTTATTAGTTTTTTCTATTTTTGCACCCAGAAGCTTAAGAGCCAACATGAAGATAGGGTAATCAATTGAATACAATAACATCATAAATATACAGCTCACATAATACTCCTTAAAATTTCCCTCTCTATCAATTAACATGATATAGTCAAATTAATACATTTCTAGATAAAATTCATTCATTAATACGTTCCTAAATAAAAATTCCATTAATCAGTAAAGGTTATCTGCAACCCATTACTTATATAAATCAAAGTCCTGTTTTCAGCTATTATTAATTTAATACCATATCCAACTTAGCGTTAAGCAGACATATTATTTACCATTTGGATGTCCCTAACTTCTCTTATTTAAATATATTATTTCCATCATTACATTCTTACAATTCTTAACCATATTCTGTTTCCTCTTCAGTAATTCTTCGTTTATTAATTTCATCTCTTCTATTATTACAATCTTTTTTTCATTATAACTCCACAAATTAATTATCATGCCTAATAATAAAAAACACAAAAAATAGTAAAAATAGTAAAAAAGAAAGACAGAAACAAATCAAGAGGAAAAAAGAGAAAGGAAGAAAGATCTATTATTCCAAAGAATATATTCTTACTATATTTCAATACTAAGTTCTAAATCTTATCCTAATAACACCTCTTAAAAGTCCAAGTCCAAATCAGTCTGCATCTCTATGAAACCTTTACAACCCATAACTGTAATCTTAAATTCCATATTTATATCTTATTCTAGCCTTCTTTCTATTCCAGATAGATTCCATAATAAAGCCTCTAGATCCACAAATAAGTCTCCCTTCATCTCTGGCCAGAGTACATAAACCAAAGGAAATTCTCCCATTGTCCATTTTAATAGGCTAGTAACAAAATTGTGGCGATTCTCGATAGCTCATAATTGGACCTCAATCCTCGTCCTTTTTGAGGTTACATATAGTTTAGTTGCAATCACTTTTGAATCCTCCAAAATTTGAATAAATTGTATATAAAATGATACATAATCCTCTTTAGTGTTGTTTGGTTCTTCTTCTGTTGATTTTTTATCTGTCAAAAAGTCAATTGAATTCTGCACATCGGCTTGTCCTTCTGGGATAACATCCTTAGTTTCTGTGCTAAAAATCGTTTGTTCATTAGCATCCAAGATTTTTTCTAATGTAGATTGATAATCCAGATGTGAATTTAGTTCCTCCATCTTAGTAAGTTGTAAGCAAAGTTTAGAACAGATCTCTTGGGTGTATATCCCTTCTACTGTTTCTTGGCCTGCAAAGTGTTCACTTAGGCCTTGTGCTTTAGTTTGTTGTTGAGAAATAATCTCTCTTGTATAGGCAACTATTAGCTCAGTATTTTCAAGAATTTTGTCCAATATATACTTGTAATTAAGGTCTAGGCAGGGTTCCTCCATTTCAATAGTGTTTAGAGCCATTATTCTTTTGGTGGAGGCTGTATTTAATAACAATCAGTCAATATCCACCTCCACCCAGCTGTACAGCTTCTTTATCTTTTCCTTTTTGTGATAATTTGAAGGTCAGAGTCAGATTCAAAGTCCAAGAAGAGAAAATAACAATTGCAGTTGGTAATTTCACCACAAGATGTCCCCAGAGGATTATCCAAAGTTATTCAGTCTTTCCAAACCCCCTGTAAAAGTAATTTCTTTTCTTTCCTCCTTTCCTCTTTCCCTCTTTTCTTTAATTACAAAAATAGTAAAAAAATTAAAAAAAACCAATATTCTCCAAATAGCTGGCATATTAAGTCTCTATATCAGGGAATTTTGGGACCCCCAAATGTCCAAAAATAATATCAGCCATTAAAAAAGTAGAACTTAATTTTTCTTTTGTTCCAAGGCTTTTTCCCCCCCCATCAACAGCACCGCTTTAACAAAGTAGGGAAATAGTTCCCAAAAAAAAGCTTTTACAGGAGTAAATAGGAAAAGTAGAGGCAAAAAAAGGTCTCACCGAATCTTCCACGGTGGTTCTGTTTCGCTTAGATATTCTTGTGGCTTGCGGTTGGTGCAGCTGAGTGATCGGCCATTTTACTGACCGATCTTTACTCCGTCGGCCCAAAGGAGCTTACCCGGACTGTAGAAGATGCCGCCACCCTTCTGCAGTCAAACGGGGGGCCTCCTCAGTGGTGGTCGCCTCTCCAGGGCGACTTTTCGACCCGATCAAGGGTCTACCGGCGGAGGAAACTCGGCTGGCAAAGAGAGCAGTCTCTTCACACGACCGCGGCGCCATGACCCGGAACTGGAAGCCAGAGTCTGGGTGTTTTAACATAGGTTTGGTAGCAAACAGCCATGTGAGTTTTTGGAATGCTGCTTGGCACTCTATTGACCACTTCAGGGGCTGACTCTTGAGGTTTTTGTCTATAAATAGACACAGTTCCTTCAGCTCTCTAAGGGTCATCGAGTACAACTTGGGCTTGGGTAGCTTAGCTTCTAGCAAGATCTCTATGGAACAGCCTATTGGCCAGGAGGGTTGGATTCTTCTGAGCCCCTCTTGCTAACAAATCCCCCAAGTCCCGGTACTCCACTGGAATCTGGGGATCGGCCTTCTTTCATTCCTGCAGGGCAGCCCCCACCTTGTGTCACAGTTTTGGGCTCACTAGGTTCTTCCCTGGCTTTAGTTCAGCCTCACTTTGCTGAATTTTAGCAAACCCCTCCTCCAGTTCACATAAGGGTTCCATTTCTGAATCCATGCTAGTCCCAACACTGTGTCTCTCCATACCTGGGGCCACAATAAAGGTCAGAGTCTGTTAGAGAATTTTAATTTCTCTATTGGTGAAAATAAATCAGAAGCTCTCACAGTTGACTGCATTTAGCTGATTCAAATAAACTCTTTATATTCATATCAAAATATTTACAATACCATACATTCTTCTTTACAGCAACATAGCAAATGAAGACTTCTTACAGCAGAGACAGACCTGAGACTGAAATTGAAACCCAGCTTCTAACTCTAAACCTTTTGCACAGACTCAGTAGCACTTTCTTCACATTGGCTGACTGAGTTACCATGTGACTCTTCCTGCTCATGAATATTCCAACACTCCTCCCTTCATGACAGGAAGAGACATCAGACCTATTGACTTAATACATTTTCCATAGTGAACACCACCCAATGGTTTAGTCATTATGTCTGCCAAATTATCCTCAGAAGAACAATGATGTAAACTAATCAATTTTCCTTTTACAGCTTCCCTGACATTACAATACTTAATGTCTACATGTTTACTTCTGTTCTTCATCCTGTCACCAGTTGCCATTTTTTTAATTGAAATTTTTTAAAAGTTTTACAATATACCTGGACTACTGTAATGCTCTCTACATGGGGCTCCCTCAGAGGAGCACCCGGAGGCTTCAAATGGTCCAGAATGCGGCCGCGCGGGCGGTGTTGGGAGGGACTCGTCGCTCCCATGTGACACCGCTACTGCACGAGCTGCACTGGTTGCCAGTGGCCCTCCGGGTGCGCTTTAAGGTGTTAGTTACCACCTTTAAAGCG
>NW_015386293.1:2383485-2387710 GCF_001527695.2 Protobothrops mucrosquamatus
GAAATTTAGGAAGAACATTCATTTTTACAGCTGAAATTCTTCCCAACAAAGATAATTGCAATTTTTTCCAATCATTTAAATCCTTTTGTACCTTAGCCCATAAGGCTTCATAATTATTCTTATACAATTTTGCATTAGAAGCTGTAATATAAACCCCCAAATATTTTATCTTTTTAACCATTTCAAAACCTGTAAGTGTGACTAACATATCTTTATCATCCTTAGACATATTTTTCGGTAATATCTTAGTCTTATTACAGTTAACCTTAAATCCAGAAACTTTCCCATATTGTGCAATAATTTCAACCACATCAGTTACCGAATCTATCGGCTGAGTTAATGTTAACACTAGGTCATCTGCAAAAGCTCTTAATCTATAATCAATCTTGTTAACCTTAATTCCTTTTATTACAGAAGACTCACGAATTTTAATTAACAAAATCTCCATTGTTAACACAAATAACAATGGAGATAAAGGACATCCTTGTCTAGTTCCTTTTTCAATTTTAAATGCTTCTGTTACCCCCCCATTAACTATAATCTGTGCTGATTGCTGTTGATAAATGGCCTTAAGAGCAGAAAAAAATTTTTCCCCAAAATTCATTCTATCTATAACCTGAAACAAAAAACCCCAATCTAATTGATCAAATGCTTTTTCGGCATCTAAAAATATAAAAGCAGCCGGAATTTGGTTATTCATATCCAAATACTCAATTAAATTAATAATCTGTCTTACATTATACTTCATGTATCTTCCAGTTATAAATCCAGATTGGTCACTATGAATCAATTGGCACAACACTTGCATTAATCTATTTGCCAATACTTTTGAAAAAATCTTGTAATCTATATTCAATAAAGATATAGGTCTATAATTCTTGGGTTGCATCAAATCCTGACCCTCCTTTGGTATTAAAGATATAAAAGCAGTCCTCCAAGTAGGAGGTACCTCTTTGCCCAGCAAAATACTATTAAGCAGTTCCTGTAGTGGTTCTATCATTTCTTCAATTAATATCTTATAATAAACTGCTGTAAATCCATCTGTACCTGGGGCTTTACCAACTTTTAATTGTTTAATTGCCCCCTTAATCTCCTCAACTGTAATTAAACTATTCATTTTTTCCCTTTGATTATCTGACAATCTAGGACAGTGTGCCTCCTGTAAATACTTATCTATTTCTCCAAATTGTATTTTTTCAGAGGCATACAACTTAGAATAAAACTCCCAAAAACTCTTCTTAACCAAATTTTGTTGAAATGTCATTTTACCATTATAATCTATTTTCTCTATAATTCTTAACTTCTGTTTCTTTCGTAGTTGATAGGACAACCACCTTCCAGGTTTATTTGCATTACAGAATGTATTATATTTCACATACCTTAAACTAGTTGCTGTCTGGTCTGCTATTAACATATTAAATTGTTCCCTAAGCATAGTTATAGATACTTTTAAATTATTATCCAACGGGTTTAAAATAAAAGCCTGTTCTTTCAATTTAATCTCCTCCTCTAACTCTTTTCGGTTTTGTGCTTGCTTTCTCTTATAAACACTATTCATAGAAATCAAAATACCTCTCATATACGCTTTGCTAGCATCCCAGACTATTGAAATCGGAGTACCTTTATGCATATTCAACAAAAAAAATTCTTTCAATTGATCTTTACACTTCTGCACATTTATATCATATCTAAATAAATTTTCATTCAATCTCCAAGTTCTTCNTTGATCTTTCGCTGTAATATGAGTTTCTTGCAAGCAAACAACATCATTTTTATGTTGCTTCAAATAGTAAAATATCTTTTTTCTTTTCTGCGGTGAATTCAAGCCATTAACATTCCATGTCAGGAACCTTGCCATCTTTAGTGGCAGAGAGCCTCAGGAACGCCCCTTGCAAATCAGCCGTCACTGATCTCTTTGGTCTTGCTCCTCCCACTGACTCTGAAGTTACTTGCTGCACTATGGGTACCGCATCCACTTTTCGTTGCTCTCTTTCTTTACGTCTGTGAGCTGCACGGGTCAATCTCTGTGATTTTGGATCATCTTTAATTTCCAAAAGTTGTAACTCAGCTTGATCTTGATCTTGTAAATTAGTAACGCTTGATGATAATGTAGCTCCTTGAGTGTCTTTATCTTCAGGAATTCTTTCCTTCCTAATACCTTGTGGAGACACTGATGAACCTGCTTTCAAAATTGAACTGTAAAAATCTTTTGCTTTTGCCACCGTATTAAGCCGATAACGTATGCCCATATAATTAACCATTATACCAGCTGGTATATCCCATCTGAATTGCATTTGTCTCACTTTCAATTCTTCAGCCAAAAAAGCAAAATCCTTTCTTCTTCTAAGTATCTTGGTGGTATTTCTTTTAAGATTATCACGTCTTGTCCTAAAATTTGAAATCTCTGTTTGTAAAAAGCTTGAATAATTTCATTGCGGATTGATTTTCTTGAAAAGTAAATAACAACATCTCTTGGAAGATTTCTCTGTCTCACAACCCATGAGTTAACTCTGAAAATTTTTTCCATTTCTCTCATAATTTCTTCAGGTTGGCAGGACAGGACCAAGGCCAATTCTGCTGCAATTTCCTCCTCCAATTTTTCTTGGACATTTTCCCTCAGTCCTCTTATTCTCAATGCATGTTCCATTTCTCTAAATTGTGACATAAGAATCTCATTCTGATTTATATCAGTATTCTCTTCCACTTTCCCCAGTCTAATTTCTAAAATTTCAACATGTTCCTCCACTTCTTCCACACGCCCTTCAATACGTTCTACATGGGCAGCCAAACCCTGCAGTGCAAAAACACTATATCATCTCTCATCTCAACATTTTTTTCTTCAAGTTTCTCCTCAAGTTTCTTTTCAAGCAGCTCATCCATTTCACATCTAATCTGTTTCGCAGTGTCCTTCAGGGCATCTTGTAAATCTTTCAATGTTAAGGCTGGCATTGGAGGAGAGGGCGGGGGAGTAGGTTTTGTCTGCTGTGATGTTTGTACAGCTGGGGAAAAGCTCAAGCTTTTCTGAGGAGCAAAAGTTCCCCCACGCTTTGAAGCCATTTTACTTTCTCTTCTCTTCTCTAATTTTATTTATATAATATAATGTCCAATAAAATTTTGTAGAAACTGCCACCAGAAACAGAAGCAAATGGCTTGCCCACCAACAATACAAGCAGATCTGATACAATAGTAATCCAGCAGAAAGTGAAAGTAGAATTGAAAGTCCCCAGAAAGTGAAAGTCTCTGTCAAAGAGCAAAACGCCCTTCCACGGCCATTTTTTTTCCCTTTCTTCTTAAACTTAAAATATCAGTGGAGAAGCCTTATTAACTTCAGAGCTAAAGGCTCAAATCCTTCCAGCTTCCAAGCTCCTGGATCGCTCTGTCTGCTCATAAAAGTTTACTCACGATCTCCCATAAGCAGAGGTTGAATCCGCATCTGGCTTCGTTCACCGGAACGGAGGCAGCCCAAAGCGCGGAGAAGTCCCTGACTCTGGGGGAACTCACCTTCACCCCCACAGCTGTGAAACTGTGAGAGCTTGGGAGTTCTACTCCTATCAGGGAAGCTCCCCCCCCTCCCCTTTGCCCGGGGAAGGGGATTCCGAGCCATGGAGCAGCTGTTAGGCGCTACTCCTGCAGCTCTTACGCGTCCTCGGGGCGGGCGGCTCGGAGAAAAGCCGCCATCAGTGCCAGGATTCAAACCGGAAGTCACCAGTTGCCATTTTTATACAGGCAGCATTGTCTTCAAATACCTTTACATATTCTTTTACATTAATATTTAAATCTTGCAACAACTGTACATACCATGTTACTTCAGAACACAATTCAGATAAAGCAATAAACTCTGCTTCCGCTGTTGAAATAGCAACAGTTCTTTGTTTTCTGGACTTCCATCCAATCAGAGTCCCTCCAAACAATATTATAATCCCAGAATTTGATTTCCTTGTGTTTATGTCATTTGCATAGTCACTATCGACATAACACTTTAATTTCAATTCCTCAGTAATCTGTATTTGAAGACCCAAATTTATAGTTCCCTTTAAATATCTGAGAACTCTCTTTACACCCATCCAATGTAACTTTGTAGGTGCAGCAGTAAAACGACTTAAAATGCTTACTGCGCAAGCTATGTCTGGTCTGGACCACTGTGATAGATATAACAAACTCCCTATTGCTGAGTGATATATCTCTTGATCACAGGTTTCACCTTTGTCCGCACTTAAACTATTAT
>NW_015386293.1:2387752-2397470 GCF_001527695.2 Protobothrops mucrosquamatus
TACACCCATCCAATGTAACTTTGTAGGTGCAGCAGTAAAACGACTTAAAATGCTTACTGCGCAAGCTATGTCTGGTCTGGACCACTGTGATAGATATAACAAACTCCCTATTGCTGAGTGATATATCTCTTGATCACAGGTTTCACCTTTGTCCGCACTTAAACTATTATAAAAATCCATACTCATGGGTGTGGGAGCAATATTGCAATCTTTCATATTATATTTCTCCAGTAACTGCTCAATTTTTCTCCTTTGATTGAGAATATAAGCACCTTTTTCATTTTTCTGTATCTCTACACCGAGATAATTTTTTATTTCTCCCAAATTCTTTGTGAAAAACCTTGTGCCACTAACCTGGCCTTATACTGTACATCATTATTTGGCAATACCTTTTTCTTATATACCCACTTACAACCTACAGCTTTGGTTCCCTGTGGCAAAGTCACTGATTTAAATACTTCATGGTCTCCCATGGATTTCATCTCTTTATCCATGGCCTCCTTCCATCTTTTTTGTTCAGCTTTTGATAATACCAACACCTCTTTATAATTTCTTGGCTCATACCACACATTGCAAACCTTTACCTTGCTGGCAGAATACCTCTCAGGTGGAATTCCTTTGTTACATCGCTCTGACCTACATGGTATTAACTGCTCCTGTGTCTCAAATCTTTCTGGCTTCATGTCTTGTTCAGCCTCTCCTCCCTGAACATTGACATCTTCAATAATCATTTTTCCATCATTAGATGAGTTATTGTCACTAAACAGATCACCATCATTAAGTGAGACATACCCAGAATTTGCATTAATTCTGTCCCAATTTTGTTCTGCAAAATTAGCAGACCTTGAAATTACAATTCTTTTACTTCCACCGCTAAAGTGATATCCTTTTGATCCTGGCTCATAGCCCACAAACCTGAGCTTTCTTGCCTTTTGCTGTCCCTTTCTTCTGATTGCTTTCGGAATATGTACCCATGCAGTACTTCCAAAAATTCTCAAATGTGCCAGTGATGGCTTTCTCCCATATAGAATGGCATATGGAGTATTATTAATGGAGGAACTCCATAGCCTGTTAACTATATAATTGGCAGTTAATATGGCTTCTCCCCAATATGACCTGCTCATACCAGAATCCTCTAACAATGAATCTTTCATTGTTTGCAAAACACCATTCCTTCTTTCAGCTACACCGTTCTCTGCTGCTGTGTAAGGATTTGTATGTCTGTGTCTTATCCCCAACTGCCCCAACCATTGTTGGAATTTAGTTGACATAAATTCAGTACCTCTGTCAGTTTGCAACTGAGACACTTGTTGTCTGTACCTTCTCTCTACAAAACTTACCCACTGTTTGAATTGTTGTAGTACCTCTGTCTTATCTCTAAGCAAGTAGCAAAATGAATACCTGCTATAATCATCAACAATTACCAGTGCATATTTTGCTCCTCCCAAACTGGCTTGCATAGGTCCCACCAGATCTGCATGGACCAGCTCTAGAGCTCTTTTTGTTTGTCTTGTGCTATATTTACTAACTGGGAATGCCTTGACTTCGATGCTTTGCATACTGCACAGTCCAAATATGTTTTGCATCCCTTCAAATTTAGCCCTTCTGCAAACTCTTGCATTTGCTGCAAAACTTTAAAGCTTGCATGGCCAAGTCTTCTATGTAGAAGATGAACGCATGAATCATGCTCTGCAACATTCTTAAATATATGGGAACATTGAACCTTTTGTTCCTGTAATACATATAGATTATCTTCCTTTATGCCTTCTGCACAAATATTCCCATTCCTTCTGATGAGACACTTCCCACTTACAAAAATAGTCTCAAAACCTTGTTTGTCTAAATTAGACACACTTAGCAAATTATGTTCCATTTCAGGTACACAAAGCACATTGGTAAACTTTGATTCCAAATATGGAATTTTTACATCACCTCTTCCAATGACTTTTGCTTTCTGGCCATTTGCCAAAGCCACAGCTTCTTGTGCTACAGGAACAAACCTGCAAAATAATTCAGAGTCATTAACAATTGTTTGACTTGCCCCACTATTTATTAGCCACTTGTCTCTGTTGTTGCTATTGCAAACTTTTGCAACACCAAAATGTTCCTTTTGCAAATTAGTCTTCTTTGCTTGCACAAATGTTCTGTTCTGCAATTTTTTTCTCTGCAAACAGTTTCTTTTCAGATGTGTGCTCGCTCCACAAATGTAGCAATTCTTTTCTTGCAAAGCTTTCTGCTTGCAAAATCTCTCTTTTGTTGCAACTTGGTCCCATCTGCTCCTTGCTTCTCCTCCGGAGACTTGCAGTCTGGACCCCCTCCTCAGGAATTTCTCCTCCTTGTGGCTACTCCTGAAATTGTGCTTTTCTTCTTCATTAAGCAAACATGCCTTTAAAGCCTCAAAATTTAAGTCTTTCTGTTCTTTACACTCAAATATAGCAGAAACTGTGTCCCAGGTTTTATCTAAACTGTTCAACACCAATAAAACCTTCTGTGACTCAGAAAATTTAATCCCACGTTGTTCTAAGTCCAAAAATAAACTTTGCATTTTATTTAAATGCTGTTCCACAGATTCACCTGGTTGTAAACAGGCTCTGTAAAGTTTTCTTGACAATTGCACTATATTGCATGCAGAAACATTCACGTGCACAGCTCTCAACTTCAGCCAAATTTCCTTTGCAGTCTTTAGATTTGCAACATTTAGAAACTGTTCATCATCTAAATTCAAGATGAGATAAGCCATGGCTTGATCATGGTTTTTCTGATTAGCAGCTGCAAACACTTGTGGGGGATTTTCTACAATATACCACAGCTCTTTTGCTTTCAGCAAACATTCCATCTTTGCAGCCCATATAATGTAATTCTTTTGGCCTAAACGAGGCACAGAGCTTTCCTTAAATTCCATTGCAGCCATTCTGCTATTTCTGCCTTGTTCTTATACTTTCTAAACACAGGCAATTTCTGTGTGTGCCCCCATTTGCATTTCAATCAATTCAGTAATGAATGTCGCTGCGATCCCCCCTGCAATGGAGCCTCTGGCAAAATGCTACTGGCACTTTAAGTGTCTAAGTCTCATCCTCAACTTCTTCATCAGGGCAGGTTTAACCAAGCACCTGGTACACCCCAAGTCCAGGAGGGCCGTCAGGCTGGCTTTATGCCCTGAGGATTGGGCTATCAGTTCAATGGGGACTGTCACTGGGGTGAATGGACCATTTACCAAGGGGTCATCATTGGTATCAGTATCATTCTCCCCTGAGCTCCTTGCTGGGCTGGTTGGAGTTCTCTCATCATCCTTGGAGGATGGGGTGAACTCCATGACCTCCACTCCTTCCAGGGTGGTCTCAGACCGATCAGGATATCTTGTGGTCATTGTGTGGGGTGGCCATCCACCTTGCTGCAGCCCCTTCTAAGGCCATGGAGACACATCTCACCTTGCCACCCTCTGTGACAATCCTGGGACCATAGTCCTGCATGTATGTCCAAACCTGGGCTAGGAAGAACCCTAGTTGCTGGGGGTCTCTGTCAAATTTTATGCCTAGGGGTGGGGTCTTGCCCCTCCTTCTCCTTGCTGATTCCATTCCCCATAGGATGCTGGGTTATCCCTCCAAGTGTTAGGGCTGCTGCAGCCACCGCAGCTGCGGGTACGGCCTCTGCACTACTCGCCATGGTGGATGTGGTTGCCTCATTGGTCGCTGAGGCTGGACATAATTGATCTTCTGGCTGGGAGGCCCTGGCAAAGGCTATGTGCTCCTTGAAGTTCTTGAAAGCTCCTTGCATGAATTTGATGGTTTGCTCCATCATCCAGTTGGCTTGGCCCTGTTCTCCACTCATTTCTTCCTCCTCCTCCTCCTCCTCTAATTCTTCCAGTTCCATCTTTTGTTTCCGTGAGCAGCTTCCACAGCTTCCACAGGTGAAAGTCACCCATCAAGGGCTTTTCTTTCCAGTCCTCCTTCCTTCCAATGCCCAGGGACCACCTAGGTCTTGGGATGTCACCCCAGTCTCTGCGTCTCTCATCCATTCAAAGAGATTCAGCCCAGGAGGAGGCCTGGATGAAGCTTCCCCCCAGCATTTGAACTCCTGGTCGCTCCCTTGAGCCGACATTGTGTGCACAGTCCCCAAGATAGAGGTGATGTCCTCTCCAGGTTGACCACAATTATAGATTCTGCTTAATTTCAGACCTGCCCCAGTTTGATCCCTTAGGGAAGTAAAACTCTCAACTCCATTTGAAGTGAAAAGGCACTTTTACTAAGGAATACTGGTTGCAGTAGAGTCAAGCAGAATATGAAATTCCGATGCGGCAATACAGAACTAAATTCACGGTTTCCCCTTGTCCTCCCCCTGTGGTCCAGAGCAGAGCCAATCCAGCACCACCATGATGTTGTGAGAAACTCTGAAATGTTTGGGGTGGTGAAATTCCACACTCAGGGCAAACGGCCTTCAGGATGCCAGGGCACCAGCACTAACTGATTCCAGGCTACTCTGTTCTTCTTCATGACAGTTAGGGGGGGGGGGGTTAAAGGGGTAGTATTTTCATAACAGCAACCTGACCATTTGTTCTTCCCTTCTCCCACTGATGACAGAACAGAGTGAGATGCGAAGCTGAAGCTGGTGGTTCTGACACAACGGGTGGAAACTAACCAATTTAGAAGTAAGGAGAAATTTCCTGACAGTGAGAACAATCAATCAATTTATTATTACAGCCGAAGGTCAACACATAAATTAAACATTCAAATAAAACAAAACTAAACAGAACCAACACAAGAAGACATAGCAATATATTACCATTAATGATGTATTCAATGGGTGACCAAGGTCTGCCTAGTTTTTACAGACAGTATAAAAAAACTAGCTAGCTTCAGAAAAACTGAATCATACTGACCTGACAATAAAGATACATTGACTATAGTCTAATGCTGGATAAAAACACATAATAAAATTGATTATAAAAGATTATTAAAAAGATCTAAAATGTTTATTTATGTTCTGGTGAATCCAGTGCTGCTGCGCAGAATCTAGCCACCTGCGCCATGATCACTGCCTGCTTGTCCTTAAGCAGCCACTGGAGATAAATACTTTCCAACCAACCAGGATATCTATCAATGATGGGGAGGATATGGTTTTTCGACAGTGAGAACAATAAACCAGTGGAATGGCTTGCCTTCAGCAGCTGTGGATGCTCCATCACTGGAGGTTTTAAAAAGAGACTGGACAGCTATTTGACTGAAATGTTATAGGGTCCCCTGCTTCAGCAGGGGGTTGGACAGAAGACCTCCAAGGTCTCTTCCAACTCTTTATACTGTTAAAACATAGCTTGGATGTATATACTTTAAAAAAAACAGGGAGGTAAGGGGAGGTAAAAAAATGGAGGAAAAATTACATATTCTGTAGAATATATTATGGGAATTTAGGTAAAGTTCAGCATCATCTCACTGGAGGACTTGTTTATGTCTGATATACAGTAGCTCTGACACAGAACCTGGCTACATTATTTGAAATCCCTGCCTCCTGATCAATTACAAGAGGATTATTTTCTTAAGGGGGGGATCTATCTCATTTCGTTTCTAATTCATTTCTTTCTGAGGGTTCTGTCATTCTCGTGAGGGGGAGGCTCTGTAGGCATGTTATGCTACAATGTATTCTTTCTGCTGTTCCTACATACTTACTCTTGAACTGTCTCTCCCTTGATGTTACCTTGGTATATCCCCTTCCTCTCAGGGGGCACCCGCAGTATTCATGCAATTAATAAATGACATGCTCCGAGAGCATCTGGATAAAGGGGTGCTTGTTTACCTGGACAATATTGTGATATTCATTGAAACAAAAGAGAAACATGTGAAATTAGTCAGAACCATGCTGAAAAAACTCCAGGCAGCTCACCTGTATGCTAAACTATCTAAATGTGAATTTCATAAGGAAAAAATTGACTACTTGGAGTATCGCATCTCATTGAGTGGCATATAGATGAACCCTGAGAAAGTCCAAGCTGTACTAGAATGGGCTCGTCCTGCACCAGGAAGCAATTGCAAAGTTTCCTTGGATTTGCTAACTTTTACCAGCAATTCATCCCCTCCTTTGCACAGATCGTACTACCCATTACTAATTTGTTAAAGACAAAGGGGGAGGGAAAACCCAAGCTGAGTCAGCCATTGAAATGGACAGTAGAATGTCAAACTGCATTTGAAAGGTTAAAAAGACTATTTTCCACAGAACCAGTTCTAAGGCACCTTGACACTGAAAAATCTTTCGTGATTCAGGCTGATGCTAGTGACATGGCTGTGGGGACAGTACTATTACAAGAGAATGATATGCGCATACATATCAAGGAAACTCACAGAGACAGAACAAAGGTGGGCAATTTGGGAGAAGGAGGCTTACATGGTCCGATGGGCCCTTCTAACCTGGCGGCACTTTTTGGAGGGGAACAAAATTCCTTTCCAAGTGTGGACTGACCACAAAAACCTGGAAGCACTAAAAACACCCAGGAAACTAACCTCTAAGCAAGCGAGATGGTCGTAGCATTTCCACCGGTTTAATTTCACCCTAAAGCACTTGCTGGGAGGAAAGAATTTCTTAGTGGACGCATTGTCCAGACTGCCCAAGTACAATAGCAACCAAACAGAAATAACAGACCCACTTATGCCATCAAAACAATTAGCAGCACAAGTCACTACCCGAGCACAAGCCAAAATTCAAAAGCCCCTAACGAGGCAAGCAGGGAGTGAATTAAAAAAAATGCTAGAAACCGACGAATGATTCCTAAGCCACAAGAACCTATGCACCATGACTGATAGTTTACCATGGGTGGGAGGAAAGCTGTACATCCCAAAAAGCCAGAGACTGATATTCACGCAGCTGTGCCACGATTCAAAATCACATGGTCATTTTGGTTTTGTAAAAACTTTACATCTGGTGAAACAGCAGTTTTGGTGGCTGTGAATAAAAAAGGGCATTGAAAGTTACGTGGCCAGTTGTCCAATTTGTGCTGCAGAGAAGGCAAGGAAAGACCCCAGACTTGTTGCAACCACTAGCAACCCCATCAGCACCTTAGAGAGAAATTTCTATGGACTTTATTGTAGAATTACTGGAAAGTGGGGGGAACACAGTCATTTGGGTTGTGATGAATTTGTTCTCTAAACAAGTACATTTTACCCCTTACCAAAAAATCCCCAATGCAAAGACACTTGCAAAGTTGTTTGTCCAGCATATTTATCGACTTCATGGGCCCCCACAACGAATCATATCAGATAGAGGGGTACAGTTCACATCAGAATTTTGGAAAGCATTCCTGGGACTATTAGGGACCACACAAGGGTTATCATCTAATTATCATCCGCAGACAAATGGTGGGACTGAATGGTTGAACTCAGTACTTGAGCAGTACCTAAGATGTTTTATTAACTACCAGCAGGACAATTGGACCGACCTGTTCCCATTCACAGAAGTTGCTTATAACAATGCAGTACATTCCAGCATGGGCTACACTCCTTTCCAAGTGGCAATAGGACAACGTTTTAACCTGATGGCTGAAATCCCATCAAGTGACCCAACCATCCTTTCCCTGAAGGAGTGGATTGCACAATTACAAAATACCTGGCCAATCGTGAGAAAGGCATTATACGAAGCCAGGGAAGCATATAAATTCCAAGCAAAGAAGAAACGAAGTGAACCTAAACCCTTTCAAGTAGGAGAGAAAGTTTACCTATCAATGAAATACCTAAAATCCCTGCAGCCCTCAAAAAAGTTAGGATCAAAATTTGTGAGACCATTCCCCATTAAACGAATAATCAATCCTGTCACTGTAGAATTGGAGCTTCCAAAAACACTCAGGCAGGTTCACTCAATTTGCCACTGCAGCCTTTTAAAATGCAAACTGCAATAGCCCTTAAGGCCAGCTGCAGCTCATTCCCCTCCTCCAATCATGGTGGAAGGTGAACAACATTTTGAAATAAAAGAAATCCTAGATTCCAGGAAGCATCATGGTTCCACCCAATATCTAGTAGTGTGGAAACACCTGCCGCCTTCCCAAAATGAGTGGGTTCAGAAACATCATATTAGCCCCCCCGATTACTTAGTAAGTTTCACGCTGCATACCCACATAAACCAGACTAATCCTTGTCTCTCCTTTTTCTGTTTTATTTTCTACAGGTGGGTCTTTCTTTTTTCTAAGGGGGGCAGGATGTCAGATCCCATTCTTTTCCTAGGGGTGGATCTATCTCATTTCTTTTCTAATTCATTTCTTTCTGAGGATTCTGCCATTTTCCTGAGGGGGAGGGGGAAGGTTCCATGGTATGTATTCTGCTTTGTTACAATGTATCCTTTCCGCTGTTCCTACATGCTTACTCTTTGAACTGTCTCTCCCTTGGTGTTACCTTGGGGTGAGAAAGGAATGTGCCTCCGGCCATCTGGCTTATCTCTCACTGCAGAAGGGAAGGTGTGAAGACCCAACAACGTCTTCACAAGCATGGGAAAGGACCCTGTTATCAGCTCCTTTCCCACAGTGGACTTAACACCTGGGGATTGGCCCATTCAAACTGACATGATGAACTATTGGAGTGGAGTTATGCTCTGGTCTCTTTTAACCTATTGATCTGAGCGGGAAACCCTCAGATCCTTCCTATTATGCCTGCTATCAGCTTCTCCCAATAAAAGTTCCTTTTGGAAAGAAACTGTTCCAAGAGTCCTGCTTTCTTGGGATGAGGTTTTGAAGTGGGCCCTGACAGGTACTAATACTTCGTGTGATCTTGATTCTATGCCTCTATGTATAGATCATTTGCAAGGCTGTATATCTGGAACAATGCTTTGGCTTGATCAAATCCCACTGGACTCAATATATTGAGAGAGAATCCATAATGGCTTAGGGTGGCATCAAGTAAGTTGTGCCAAGAACTCTGGAATTTGTCATAAAGAGTAAAAAATAAAGGCTGACAACTTTGGTTGAAAATTAGCTTGAACCAGTACTAACTTACTATTTGGGTACAAGTTTTCATTGGAACCATTCTAGCATCAGATTGGAGGTTTGAGTTAGGAACATAATGAGGGACCAAAAACAGGTTTCTTAGGAAGCTTGAGTGTACAGCTTCTAATGATTCTAAATTCATTTTTGCCCATATTTGGAAATTGTAGGCAGTTATGCTGTTACCCCCCAAATATGTAATGACCTAGGAAAATCTTAGTATGGCAGTTATAGTTTTCCTAGTCTTCTCTTTTAAAGATTGAATTTGGGCTTAGAATAGAATAGAATAGAGCTGGAAGCGACCTTGGAGGTCTTCTAGTCCAGTCTCCTGCTCTCTCTAACGTTGCACATTAAAGAGAAAATTTGCTCTTGGACCAAATCAGGGAGGGTACAATATTATTCATAAAGTATATAATCAGTTTTGCTAATCCTGGTATTAAAGGTTCTAGCTAGCATTAAAGCCTTTAGCATGTGTTCTATTATATAGTTTCAGCATAAGCCAGGTTTCTTTCACTTGTTTTTGTAATAGCTGTGGGAGGGGATAAGTATTATCTAGACCCATACCAGTTGGGCTTCAGGCCGGGACACAGCACGGAAACGGCATTGGTCGCGTTGGTTAATGATCTCTGGAGGGCCCGGGACAGAGGTTATTCCTCTGTCCTTGTTCTTTTGGACCTCTCAGCGGCTTTTGATACTGTAGACCACGGTATCATGCTGCGGCGTCTCGGTGGGTTAGGAGTGGGAGGCACCGTTATGCGGTGGTTCTCC
>NW_015386293.1:2398153-2404832 GCF_001527695.2 Protobothrops mucrosquamatus
GCCCTCAAGACATGGCTTTTCCAGCAAGCGGGCCTGACCTAGGGAGGATTTTACTTAGGGATGATTTTAAGAATAATTTTAATTGGAAATACAGCTTCTAATATTTGGTTTTTAATTTGGTTTTATAGGGGTTTATATTTTTTGTATTTTGTATCTGTACTTGTTTTTAATATGCTGTGCACCGCCCTGAGTCCTGCGGAAGAAGGGCGGTATATAAATTAAATTATTATTATTATTATTATTATTATTATTATTATTATTATTATTATTGTTATTGTTGTTGTTGTTGTTGTTGTTGTTGTTATTATTATTATTATTATTATTATTATTATTATTATTATGACAATAAAATAGAGGTGGTCAATCCAAAAACCTATAATCATTGAAAATTGACTACAGGGTTTCAAATTGGTCACCGCTGTTTAATCTTATTCAAAACACAGATATATAGACTACCACTTGGCTTTCCACTTTTTCTTAATCTAGTGATCTTGAGAGAATGTACTACAAAATTATCTTATGTAAACTATGTCTCCTGCAACAGAATGATATTATATTTACAAATATAATCCCCAAATTAGCTATATTTACATTTAGAATGCCAACTCACAATATTTCATGACAGGCTATTCAGCTCCTGTGAATGCTTCAGTTGTCAATTAGTAGGCATTAGTGAAGAGTTTCTTGGAAAAGACTTCTTGTGTAATTCTTTCTTTCTTGACTAGGAGGGGGGGGGTTCTTTTTCCAAAGTATGTTATTACATTCTTGGAGGTTGTCTGTATTAATTTTTACCTTCCCGAGTTTCCCGAGTTGTATGTAGTACAGATATGATCTCCAAAAGGGTCAAAGTAAGTTTTCTCGGATATGTGCCTGTAATACAATTAATGGAAATCCCACTGTAAGCTCTTCCATATCTCTTTCTTCCAAATGCTTTATAACTTTCCTTTCTTTACTACATTTGGGTTCCATCAAGATCTCTTTTTGATGCTTCTTACTTGGTGATTGTGGTTTCTTCCATCTTGCTTTTGTTCTTGCTGTTATTGGAAGGCTTTTTAAGTGTATTATGTTTTAATTAATTGGTAGTAGCTTGTGAGTTGATTAGTTCTATTTATTGTTCTATGACAAGCAATTATATAAAGGTTCAGCAATCTTTTGAATTAAGTTCATAACTTGTCTGAACTCTTCAATCTTTGTTACAATATTTATTTGTTTTTCCTATGGTATCCTACCAAAAGAATTAAACAGATTACATTCAGAGGTACCCAAGCAAGACTCTCTTCAGTTGCTAGAAAGACCATTGCTTCAACAAGGCCCATATCACCCCAATTCTTTTTTAAGTTAGACTACATGTACCCAATTCCTGCAACTGTTCTTCATATATTTTAGCCTTCAGTCCCCTAATCATCTTTATTGCTCTTCTCTGCATTCTTTCTAAAGTCTCAACATCTTTTTTATATTGTAGCATCCATCGTACCTGGATGCAATATTCCAGGTGTGATCTTATCAAAGTTTTATAAAGCGGTACTAACACTTCATATAATCTTGATTTTATTCCTCTGTTACTGCACTTAGGAAGGCATTGGCTTTTTTGGAACTGCAGCACACTGCTGCCTCATATTTAAGTGGTTGTACACTAGGACTCTAAGAGCCCTCTCACAGTTATTGCTATTGAGCCAGATACCACTTGTTGTATACCTGTACATTTGATATTTCTTACCTAAATGTAGAACCTTGTTTTTCTCACCATTGAATTTCATTTTGTTGAATAGGGCCCAGTGTTCAAGTCTGTCGAGATTCATCTGGATCTTGAGCCTATCTTCTGGGGTATTGGCTATTCCTGCCGGCTTGGAGTTGTCTGCAAATTTGATGAGTTCCTCTTCTATTCCTTCATCTAAATTGGTTATAAAGACATTGAAGTGTATTGGGCCTAAAATTGAACCTTGGGGTACCCCACTGCTTATTTCCCTCCTTGTAGATATAGTTCTATTAAGGACTACATGATGAATGTGGTTGGTCAACCAGTTACAAATCCATTTAGTGGTAATGCTATCCAATCTACATTTTTCTATCTTACTAATTAGTGAGTTGAGGCCTACTTTATCAAATGCCTTACTGAAATTCAAGTAAATTATGTCTATAGCATTTCTCTGGTCCACTAATTTAGTCATTTTGTCAAAAAATGTCAACAAACAAAAAACAAACCCATGTTGGCTTCTGGTTATAAGTCTGCTTGTTTCTAAGTGTTCACTGAGTTGTTGCTTGATTGTCTTTCCAGTATCTTCCCAGATTGCTGTCAGGTGATTTATCTGTAGTTTCCTAGATCCATTTTTTTCCTTTTTTTGAAGATGGGAAACACATCAATCCTCTAGTCATTTCCCGATGCTTTGAAAGATATGGTTCAGTGGTTCTGAAATCATGTTTGCCATCTCCTTCAGAACTCTGAGATGTAATCCGTCTGAACCTGGTGTTTGAACTCATTTAAGAAATAATTACTTAAATATTTAATACTTAATACTTAAGTATTCTCAGAAATGTGTTATATTGAAGTTTACTTAATCTGAGAGACTGATTCATAGAATTTGTAATCCATATGTGAAAAGTTTTATATCCAAATATATTTTATTATTTGTACTGATTCCATCTTCCCCTAAAATATTAACAGAATCCACAATAGTCTGAGAATCAGTGTCTCCACTAGATAATTGGCAGTCAAGCTGAAACTAAGTTAATCAACTAAAATTAACAAACTTCCTCAAACTCCCAAATAAATTACTCAGACCTAATCCACATATCAAAGGATAAGGTCTGAAACACAGAGTTAATTAAATTAGGTCTCCCAGAGAAACTGCATGTTCACAAGAATAAATATACCTAAACACACATGACCCTCAAGTGTCATCCTAGAATCAGCATGTAGACACTTCTATACCCTGGACAAGCTCCCCCTATAAAAAAAATCTGCTGCTGTACCCCATTTCTCTTTAGCCTGCTCCCTAAAAGCAAACTGTTTTGCTTTTAGGAATAAATATTTCTTCTTTCCTCACAGCTGTCTATGAGAATCTCATTTTCATTATCTGGATCTCATTTTTATTTATTCTTGTGCAGCTCCAGCTCGAGTTGGAACCCCAAATTATTCTTCTGACACATACCAAGAGATTATTAAAGTTGGTACTATAGACTTATGCCTTAAGAAGTTAAATAGGTTAATGCCCAGAAGTTCAGTTTAGTGAATTTATGCCCAGAGATTGAAGGAGCCAAATCTACCCAGTTCCAGAAGAAACATGGGAATCGTTTCCAACTATACAAAATGGAAACTCAAGATACCAAAATAGCATACTGAAAGGGAATGTGTTATTTCAAAGATGATGGTGAATTGAACTTTTAAGAAATTATGTTATCAGGTCCAAAACATAGTCCAACTCTATTTATGCAATACAGACAGATAAGCAGTAACAGACAGACAGCAAATTAGAGGCTATTGGCCATATTAACACTGAATCTGTAAGGACCCACCCCGCTTTGCATCTTAAGAAGACAGAACTCTTGGAATATTTCTTCCAACTGACATCTTTATTAAGAGAAAACTGGTTGCAGGCATTCTAGACAGGACTTGGGGTCCAAGCTCTCCCATTCAAGGTTTTAAGGGATCCCCCAGTAGCCCCACCCCATCACCCCCTTCTTCCAGTGACAGTTCCAGGCATTACATTCCCACCCCCTTTTCCTCACTGCCGAGAGGAGAGACTTCAGAAAGGATTACATGAAAGTTAATGGCCCCAATTGTTATTGTTAGTCCTTTTGGTGGTATCCACATCCAGTCCCTTTGAAGTATACTGAAGGAAGTGAGGGCCATAAAGCCCCTTTGTTCACCCCCTTCCCTTCATCGTATGACAGAATTCAGAGAAGGCAGAAATGGGGTTTTCCATAGTTGATAACTAGAGATGAAATATAATTGGATTCTGACATCCTGCCCCCTTAAAAATAAGATAGATCCACCTGAAAGAAAACAAAACAGGCATAAAAGTTAGTCAGGCTTGTTAGGATGCTCTGTGTGAAACTTCTTTAATAGCTTCTGGGCTCTGACATGACGTTTATGGACCCACTCGTTTTGTGAGGCAGGGAGGTGTTTCCAGGCAACTAGGTACTGAGTTGCTCC
Organism: Protobothrops mucrosquamatus; assembly: GCF_001527695.2. NCBI lineage: Eukaryota > Metazoa > Chordata > Lepidosauria > Squamata > Viperidae > Protobothrops > Protobothrops mucrosquamatus. The sequence continues at coordinate 2,402,307 of NW_015386293.1, forward strand.
ATGATATCTCCTAGAATCTAGGATTTCCTTTATTTTGAAGTGTTGTTCGCCTTCCACCATGATTGGAGGTGGTGGTGGGGGGGAATTTTTGGCTGTAACGATGATTGATGCTCTCTTTTCAGCAAGCTGCAATGAAAAATTGGGTGTATTTGCCTGAGATTTTTGGTTAATTCTAATTCTACTGTTACTGGGTTTATGATTCTTTTAATTGGAAAAGGCCCTATATATTTTGGTCCAAGTTTTTTACAGGGCTGTAGGAACTTTAGGTATTTTGTAGATAAGTACACCATTTCTCCTATAATGAATGGTGTAGGCTCAACCCTTTTTTTATATCGGCTTGTGCTTTGTATGCCTGCCTAGCTTCGTCTAGTGCTTTTCTAACTATTGGCCAGGTGTTTTGTAGTTTTTCCATCCATTCTTTCAGTGATGGGATCGTTGGTTCGTTTGGGGTTAATTCTGGCATGGGGTTAAAACTTTGACCATTGGCTATTTGAAAAGGAGTGTAACCAGTGCTGGAGTGGACTGCATTATTGTAGGCAACTTCTGCAAAAGGGAGTAGGTCCGTCCAATCAGACTGCTGGAAATTAAGAAAACATCTTAAATATTGCTCAAGTACAGAGTTCATTTTTTCAGCCCCCCCCCCATTTCCCTGTGGATGATGGCTAGATGTTAGTCCCTGAGTGGTCCCTAACAGGGATAAAAAATCCTTCCAAAATGCAGACATAAATTGCACTCCCCTATCAGAGATGATGCGTTGGGGTGTAAATGTGCTGGACGAAAGGTTTCACTAAAGCTTTTGCGGTGGGAATCTTTTGGCAAGGGATAAAGTGTACCTGTTTGGAAAACAAGTCCGTGACCATCCAGACAACAGTATTCCCATTGCTTTCTGGCAATTCCACTATAAAATCCATGGCTATTTCCCTCCAGGGGGCTGAGGGATTTGCCACTGTTTGTAATAGTCCTGGCAATTTCCCTTGCAACCTCTTTGCAGTTGCACACTTTGGGCAGCTGGCCACGTAGCTTTCTATGTCCTTTTTCATGGATGGCCACCAAAATTGCCGTTTAATGAAGTGTAATGTTTTTACAAATCCAAAATGCCCTGCTGATTTTGTGTCATGGCAAAGCTGCATGAATGTGACTCTTTGGGTTGTTGGTATATATAACTTTTCCCCTACCCAAGGCAACCCATCTCTCATTGTGCATACATTTTTGTTTTTCTGAAACCATTCATCTGTTTCCAAACTTTTCCGGAATTCAATTCCAGTTTGGCTGCTCAGTTGTGGTTTTAATTTAGCTTGGGCTCTGGTGGTTACTGGTGCTGCCAGTTGTGATTCTGCCATCATTGGTTTAGAGTCTGTGGTTCGCATGCTGTTATATTGGGGCATGCGACATAGTGCATCTGCCAGGAAGTTCTTTCTCCCCGGCAAATGTTTGAGCTTAAATTGGAACTGGTGGAAATGCTGGGACCAGCGGGCTTGTTTGGGGTTGAGTTTCCTGGGTGTTTTCAGGGCTTCCAAATTCTTGTGATCAGTCCACACCTGGAAGGGAATTTTGTTGCCTTCCAGAAACTAGCGCCACGTGAGTAATGACCAACGTATCCCGTATGCCTCTTTCTTCCATACGGGCCAACGCTGTTCTGTTTCCATGAGTTTCTTGGATGTATACGCACAGGGTTGCAATACCCCTTCATCGTTTTCTTGTAATAGTACAGCCCCCACTGCCACATCACTTGCATCTGCTTGTATGACCATTGCACTGATTTGTGTAGGAATGTGTGTGTATATTCCCCATATTAAAAAACCAACAGGTATTATGATCTGTAGAATCCTCATTTCTTCCACTGTGCGTAGAGAGACAGCTTCCGGAGTGTCTCAGCAAGGTCTGATGTTCATACCGTGTGTTGAGAACCCATTGCCGGTAGGGTTCAACAGGGTATATTTCTTCTGAATTTTAGCACTAAAGGTTTGTCAGGTTTTTTTTTAATTTATTTTTTATTTTTCCAAACTCTCCCCCATACATATACTGTGATATTTATCAGATATTAACATACATTCTTTTTACATTCTTATATATAAGATACTTTTAATGAAATAAATACATGCACATGACTTTTGGTGTTGCTCGCCCATTTCCTCTTTTACTGCATCCCCACTCCTTCTTCTCTACCTTCTTTCTCCCCTTCTCTTTCTTCCCTACTTCCCTCTTCTTCCTCTCCTCTCCTCTTCTCTTTCACCACTCTCTCCTCCAACCTTCCTACTTCCTTCTCCCCTCCTTTACTCTTTTCTCTCTCCTCTCCTTTCTTTCCTTTCATCCCTCTTCAGATACAGTTCAGGGGTAATGTCCGAACAACTGCTCTCTCCAAATTTCCCTATCTGTATTATATACAATAAGATTAATTTTCTCTTACATTAATACTTCTATTTATCTAACCTTCTCAGTATATACGTCTATAAATATGTATACAACCTCCAGTTATTCAATACTATGTCGCCTGGGTCTCCCTCCTTATCTGCTCCTTCTTCTTCC
>NW_015386293.1:2406768-2407933 GCF_001527695.2 Protobothrops mucrosquamatus
GGGGCCAGTCTGATTGCATACAAAACCATGGGCAAAACATCTGGCCAGTGGAGATGAGTTTCCAAACAAAATTTAGTAATAAGGCTTTTAATTGTGCGGTTAGCCCTTTCCACTTTTCCAGCTGATTGAGGGCGAAAAGCACAATGAAACCTCCACTTAATTCCTAATGCTTGGGCTAGAGCCTTGTTAATCTGATGTAAAAATTCAGGGCCATTATCTGATGAAATCTTAGAAGGGCAACCAAATCTAGGAATAATTTCTTTAAGAAAGATTCTGGCAACCTATATAGGAAAGGCTTCAATCCAATTTGAGTAGGTATCAATTATGACTAGCAGGGCTACATATTTCTTACTCCTAGGCATATCAGTAAAGTCAACAATGACATAGTCCATTGGGAAATAAGCGATTGGTTGTTGTCCAGGTGGTACTATTGGTCCTTGGTGAGCATTGGTTTGAGCACAAATGGAACATTGAGAACAGACTTGTGCTATCAGTGAAGAAGCAAAAAGGAGTTGCTGTAATAATGCAGTTTTTCCCAAATGATGTTGTTTATGAGCCTGAAAAATAAGTGGGCGGGCAAGTGCAAGAGGAATAGCAATGCGTCCATCTGGAAGGGTGTACCAGCCTTTAATTAGTTCAGCTTGTACATCCTGCTTTAACTTTTGGCTTTCCTCTTTAGTATATGTAGGATCAAGTTTTTCCAAGTAAGTGTCTAAATACACGAGCCTGGTGACATCTGACTGTAGGGGGGGCCCTTCTAAAGCTGCTCTTTTGGCTTCTTTGTCTGCCTTCCTATTCCCCTGTGTAATAAGGCTTGAGTCTTTTTGATGTCCAGGACAATGAATGATTGCAACTTTAGATGGTAATTGAGCTGCTTTAATAAGTCTTTTAATCAAGGTGGCATATTGGATGATCTTGCCTGTGGAGTCCAAATAACCCCTTTCTTTGTAGATGGCTGCATGTGCATGGATTGTTAAAAATGCATATTTGCTGTCTGTATATACATTTAAAATCTTTCCTGCAGCTATTTCCAATGCTCGTGTTAGAGCATATAATTCTGAAAATTGTGCACTTGCTTGGCTGGGTAGTTGTGCTGACTCTACAATTGCAGTTTGAGAAACAATTGCATATCCAGAGTATCTAATACCTTGATGCATATAACTAG